>NC_090351.1:41282960-41602960 GCF_035084215.1 Heptranchias perlo | reverse complement strand
CTCGGTTTGTGAGACCGTCCCTCGGTGAGAGAGACCGTCCCTCGGTGAGAGAGACCGTCCCTCGGTGTGTGAGACCGTCCCCCGGTTTGTGAGACCGTCCCTCGGTGAGAGAGACCGTCCCTCGGTGAGAGAGACCGTCCCTCGGTGTGTGAGACCGTCCCCCGGTGTGTGAGACCGTCCCCCGGTGTGTGAGACCGTCCCTCGGTGTGTGAGACCGTCCCTCGGTGAGAGAGACCGTCCCCCGGTGTGTGAGACCGTCCCTCGGTGTGTGAGACCGTCCCTCGGTGTGTGAGACCGTCCCTCGGTGTGTGAGACCGTCCCTCGGTGAGAGAGACCGTCCCTCGGTGTGTGAGACCGTCCCTCGGTGAGAGAGACCGTCCCTCGGTGTGTGAGACCGTCCCTCGGTGAGAGAGACCGTCCCTCGGTGTGTGAGACCGTCCCCCGGTGTGTGAGACCGTCCCTCGGTGTGTGAGACCGTCCCTCGGTGAGAGAGACCGTCCCCCGGTGTGTGAGACCGTCCCTCGGTGTGTGAGACCGTCCCTCGGTGTGTGAGACCGTCCCTCGGTGTGTGAGACCGTCCCTCGGTGAGAGAGACCGTCCCTCGGTGTGTGAGACCGTCCCTCGGTGAGAGAGACCGTCCCTCGGTGTGTGAGACCGTCCCTCGGTGAGAGAGACCGTCCCTCGGTGTGTGAGACCGTCCCTCGGTGAGCGAGACCGTCCCCCAGTGTGTGAGACCGTCCCTCGGTGTGTGAGACCGTCCCTCGGTGTGTGAGACCGTCCCTCGGTGTGTGAGACCGTCCCTCGGTGTGTGAGACCGTCCCTCGGTGAGAGAGACCGTCCCTCGGTGAGAGAGACCGTCCCTGGGTGAGAGAGACCGTCCCTCGGTGTGTGAGACCGTCCCTCGGTGAGAGAGACCGTCCCTCGGTGTGTGAGACCGTCCCTCGGTGAGAGAGACCGTCCCTCGGTGTGTGAGACCGTCCCTCGGTGTGTGAGACCGTCCCTCGGTGTGTGAGACCGTCCCCCGGTGAGAGAGACCGTCCCTCGGTGAGAGAGACCGTCCCTCGGTGTGTGAGACCGTCCCTCGGTGAGAGAGACCGTCCCTCAGTGTGTGAGACCGTCCCTGGGTGTGTGAGACCGTCCCTCGGTGAGAGAGACCGTCCCTCGGTGTGTGAGACCGTCCCTGGGTGTGTGAGACCGTCCCTCGGTGAGAGAGACCGTCCCTCGGTGAGAGAGACCGTCCCTCGGTGTGTGAGACCGTCCCTCGGTGTGTGAGACCGTCCCTCGGTGAGAGAGACCGTCCCTCGGTGAGAGAGACCGTCCCTCGGTGTGTGAGACCGTCCCTCGGTGTGTGAGACCGTCCCTCGGTGAGAGAGACCGTCCCTCGGTGTGTGAGACCGTCCCTCGGTGTGTGAGACCGTCCCTCGGTGAGAGAGACCGTCCCTCGGAGTGTGAGACCGTCCCTCAGTGTGTGAGACCGTCCCTGGGTGTGTGAGACCGTCCCTCGGTGAGAGAGACCGTCCCTCGGTGTGTGAGACCGTCCCTGGGTGTGTGAGACCGTCCCTCGGTGAGAGAGACCGTCCCTCGGTGAGAGAGACCGTCCCTCGGTGTGTGAGACCGTCCCTGGGTGTGTGAGACCGTCCCTCGGTGAGAGAGACCGTCCCTCGGTGAGAGAGACCGTCCCTCGGTGTGTGAGACCGTCCCTCGGTGAGAGAGACCGTCCCCCGGTGTGTGAGACCGTCCCCCGGTGTGTGAGACCGTCCCTCGGTGAGAGAGACCGTCCCTCGGAGTGTGAGACCGTCCCTCGGTGTGTGAGACCGTCCCTCGGTGAGAGAGACCGTCCCTCGGTGAGAGAGACCGTCCCCCGGTGTGTGAGACCGTCCCCCGGTGTGTGAGACCGTCCCCCGGTGTGTGAGACCGTCCCTCGGAGTGTGAGACCGTCCCTCGGAGTGTGAGACCGTCCCTCGGTGTGTGAGACCGTCCCTTGGTGAGAGAGACCGTCCCTCGGAGTGTGAGACCGTCCCCCGGTGTGTGTCCTCACCTTCAGGAGTGGAGAAATTCGGAATGAAATGCCTTTTATCTGCTCTATAACTTCACCCCTTGTGTTCCTGAGCTCTTTGTTAATTTGCACAGCCTGAATATAGGAGGCACTGAGGGGGACGTCCGACAATATGCTTTTATTAAATAAACAAAACACAAATACTGCCATGAGTTACAAAGCTTTAGGATGAAACCGTCTCCAATTCAATCTGGAGTTGACGTAACTGTACCTGCACATACATCAGCACCAGTTTTCTGTACATTCTTGCCGTAAGCTATAGATGGTTTAAGATGTATTCTTTCAAGCAGAGAACTGGAGATCTGTGAGTCCCTCACAAGAGAGGCTGCTCAGGTTACTTTGGGAAAAGATTCTTATCTTACTGCCAGCAATCTGAATTTTTTAAATAGAAAAGCAACCCCACGTATTTTTTTAAATCGATCTCCTTCTGATTTTTTTTTGAGTTTAGTGTTGAGGTTTCGTTAATGTATGATGCGTTTTGATAGAGTAAATAAGGAGAAACTGTTTCCAGTGGCAGGAGGGTCGGGAACCAGAGGACACAGATTTAAGATAATTGGCGAAAGAACCAGGGGGGAGATGAGGAGAAATTTTTTACGCGAGTTGTTATGATCTGGAATGCGCTGCCTGAAAGGGCGGTGGAAGCAGATTCAATAATAACTTTCAAAAGGGAATTGGATAAATATTTAAAGGGGAAAAATTTGCAGGTCTACGGGGAAAGAGCAGGGGAATGGGACTAATTGGACAGCTCTTTCAAAGAGCCAGCACAGGCACGATGGGCTGAATGGCCTCCTTCTGTGCTATAAGATTCTATGATTCTAGGTCATGAACGATTTTATTAACAGAGACTATTAAGATGAATTTCACAAAGGAAACATACATTTTTTGCCCCAATCTTTTCCCTTCCTGATGATGTTGGTTACAAGTCAACTGACTCCAACAGAATGTCTCGAGTATCTCACCTGAAGGCCATTCTTGACTGCAGCATCAAAAAGAGCGAGTTAACAGAGTGAAAGAATGAAGATTATGTGAGCATAGATGGTGTTGGACCAAACATTTGACCATGAAAGGCGTCAAAACCAATCCCTCTGTTGTCCTCACCTGATATCCACATATAAAGCCATACCTGCAATTTCTGGGAGGGGGGGCCATTTCCTGGCCTGAGATCAGTGAAGCCCCCGGGGAAATGGTTTCTTCGGGGACTCCCCTGGATCTCCTGTCGAAGTTATAGCCGGAGATGAGCACCCTAGTACAGGGGCACAGTGATTAGTGTAACCCTCTCACTACTGCCCTACCTGCGATCAGTCACTTCACCACAGACTTGCCTCGCTTGTGTGGCTGATGGCCACAATAGCTCACCAGGAGAGCTGTAAATATGGATTATAACTGGATGGAGTTTTGGGTATCATGGTTATAAAGGCACCTCAGGCTTCTGTCTTCTAAGTCGTGGTTACCTGTGACACTATCAAGTAAATTCCCCAGTCCCAGGCTTCCAGAGGGAGGTGAGCTTGAAGGGAGAGCAGATTGGAGAATTGGCCAATCCTAACCCACACTTGCTCCGTGCTAGGAATGTAGGGTCAGTGAAATTACCAGTATGGATGTACTGAGAGTGAACCTTTTATACCAAGACTCCAGGGCAGTTTGTAAGCCCAACTCACTTAGCACCTTGATTCTTGCAACATCCATTGGCTCCCTGACCATGCCCCACCCCTCCCCCCCGGCCCCCAGTATTATTGTTAATCTTATTCTTGGGGTGTGGGCACTGCTGGGAAGTATTTATTGCTCATCCCACATAGTGTGGGACTGGAGTTATGCGTCAGCCAGAGCAGGTTGGAGAGGGGAGGGGCGGCAGGTTCTGTTATCTGAAGGACATTAGTGAATCAGTTGGGTTTTTACAACAATCTGGCAGATTTCTTGGTCCATTTCACAACTTGCCATGGTGGGATTCGAACTCACAACCTTTGGGTTATTCATCCAGTAACATAACCACTAGGCTACTGCACGTTATTGCAAAATCCCCATCCTCATTTGCAAGTCCCTCCAAGGCTATACACCTCTGTCACCTCCTCCAGCCCGACATCTCAGATTACACAATCTGCTCCTCCAACTCGGCTCAACAGCGCACCCCGCCATCCTCCGTTTCACCATCAATGGACCAAACCCGGCCTGTACCCCGGGATTCTCTCTCATTCCTCCTTGGCCCGACCTTCAAAACTTACTCAAAGCCTCTTCAACCACCCCATCGGTCCCTTCCCCTCAGTTTGCTCCAAGCTCCTGCTTGTTGTTTGAGTGGATTGGGACGTCTCGCTCTGTTTTTTAAAAATTTGTTCATGGGATGTGGGCGTCACTGGTGAGGCCGGCATTTATTGCCCATCCCCAATTGCCCTTGAGAAGGTGGTGGTGAGCCGCCTTCTTGAACCGCTGCAGTCCGTGTGGTGAAGGTTCTCCCACAGTGCTGTTAGGGAGGGAGTTCCAGGATTTTGACCCAGCGACGATGAAGGAACGGCGATATATTTCCAAGTCGGGATGGTGTGTGACTTGGAGGGGTACATGCAGGTGATGTTGGTCCCATGTGCCTGCTGCCCTTGTCCTTCTAGGTGGTAGAGGTCATGGGTTTGGGAGGTGCTGTTGAAGAAGCCTTGGCGAGTTGCTGCAGTGCATCCTGTGGATGGTACACACTGCAGCCACGGTGCGCTGGTGGTGAAGGGAGTGAATGTTTAGGGTGGTGGATGGGGTGCCAATCAAGCGGGCTGCTTTGTCCTGGATGGTGTCGAGCTTCTTGAGTGTTGTTGGAGCTGCACTCATCCAGGCAAGTGGAGAGTATTCCATCACACTCCTGACTTGTGCCTTGTAGATGGTGGAAAGGCTTTGGGGAGTCAGGAGGTGAAAGGGTCTATTTAAGGTTTATTCTTGTTGTTTCCTCAGTGTTAGTTTTGCTATCTCTGTTGGATGGAAAGCCCAAGTTTAATTACCTGACAATAGTTCCAAATGTGATTCTACTGCCTGAGTTATCAATCACATGACTGGCAGAAGGATACTATAATGCAGAGATCCGGAGAACTTCATTGATTTGTTTATAATGTGAGTTAATCCGCCCCGAAGGCATTTCGTTTGGCTCTATGTGTAGGTTGTAGCCAGTGAAAAGGTTAAAGTGTAACTGACTCTTGAAGTTTAGAGAGCATGAGATTTCTTTCTCTCTTTTGTTACGAAAGTGATGGGCAGGAAAAGACCAGCTGGTCCATCGAGCCTGCCCCTCACTCCTGGAGCAATGTGACTGAACGCTTCCTGATCCCCCACAGGTGTGTGATCTCCGGGGAGAGGCAAAAAACAGAAAAACCCAAGCCCAATAGAGGAAAAATAGTCTGAAAAATTTCTCTCCGTCCCCCTCAGATGATTGAAACCAGTTCAGGAGATCACATGGACCAAGTGTTCTCTATAAAGATACTGACCTTCTCTATGATGCGATCTCTGCCCCAGTCAGGAAACGGTCCAGCTCCCTCTTGAAGGCAGAGAGTCGGCTCCCACCACACCAGCCGGCAACACATTCCAGAGGCTCACTGCTCTTTGGGCAAAGGGGAACCGCCCAACACCCAGTCTATTCCCACTCTGTGTAAATTAAATGCAATGAAGCCCTTTCCTAATTTCATGCACCTCATTCGAATCGCCCCTAAGTCTAAAGTAAATAGATCCAGCTGTTTAAACCTATCTGAGTAACTAAAGCTAGGAATCATTCCTGTATCTCTCTTCTGAATCTTTCTATCTATCTATCTACCTTTCTATCTATCCTTCTATCTATCCAACTATCTATCTAACTATCCATCTATCTATCTAACTATCTATCTATCTATCTATCTATCTATCTATCTATCTTTCTATCTATCTATCTATCTATCTATCTATCTATCTATCTTTCTATCTATCTATCTATCTATCTATCTATCTATCTATCTATCTATCTATCTATCTATCGATCTTTCTAACTATCTATCTATCTATCCAATCATCTATTTCTCTATATATCAGGTTAATGGCCAGCTGACCCAGTATCTCTGGTAACCCAGAGGTCATGAATCAAATCCCACCTCGACAATTTGTGAAATTGAATTCAATAAATCTGATAATCTGTGGGCTGGTGACGAGAAAATCTGTCAGATTGTCGTAAAATCCCAACTGGTTCACTAATGTCCTTCAGGGAAGGGAGCCTGTCGTCCTTACCCGGTCTAGACTATGTGTGACTCCAGTCCCACACTCCAGTGTTGACTCTTAAATCCCTCAGGGGAAACAAAGGGTTTGACTTTAATCCCATCCACTTGGTGGAAATTAAGTGGGCAGGTAATTAAAATCGACCTGGTGACTTTCCCGCTGCTTCATTTTGAACCTACTCTTCTGATCGGGCAGCAGAGAAACCTGCCTCAAGCCACCCGGGTCCTTCTTCAAATGTGCAAATCGGGCTGCGATGACATCATCGGATGCAGATTGCGATTTTAACTCCAACATGAGCTGGGAAGTTGCTGCCGCTTCCAGCCAGTTAAAGTCAAGTGAGAAGAGGATCAGACACAGAGTGGCTGTTCAAGGTGAAGGTTTTACTTTCCTTTATGGGGCCCCACAAGGAAAGGTTAGGCCTCCCCTGTCCTGGACTCCCCACTTCCTGCGAAACCCTGGCTCCCACACTTACCGATGGGCAGTCAAGGGCTGCCTGAATTTCCGCAGATTGGGAGCTGCTCCTGAGTCAGGTGGAGCATATTACTGAGGCCCGTCGGTTACAGTCTCCACGGCCTCATACTGTGGGTGGGCAGGAGTCTAACTGAAACCAACAGTTTCCCACCAGTTCAAATCCCCCTTAGGGCGGGGCAGTAAATATTACCAATGTCACCCGCACCCCAAGAAAAAAATTAAAAATCTATTGTATATCAATCCATCTGTCGAAATATTCTTCCACCTCCCTTTGTCTATCTATCTAAATATTCATTGATCAATTTATCTATTTACCATCAACCTGTGTATCTGCTCACAGTACCTACCTATATAAACACAGACAAATCACAGCGGCCCTGATTTTATGCCTCTTCATTCACCAGCCCCTGATTGTGGGTCCACTCATTTTAATGGGTGATTAATCGCTGGCTGTTGAATGTGGGAGTGAAAGACTCCAGTGCATGCTTTAATGAACATGAACACACAAAAGTGAAGGTACAAAAGTGCATGTATGTACTGAGGTTCTGCAAATGACCGTGCACAGACTTCACAAATCTTAGCTGTGTGCACAAATTGGCACAACTACCTGGCACAAGCCTTAATGATAATTATTTAATTGTAAGTGGCTGAATATTAGTTTTTATGGGAACGTGTGCTTGAGAATACAACCCTGGTCTTGTATTGTACTGAGCTGCAAACAGAGATGGGTTTTCTGTCATCTTACACTTATAAAGATCACATTCTGCACTTAATTAAAATGATGATATATCCTCATCACAGAGATTCTGCACTCCAGAAAGATTTATTAATTCTTATGCTTCAAGGCTGGGAGTTGTATCTCCTCTGTAACATACAATATCAAGGTTGCTGCATGCCTAATCGTTGGGCGGTACATCAGTCTGTCATCTTGCCACGCTGACTACTTTGAATTGCCTGGCTATACCTGAGCCAAACACTAATGCAACTCATTGTTAATTCAGGTGATCAGGATGGCACCAAGTGCTCTACAATTCTAATCAGGAAGGGAGGGAAAAGATACAACAACAACTGCAGAAGAAAAACAAGTAACATCAACATCATCAACAACATAAACATCATCAACATCAACATCAACACCAACATAAACAACAACATTAACAACAACATCAACATCATCATCAAAATAAACAACAACATCAACAACAACATCAACATCATCAAAATCATCACCAACATCAACAATATCAACATCAACAGCAACAGCGTCAAAATCATCAACATTGACAACATCAAAATCAACATCATCAACAACATCATCATCAACATCAACAACATCATCACCATCAACAACATCAACATAATCATCATCAACATAAACAACATCAACAACATCAACACCACCATCACCAAAATCAGCAAAAACAACATCAACATTATGATCAACATCAACAACATCAACAACATCAACAAGATCACCAACATCAACAACAACATCAGCCACATCAACATCATCATCAACATCATTAACATCATCATCAACATCAACATCATTAACATCATCAACATCAACAACATCAACATCAACAACATCAACAACATTAATTTCAACAACACCATCATCAACACCAACAACATCAACATCATCAACAACATCAACAACATTAACTTCAACAACATCAACATCAACAACATCAACATCATCAAGAACATCAACATCATCATCAACAACACCATCATCGACATCAACAACATCAACATCAACATCAACAACATCATCAATACATTAACATCATCATCAACATCATAAACATCATCAACATCATCATCAACAACATAAAAAACAACAACATCAACATAATCAACAACATCACCAACATCAACAACATCATCAACATCAACAATATCAACAATATCAACAAAATCAACAGCATCAGCAACATCAACAACATCAACATCATCAACATCATCACCAACATCAACATCAACATCATCAGCATCAACAACATCATCAACATCATCAACAACATCAACTTCAACAACATCAACATCATCAACATCATCAACAACATCAACACCATCATCAACATCATTATCAACACTAACATAAACAACAGCATCACAAACATCATCAACAACATCAACACCATCATCAACATCATTATCAACACTAACATAAACAACAGCATCACAAACATCATCAACAACATCAACACCATCATCAACATCATTATCAACACTAACATAAACAACAGCATCACAAACATCATCAACAACATCATCATCATCAACATAAACAACAACATCAACAACATCATCATCAACATCAACACCATCAACAACATTGTCAACATCATCAACATCATCAACATCAACATCAACAACAACATTAACATCAACAACATCATTAGCAACATCAACATCAACATCATCAACATCATCATCAACAACATCAACATCAACAACAACATTAACATCAACAACAAAATCGACATCAACAACATCAACATCAACAACAACATCAACATCACCATCATCAACATCAACATCATCATCCATATCAACAACATCAGCAACATCATCAACATCAACATCATCATCAACATCAACAACATCATCACCAACATCAACATCAACATCATCAACAACATCAACATAATCATCAACATCAACATCAACAACATCAACATCATCAACAACAGCAACATCATCAACATCAACAACAACATCAACAACATCAACATCAACAACATCAACATCAACAACATCAACATCTTCATCAACATCAACATCATCATCAATAATATTAACATCAACATCAACAATACCATCATCATCAACAACATCAACAACAACATCATCAACATCAACAACATGATCACCAACATCAACAACATCAGCATCAACAACATCAACATTAACATCATCAACATCATAATCAACATCAACAACATCATCAACATTATCAACATCAACAACATCAACATCAACAACTTCAACATCAACATCAACAACAACATTAACATCAACAACATCATCAGCAACATCAACACCAACATCAACATCATCAACATCAACATCAACATCAATATCATCATCATTAACATCATCAACATCATCAACATCATCAACAACATCATCAACAACAAAATCGACATCAACAACATCAACATCAACAACAACATCAACATCACCAACATCAACATCAACATCATCATCCATATCAACAACATCAACATCATCATCAACATCAACATCATCATCAACATCAAAAACATCAACATCAACAACATCATCACCAACATCATCATCAACATCAACATCATCAACATCATCAACAACATCAACATCAACAACAACTTTTTGCATTAATATAGTATATTTAATGTAGAAAACCATGCCATATTGCTTCTCAGAGGCATATGAAAAATAAACACCAAGCCAAAGAAGGAGATAGTAGGATGGAGAACTAAAGTTTTTTTACAGAGTGTCTTAAAGGAGGAGAGGGTGGTGTGTAGGAATTCCAAAGCTTGGGGCCTAGGTGGCTGAAGGCACGGCCTCCAATACTGGGATGAATAGAAGGAAGGTTGCACAAGAGGCTGGAGTGAGAGGAATGGAAAGTTGAGGTGATGGGGTTGTTGTGCTGGGATTATTTACTCCTAAACTAGGGGTGATTTTGTGTTTTGTTTAGGGTCAGCCTTGGCTCAGGCTTAGCACTCTCGCCTCTGAGTCAGAAGGTCATTGGTTCAAGTACAACACCCAAGACATAAGCACATAATCTAAATTGACATTTCAGTACTGTTCTGATGGAGCACCGCATTATTGGAGGTGCTATCTTTCAGATGAGACATTATACCGAGACCCTGTCTCCCCTCTCAGGTGGACGTTATATGATCCCAGGGCACTATTTGAAGGAGAGTAGGGGAGTTCCAATATTTATCAACAACAGCAACTTGCATTTATATAGCACCTTTAACATAGTAAAACATCCCAAGGTGTTTCGGAAGCAAAATACTACGAATGCTGGAAATCTGAAATGTCCCAAGGTGTTTCACAGGAATGAGACAAAAATTAACAACGAGCCAAAGAAGGAGATATTCGGACAGGTGACCAAATGCTTGGTTAAAGATGTACGTTAAGGAGGAGAGAGATGTGGAGAGGTGGAGAGGTTTAGGGAGGGAATTCCAGAACTTAGGGCCTAGACAGCTGAAGGCACGGCCGCAATTGGTGAGGCAATGGAAATCAGGGATGCTCAAGAAGCCACAGTTGGAGGAACATAGAGATCTCAGAGGGTTGTAGGGCTGGAGGAGGTTACAGAGGGGGTGAGGACATACAGGGATTTGAACACGAAGATGGGAATTTTAAAATTGAGGCCTAGGTGGATCAGGAGCCAATGTAAGTCAGCAAGCACAGGAGTGATATCCCTCAACCAACATCACTGAAAACAAATAATCTGGTCATTATTTCATTGCTGTTTGTGGGATCTTGCTGAGTGCAATTTGGCAGCCCCATTTCCTACATTACAACTCTGGCTATACTTCACCGACTGCAAAGTGCTTTGGGGCGTCTGGAAATCATTAAAGGTGCTATATAAATGCAAGTTCTTTCTTTCTTCCATCTTCCATTATTTTTTGAATAATTTGATGATGAAATCTACATTGCATCTTTGAAACTGTTTCCAAACAGTGAAATGATGTAGGTGACACCATGTCAGATACCCCTGAATTGGTGTTCAGCAGGAAACTAGCTTTGCAAGCCAAAAATTCCTGCTTGATGACAGTACCCCTTTAATAACTCATTAGTGCTGCCCAATCTGTCACTGTCCTACAACCCCTCAACAAATAAATATGGCACCTAATTTCCTTCTGTGCTACTTACTGTCATCTTCTTTAACTAAATTTACTGGAATGTGTCTTGAACAAATCGACAGGGCTGTGATATACAAAAGGGACTGTTGTGTGGCTTTGATTGCTGATAGTTTCACAATGCGAGTGATGATGAAGAACACAAGAGATTCTGTCTATTGCAGCAAAGCAAAACGTGACAATCTGAAATAATGTGACTGTCGGGGTAGATATTTTCCAGGCTTATCATAATCATGCTGGATAGCTGTCAATAGATAAAGAAAACTCTTCTATTCTATCGGACATGGTTGATTAATAGCCAGCATAAACCAAATTAAATACCTACGGTGACTCACCAGTCACAAAAGGGAACTGTTTCCAGTTATCTTGTTAGTAAAATCTCAACACGGTTGAATATCACACACTGTTGTAATATTTCTTCATGTCAAATGTTATTTTTTCTAAACACTACATATATTGTGAAGGGAACTGGGTAGCATAGTGGTTAGAACATTATCCTCTATCCTCTAGAACCTGGTTTCAAATCTAGCTTAGGGTAATGGATCATAGTCTCTTCTTTCTCTGTTTCCCCTCTCTCTCTCTTGCTGTCATTCTTTCTCACACTCGCTCTCTCCTTCCCTCTCTCTGGCTCTTTCTCACACTCGCTCTGCCTCTTTCCCTCCGTCTCTCTGTCTGTCTGTCTGTGTTTTTCGCACTCACTCTGTCTCCCTCTCCATCTCGCTTTTTCTCTCTCTCGCTCTCTCTGTCTCTCTGTTCCTCTCTTTCTGTCTTTGTTTCTCTCTCTATCTCTGTCTGTATCTCTCTCTCGTACACTCTAGCTCGCTCTCTCTCACCCTCTGTCTCTCTCACTGAGAGTGAGGATAGAGGTTAGGTGAAATTTATTTACATAGAGGATTGCTGGAGCATGGGATGCTTTAACACAGGGAGTAGTTGAGTCTTTTAAAGGAAAATTGGATAAACATTTGAAGCAGGGGAAAGTTCCAGGCTATGGGGAGAGATTGGGGTAATGGGATTAGTTTTGTATTGCTCTAATGAACAGCCATTACAGACACGATGGGCCGAGTGGCCTCCTTCTGTGCTGTAAACCTCTGATGCTATAGTTATGTTTCAGTCAAGCTTTGTCTGATCTGAGGCTGCTTTATACTGACAGTGGGTGAAAAATATGTCTGAAAATGTTCCGTTCCTCAAATTTGATTTTACTCACCTTGATAAGCATAAAGAAAAAATAATTTTTCAGTTTGAAGGAAATGTGCAGTTAGTCACATTTTGCCAGCTGTGAACAGGAGGTAGTAACAGTAACAAACGGTAAGTGAGCAGCCTGAGGACTGGTAGTGAGGTGGAGTGTAATCAGTCTTTGCACACTACAGGGAACTAAGTGTTGGGCTAGGGTTTCCCAACAGGGAGCAATTAAATGTGACACACTAGAACTTGAAGGTGAATCCTTACCATGCTGATTGGGGTTAAAGTTAAAGAAAGATGCAACACGGCCCGAGGGGAAGATTCCTTCAACAAAAAATGACTTTGTTGGAAATTTATCTGAGAATGGAAAGATTCAGGCAGTTTAAAAGCTGTATTTCTCGCAAGGAGAGATGAAAGTGGCAGGGAATGGGACATCTTGTCATTCTTGGTACTTGAACACTCCGGGGTAAAGTAGAGTAGAGTAGAGTAGAGACCGTGTGCAGAGTAAAGTTCCCTTCACATCCCCACCTCAGGTAAGCTCATCCAACTGCACTAATGTGATGTTTCCAGTTCCCACATCAGCTATCTTTATTGCTTCTTTAAGAAATTGCCAACTTAATATCAGATTGTGGATGGTTTTCCTTTGTAGACTTTTGCTCACCAGGGATCAACTTGAGACTGCCAAAACTCATTTTATTCAAGGGATGGTTTACAATGGGAATAAATGAGTAGTAGTTTGGTCCATTGGGATTGTATATAAAGGGAGTGAATGGGGAGAGATCTGATCCATTGGGATTGTATACAATGGGAGTGAATGGGGAGAGATCTGATCCATTGGGATTGTATACAATGGGAGTGAATGGGGAGAGATTGAGCCATTGGGATTGTATACAATGGGAGTGAATGGGGAGAGATCTGATCCATTGGGATTGTATATAATGGGAGTGAATGGGGAGAGATTGATCCATTGGGATTGTATATAATGGGAGTGAATGGGGAGAGATTTGATCCATTGGGATTGTATACAATGGGAGTGAATGGGAGAGATTTGATCCATTGGGATTGTATACAATGGGAGTGAATGGGGAGAGATTTGATCCATTGGGATTGTATATAATGGGAATGAATGGGGAGAGATTTGATCCATTGGGATTGTATACAATGGGAGTGAATGGGGAGAGATTTGATCCATTGGGATTGTATACAATGGGAGTGAATGGGGAGAGATTGATCCATTGGGATTGTATACAATGGGAGTGAATGGGGAGAGATTTGATCCATTGGGATTGTATACAATGGGAGTGAATGGGGAGAGATTTGATCCATTGGGATTGTATACAATGGGAGTGAATGGGGAGAGATTTGATCCATTGGGATTGTATACAATGGGAGTGAATGGGGAGAGATTGATCCATTGGGATTGTATACAATGGGAGTGAATGGGGAGAGATTTGATCCATTGGGATTATATATAATGGGAGTAAATACACAATTACCATCATCTGAATTCCAGATGAACTGATGTCATTTAGAAAAAGAATCTTTGTGAAAGATGAAGAGGATTGTTTGGATGAATTTGAATCCAACTGAGGTGTAAAAGTAGAGCCATTCCCTTCCCTTCATGGAAATAAAACAATCCACAGTAGATGAGAGAAACAGCGACATAATCTTATGGAAGAATAATGTTTTCATCTTTCTATTTTACAAGAATCAGTGGTTTGTTTAATTACACAATTTATCATATTTTATAGGACAGAGACTCAATTGACCCCCTTTTAAGACACTGCCTTTCTCACAAGACTTCCACATTGCCAGAAGTTGCTATGGTTAAGTTTTTTAAACAAGCTGTAAACATCTACAGACCATTCTCAGTTTTATTTGGAGAAAAGCAATAAGAAGAAATAAACATTGTCAAGTGGAGTATTTACACTGTTAAACGTTAAACAAAGGTTCTGCCTGTTTCAAGAAAATAATGTAAAAGGTCTGAGCTTCACCTTGGTACCAGATACACTTACAAAAGGCTTTCAGTCTGAAACAGGAGCCCTTAAAAAGGGTGCCGAGGATTTGATACTCTTTGTGTTTTATTCCCAAGTGTTGTCTGGTAAGAGAGTTTAGCCTGTTAAACTATTTTTCGAAGCAATGTTACCTTGAATCAGGAATTCTATAAATTGTTGAGGAAAATAACCAATTTGTCCATTTCTGTATCACAGCTCATTTAATCAGAACATCTGGAATTCACTGTCTACCAAAGAAGACATTTCAGAAAGCAGCAGTGAGTGTTAGCAACAATTCTGCTTCCTCAGGAAACATTCAGAAATGACTTAAGTACCTTCTAAACACTGAAAAAAATCAGGCAGCTATTTAATAAGATTTTGTTTGTAAATATTAGGCTTGGATTAATACTTAAGTGGGATGGAGCCAAATGGGGAGGTGTTTGGCTCATTGGAACTCCAGCAGTTGGAGGCTATGAGAAGGGATCTGGAACATCAGGAATTCTACAGAGGAATGAATTTGAAGGGACTTGGTTTGATTCTTCTGACACTGCTCTTCCTTTTCCATCTGGGAGGGGTGGGATAATCATGGAGTTTGCCACCATTGACATCTCTACTGCTGCACATCAGCTGACAGTAAGAATGTGTGTCACAGATTGGCCTGGTTGGCACCCCAGCTAAGAATTGCTTACATTCACCTTTAAGGGCAATCAAAGCTGAATAAAACTTGGGCTTGCGCCTCAAACTTAAGTCTTGGGAGTCCACACTTTTCCACATGTGCAACATGCAAACGATAACAAATACTAGGGTTGAGTTATAAAGCTGTAATCTAGTTGGGGTTCAGATGGAACAGTATGTATAATAACAAAGAACACACGTAACATTTTCTGTTTTTATTTTAATATTCTAAACCATGAAACTGGAGTAAGAAGTAAATGCAATGGGAGTAAACAGAAAGGAATTTGATTCAGTGGAATTGTACGTAAAAGTGAAAGGAAAGGGGATGTGGCGTATTTAATGTTTTCAGCTGGTGCGAGAAGTGCAAGGTGACTTGGCATCATGTTCTGCCTTGTGCAAGGCCTTGGTCAGGCATCAGTTGGATAACTGTGTCCAGTTTTGGTCTCCCCACATGATGGGTAATACTGAGGCTTCGGAAAGGTGCAGAGGAGGGTCACTGGACTAATTCCCAATTTAAAGCATCTTAGTTATCAAGGTAGGCAAAAAGAGCTGGGACTTTACACTTTAGAGAAACGCAGACTTAGGGGTGGTCTGATCGAGGTTTATACGTTGATGAAGGGAATAGATTGTGTTCCAGTTGACAGTTTGTTCCAATTAAATAGGTTCGGGAGGACCAGGGATGGAGATCACCTCGTACGAAAGGATGGTAACACGTAGAATTATCAGGGCCAGAGTGATCTCCTGGACTAGTTTCCATCGCCTGGGGAGCGGAGGGGGGAGGAGAGGAATTTCCCAGATTTTTTTTCCCAAATTGGCCTGGGTTTTTAATCTGTTTTTTCACCTCTCCCAGGAGATGACATGGTTTCGGGTGGAGAGTCTATATATTGTGATACACAAGGTATCTCAATTATGTGGGACAGGCTGGATGGACCAGAGGGTCTTTTCCTGTCTTTCATTGTTGGTATATTCGTATGTTTTTCTCTTCCTTCTGCCTCCCCCTACGAGGAACTGTCTGACCTGTAGATTGTGCACTTTCTCAATGATCCATCTGTAATTGTAAGTTCACTGTGTGGGGAATCGCGACGCCTGTTCTTCTGACAAATGAAAATAAAAAACAGGGAACTTCTCTGTTGGCTCTGTGAGAATTTGCTCCCGGTTCCCCAGTGAGGTAATGAGTCCTAAAGGGCAGGAAGGTCCCGGGTTTGATTCTGTGCTGAGTTGGGTGATCTTAGCTTGTGGGTCAGTGGATTAGAGAGAAAAGTCAGCCAGGATACCACTCCTGGTGCTGATATCGTCAGTCAGTAAGTTCAGGAGAGGCACTGAAAAATAGGTTGGATAAAAAATAATTTTTCGTGCACTTGGGTCATCTTGATGGCCGTGAATATAACGTGTTAAATGTTTGGTGGTTGGATCCCCTCACACCACAGTGTTCAAAGTGTCGCTGACTGTGGAAGATATGTGGTAACATTCAGACATATTTAATGGAGCAGTAATACATTTTAGCACAAGGACAGTACACATGACATATTTACTGCGACTCTGAGCTTCTACTCACTGTTAATAGCCGTCAGTAAAACTTACTGTCAGAGATTAAGAACCAATTAAGCTCATAGTTCAGGGGTAAAATGGGAGGCAAAATGATCTGTTTGAATGAGAAATCCAGTGCATGATAAAAGATAACTAAACAATCGGCTCCTACTCATTTTCTGCAAGTTCATTTTTTACCCAGTTTTTAATTTAAAAATCGGAGTGAGTTTTGATACAGACATTTAAAATTACTCATCGAAGTGAAGTCAAATGCTGAGGATGGAAAGGAAATCAGAACTAGGGGACACAATGCCAGGCTGATCACACTGAGAAGTGTCCAAGTCCATCAAGTCCAGAAGAACATGCACCATCCAGTTGAGTTAAGGAGAGTCCATGCTGAAGATAGGAGGGTCCTCAGAGCAACAGGAAGTCCAACAACCACAAAGAATAGAGGGGGGAATAGCCATTGAAAATAGCATTAAAATAAGCCATGCACTAACCACGAATATAGAATCAAAGAAAGGTTACAGCATGGAAGGAGGCCATTCGGCCCATCGAGTCCGCACCGGCTCTATGCAAGAGCATATACACAGCCTCTAGGAGGAGATTGCGGGTTAACATTTGTGGGAGGGAAGAGATGAAAAAGGAGGAGGGAGGGAAACTTGAGAAATGGAGTGGAGGGAGAGAAAGAAGGAGAAGCAGAAATCAATGCAGGTTGAGAAGAAAGAAAGAACTTGCATTTATTTTGCGTCTTTCACAAAAGCAGCCAATTGGGCACAGCAACATCCCACAAACAATTAAATAACCCGATAATCTGCTTTTAGTGATGTTGGTTGAGGAATAAATCTTGGCCAGGTCACCTTTGAAATAGTGCCATGGGATCTTTTACATCCACCTGAGAGGGCAGACAGGACCTCGGTTTAATGCCTCATTCAAAAGATGGCACCTCTGACAGTGTAGGACTCCCTCAGTACTGCACTGGAGTGTCAGCCCTGGATCATGGGCCCAGGTCTCTGGAGTGGGATTTAGATCCCTCAACCTTTTGACTCAGAGGCGAGAGTGCTGCCCACTGAGTCATGGCTGAGGCACGGGTTGAGTCAAATAAAGAGGGCTACACAGAAAGGTGCAATGCAAATCCCTCCAACCCCCCAGAGCCAATCAATGCATCTGCACCTGATAAACTGGAGCCACATTGAGTAAATGCTGGGAGAGAAGGCAGAGAAACCCACGGTACACGGGATAGAAACCGCTTCGGAAAGATGTAGAGAATGTATTATTTTCCCTGCCTGTCCGATCTATTCCATGAATTGCGCTACAGAACTGGAAAGGTTGAGCGGAGTGAGAATCCATGAGATGCTCCTTCCTTAGACCGATCTGGGTCACAGTGGGGAATTGCACAGCCTCTCACTGTGACCACTCAGATTGATCCTTATGCTCTGAGCTTCAGTAATTAAATGACATCTATTTAATTTCAGCACGTGTTGAAGGATCGCTATACATTAGTGACTTGATGGCATTTTTTTTCCTGATATAAATATTTTAATTATGTTCTGCATATAAGAAATGATGAGCCTTTCACTGCAATAATTGGGTCTGGTTTGAAATGTGCTTGGTTTTCATTACCAGAATCTAAGCCGCTTCACCTTTGTCGTCCAATGTGAGTCCTTCTCAGCCTCTCGAAAGCCGTGACACCGATGAGTTCTGCCACCTTTTCCGACCATGTGCCAAGGAGTTTGGCCAAGTGCCCGTTCCTGCCACACCACAGCCCCAGTCGATCGCCACATTGCCTTGACAGATAGGGTCTGTTGTTGGTTCAGTGGGGCACACGCACACCTCTGAGTCAGAGATTGTGGGATCAAGCCCCACTCCAGAAACTTAGGCACAAAATCTAGACTGTCAGTGCAGTACTGAGGGAGCGCTGCACTGTCGGAGGGTCAGTACTGAGGGAGTGCTGCACTGTCGGAGGGTCAGTACTGAGGGAGTGCTGCACTGTCGGAGGGTCAGTACTGAGGGAGCCCTGCACTGTCGGAGGGTCAGTACCGAGGGAGCCCTGCACTGTCGGAGGGTCAGTACCGAGGGAGCGCTGCACTGTCGGAGGGTCAGTACTGAGGGAGTGCTGCACTGTCGGAGGGTCAGTACTGAGGGAGTGCTGCACTGTCGGAGGGTCAGTACCGAGGGAGCCCTGCACTGTCGGAGGGTCAGTACCGAGGGAGCGCTGCACTGTCGGAGGGTCAGTACCGTGGGAGTGCTGCACTGTCAGAGGGTCAGTGTTGAGGGAGTGCTGCACTGTCGGAGGGCAGTATTGAGGGAGTGCTGCACTGGCGGAGGGCAGTACTGAGGGAGTGCTGCACTGGCGGAGGGGCAGTACTGAGGGAGTGCTGCACTGGCGGAGGGGCAGTATTGAGGGAGTGCTGCACTGGCGGAGGGCAGTATTGAGGGAGTGCTGCACTGGCAGAGGGCAGTACTGAGGGAGTGCTGCACTGGCGGAGGGGCAGTACTGAGGGAGTGCTGCACTGGCGGAGGGGCAGTATTGAGGGAGTGCTGCACTGGCGGAGGGCAGTACTGAGGGAGTGCTGCACTGGCGGAGGGGCAGTACTGAGGGAGTGCTGCACTGGCGGAGGGGCAGTATTGAGGGAGTGCTGCACTGGCGGAGGGCAGTATTGAGGGCGTGCTGCACTGGCGGAGGGCAGTACTGAGGGAGTGCTGCACTGGCTGAGGGGCAGTACTGAGGGAGTGCTGCACTGGCGGAGGGGCAGTATTGAGGGAGTACTGCACTGGCGGAGGGGCAGTATTGAGGGAGTGCTGCACTGGCGGAGGGGCAGTATTGAGGGAGTGCTGCACTGGCGGAGGGGCAGTATTGAGGGAGTGCTGCACTGTCGGAGGGTCAGTACCGAGGGAGTGCTGCACTGGCGGAGGGGCAGTATTGAGGGAGTGCTGCACTGGCGGAGGGGCAGTATTGAGGGAGTGCTGCACTGTCGGAGGGTCAGTACCGAGGGAGTGCTGCACTGGCGGAGGGGCAGTATTGAGGGAGTGCTGCACTGGCGGAGGGGCAGTATTGAGGGAGTGCTGCACTGTCGGAGGGTCAGTACTGAGGGAGCGCTGCACTGTCGGAGGGTCAGTACTGAGGGAGTGCTGCACTGTCGGAGGGTCAGTACCGAGGGAGCCCTGCACTGTCGGAGGGTCAGTACCGAGGGAGCGCTGCACTGTCGGAGGGTCAGTACCGTGGGAGTGCTGCACTGTCAGAGGGTCAGTGTTGAGGGAGTGCTGCACTGTCGGTGGGGTAGTACTGAGGTAATGCTGAACTGGCGGAGGGGCAGTATTGAGGGAGTGCTGCACTGGCGGAGGGCAGTATTGAGGGAGTGCTGCACTGGCGGAGGGCAGTACTGAGGGAGTGCTGCACTGGCGGAGGGGCAGTACTGAGGGAGTGCTGCACTGGCGGAGGGGCAGTATTGAGGGAGTGCTGCACTGGCGGAGGGCAGTATTGAGGGAGTGCTGCACTGGCGGAGGGCAGTACTGAGGGAGTGCTGCACTGGCGGAGGGGCAGTACTGAGGGAGTGCTGCACTGGTGAAGGGGCAGTACTGAGGGAGTGCTGCACTGGCGGAGGGGCAGTATTGAGGGAGTGCTGCACTGGCGGAGGGGCAGTACTGAGGGAGTGCTGCACTGGCGGAGGGGCAGTACTGAGGGAGTGCTGCACTGGCGGAGGGGCAGTATTGAGGGAGTGCTGCACTGGCGGAGGGGCCCTCCTTCGGAAGAGACTTTAAACCAAAGCTCTGTCTGCCTTCTCAGGTGGACGTAAAAGATCCCATGGCACTATTCAAAGACGAGCAGGGAAATTCTCCCTGGTGTCCTGGCCAATATTTAATCCTCAACTAACATCACTAAAACAGATTATCTGGTCAGTTTTTCTATTATTGTTTGTGGGATCTTGCTGTGTGCAAAGTGGCTGCTGCGTTCTCTACAATAGTGACTACACTTCAAAAGTACTTCATTGGCTGTGAAGTGGCCTTTCATGACCTCAGGACATTGGGACATCCTGAGGTCACGAAAGGCACTGTGGAAATGCAAGTTTTTTCTTCATGATGTCTTTTGACCACATTCTTCATTCGGACGAGATAGAGAGGGGGATAAAAAAGGAGGGGGGGGTGGCAATATTGTTTAAAGAAACAATTACAGCTGTGAGGAGGGATGATATGTTGGAAGGATCATCACATGAGGCCTTATGGGTCGAGCTAAGGAACAAAAAAGGGGCAGTCACACTGCTGGGAGTGAACTATAGACCCCCAAACAGTCAGAGAGAGAGAAGATCAAATGTGGAGGCAAATTTCTGAGAAGTACAAAAACAATAGGGCAGTAATAGTCGGGGATTTCAACTACCCTAATATTAACTGGGATAGAATCAGTGTAAAAGGTATAGAGGGCGCAGAATTCTTAAAATGCATTCAGGGGATCTTTTTTGGCCAGTACGTAGCAAGCCTAGAAGTAAAGGGAATTAGGGGTTACGGGGAGCGGGCAGGAAATTGGACATGAATTTAGATTTGAGGTTAGGATCAGATCAGCCATGATCTTATTGAATGGCGGAGCAGGCTCGAGGGGCCGATTGGCCTACTCCTGCTCCTATTTCTTATGTTCTTATGTAAGCCCAACAAGAGGAGGCAGTTCTGGATTTAGTTTTAGGAAATGAAGCTGGGCAGGTAGAAGGAGTATCATTGGGAGAGCATTTTCGTGGTAGTGATCATAATTCAGTTAGATTTAGCGTAGTTATGGAAAAGGACAAAGATAGAACAGGAGTAAAAGTTCTCAACTGGGGAAAGGCCAATTTTACAAAGCTGAGAGGTGATTTAGCAAAAATGAACTGGAAACAGCTACTTGAAAGTAAATTAGTGTCAGAGCAGTGGGAGGCGTTCAAGGAGGAGATCGTGAGGGTTCAGAACAAACATGTTTCCACAAAGAAAAAAGGGAGGGACTCCCAAATCTGGAGCCCCCTGGATGACAAGGAGCACACAGGGTAAAATAAGGCAAAAAAGGGAAGCTTATGTCAGACACGGAGAGCTCAATAGTACAGAAAGCCTAGAGGAGTATAGAAAGTGCAGGGGTGAAATTAAAAAGGAAATTAGGAAAGCAAAGAGAGGGCATGAAAAAATACTGGCAAGTAAAATCAAGGAAAACCGAAAGATGTTTTATAAATACATGAAGAGCAAGAGGATAACTAAGGAAAGAGTAGGGCCTATTAGAAACCAAAAAGGTAACCTGTGTGTGGAGGCGGAAGATGTGGGTATGGTTCTTAATGAATACTTTGCATCTGTGTTCACAAAAGAGGGGGTCGATGCAGAGATTGTAGTTAAGGAGGAGGAGTGTGAAATATTGGATGGGATAAACATAGTGAGAGAGGGAGTATTAAAGGGTTTAGCATCTTTGAAAGTAGATAAATTGCCAGGCCCGGATGAAATGTATTGCAGGCTATTAAGAGAAGCAAGAGAGGTAATAGCGGAGGCTCTGACCATCTAATCTTTACTGGATACAGGCTTGGTGCTGGAGGATCGGAGGACTGCTAATGTTGTACTGTTATTTAAAAAGGGAGAAAGGGAGAGACTGAGTAATTACAGGCCAGTCAGTCTAACCTTGGTGGTGGGCAAATTATTGGAAACAATTCTGAGGGACAGGATAAACCGTGACTTAGAAAGGCACGGACTAATCAAGGACAGTCAGCATGGAAAGTGGGATTAGCTGGATGGCCCTTTTTCGGCAGTCACAGACATGATGGGCCGAATGGCCTCCTTCTGTGCTGTACACACAGATGCTCACCCACAGACACAGACACCCACAGACACACAGTCACACACAGAGACACACACACACACACACATAGACACACACACAGACATACAGACACACAAACACAGAGTCACACATACAGGCACACACACAGGCACACACACACACAACACATTTACATGCACACACATAGATACTAACCTATACACACAGACACGCACACACACACACACACACACAAACACATTTACATGCACACACACAAATACACACAACACAGACAGACACACACACTCGCACACAAACACACCAGCACTTTCCAGAGACTGACAGTGAACAGGAGCAGGGGACCTGGCTGAATTTTCTCCTGAATAAGCCGGGGTTTCTGGTGGTACCTCCCTGACTGCGATCAGCAAAGACACGACAGACTGTGAATTCAATCTGGGATCATCAGGGACTTTCCCTGTGAGTGTTCAGCATGGATTGGGCACTTATGTCATGTATGGGGCCAATAGTATCGCTTGGAAGGAAATGGAAACACACGGGGGCCGAATTTAACCCCAGACGCCCAGAGTGAGTGAACAGTGAAAGAACGAGCAGGTTACTGATCTGTTGCGACCCTGGCCATTTCCCATATTAACTGGCCGGGTTTAGCAGGCAGATGAGGTGTCACCGAAGGCAGGTTAGAGGCTCAGAAAGTTGTGGAAATCAGGGTCTTATTGCAGCAGTAGGACGTGGTGCAGTTTCACTGGTGCCTGAGAGGGTAGTTTCCAGTTAGGCAGAGCAGGTCTGCAGACAGTATTGGCTCTTCAGGTAGGTCTAAAACTTTCCTTTGTGGGGACAGGAGGAACAGGGTTGTGTCTCTATTGTTTTAGTTTTGTCTGAGAGCTGTGAATGTAGAGTCCTCTCCTCCTGCAATGTCCACTGGGAGAGAGGGAGGAAGGAGAAAATCTACAGTAGAAATGAAGACCAGACTTTTGCATGGTGCGAAGGCCTAGAACATCAGCATAACACAATGTGATGTGATATCAAAAGCACCCAGACTGTGTTCCCACAATTGTTAGAGTAAAGTGGCGCAAAAAGATACAACTTTCCCTGAGGGAAGAGAGGGAAAAAATCTTCCAAAGCTATTCTTGTGTGCCTCTTAGAGAATAGCAGAGCTGCCAAGGGCCAGCTTACCTTAACTGGGAAATGTCGTAAACAGTGAGGAGGATAGCAGCAGACTTCAGGAGGACAGAGACAGACTGGTGAAATGGGCAGACACATGGCAGGTGGAATTTAACGCAGAGAAATGTGAAGTGATGCATTTTGGTAGGAAGAATGAGGAGAGGCAAAATAAACTAAATGGTACAATTTTAAAGGGAGTGCAGGAACAGAGAGATCTGGGGGTGTATGTACACAAATCATTGAAGGTGGCAGGACAAGTTGAGAAGGCTGTAAAAAAAAGCATACGGGATCCTGGGCTTTATTAATAGAGGCATAGAATACAAAAGCAAGGAAGTTATACTAAACCTTTATAAAACGCTGGTTCGGCCACAGCTGGAGTATTGTGTTCAATTCTGGGCACCGCACTTTAGGAAGATGTGAAGACCTTAGAGAGGATGCAGAAGAGATTTACTAGAATGGTTCCAGGGATGAGGGACTTTAGTTATGTGGAGAGACTGGAGAAGCTGGGGTTGTTCTCCTTAGAACAGAGAAGGTTAAAGGGAGAATTAATAGAGGTGTTGAAGATTATGAAGGATTTTGTTAGAGTAGATAGGGAGAAATTGTTTCCACTGGCAGGAGGGTCGGTAACCAGAGGACACAGATTTAAGATAATTGGGAAAAGAACCAGAGGGGAGATGAGGAGAACTTTTTTCTACACAGCGAGTTGTGATGATCTGGAATTCACTGCCTGAAAGGGCGGTGGAAGCAGATTCAATAATAACTTTCAAAAGGGAATTGGATAAATACTTGAAAAGGAAAAATTTACAGGGCTACGGGGAAAGAGCAGGGGAATGAGACTAATTGGACAGCTCTTTCAAAGAGCTGACACAGGCACGATGGGCCAAATGGCCTCCTTCTGTGCTGTACAATTCTATGATTCTATACCTGCGGGGTTTTTTTGGGGGGGGGTGGTGATATCCTGTGGTATGGGGAACAAAATGAGGAGTGAATAATAACTGGAGATATGGGAATCAGGAGGTTAGGTGTAAATGATAAAACAAAACAGATTGGGGTGAAATTGGTTCAAACCAGTCCTGTGAAACGGGCCGATAGCGAATTGACAATCGGATGTGGAGTAAACCGAGCAACCGACTCACTATCTGCCCGTTTTCCGGCTATTGGGCGAACGCCAACTTCAGTCCCATCACCTTCTTGTAAATGATGCACGGGGACGCAGGGGAGTGAATGGCCTTTTGTTCCCTGTGTTTTCAGGCCATGGCGCGGCAGGTTTGACTGCTCGGGTTTGGAGGTGGTTTGAGTTTTGCAGTGTGAAACCGAGAACCGAGCCAGGCTGCTGCCAGCAAGGACACCGGGAGCATCAGTTAAGGAACAAAAAATGTGATTTAAAAGCAGGGTCAGTAATCAGCTATTTATGCTGACATTTTATCTGTCGTCCCAGAGGAGCAGAAAAAACCGCCAAAGGGAGAGCCGAGGAAATTAACATGCAGGAATATCTGATCAGCTCAATTCACTCTCCTTATTAATCATCGTCAAATGAAGTGGCTGTGGAATATATAAAAAAGAGAAAAGAGAAAGAAAGTGTGTATTTGATAGCAGTAAATTTCCTTTGGAGCGGAATCCGGTCACTAAGCTCCTGATCTTTAATTGTGGTGTGTCGCTGCTTTGAGGCTCATTGTTTGAGGGATCTTAAGCCCCTGACTCATTGTGTCTGTGTGACAGTAACTGGCCAGCCTGTGATTCTGGTAATAATTCGAACAGGGATTTGTATGATCGGATGAAAAGTGCATTAAAAATAAAATTGAGACGAGAGGCGGGGGATGGGGAGAGAAGGGGGATATGGGATGCATTGTCACTTCAAAAGTGACTTTGTTCAAAGTCAAATGTTAGACTGTATAACTGTGCTTAATACACAGATTCCAAGGCACGGTAATCTCTATTGTACAGCTCTGCTGGAAATGAATAAGCCTCATTTTTCTGTAGGATTTGAACCATTTTATTTCTGGTGTCGGTGGTCTAATGTTTTGCAATAAAGTAATGGAAAGGGGTTAGGGGTTTTGAGGAGACGAAAATGTCTTAAAGCAAAGTGTCAGTTTGGCTCAGTTAGTAGCACTCTTCCAAGTGAGTCAGAAAGTCATGGGGTTAACCCCAATTCTGGGCTCGAGCACATTATCCAGGCTGACATAGGAACATAGGAACAGGAGTAGGCCATTCAGCCCCTCGTGCCTGCTCCGCCATTTGATAAGATCATGGCTGTTCTGTGATCTAACTCCATATACCTGCCTTTGGCCCATATCCCTTAATACCTTTGGTTGCCAAAAAGCTATCTATCTCAGATTTAAATTTAGCAATTGAGCTAGTATCAATTGCCGTTTGTGGAAGAGAGTTCCAAACTTCTACCACCCTTTGTGTGTAGAAATGTTTTCTAATCTCGCTCCTGAAAGGTCTGGCTCTAATTTTTAGACTGTGCCCCCTACTCCGAGAATCCCCAACCAGCGGAAATAGTTTCTCTCTATCCACCCTATCCGTTCCCTTTAATATCTTATAAACTTCGATCAGATCACCCCTTAACCTTCGAAACTCCAGAGAATACAACCCCAATTTGTGTAATCTCTCCTCATAACTTAACCCTTGAAGTCCAGGTATCATTCTAGTAAACCTACGCTGCACTCCCTCCAAGGCCAATATGTCATTCCGAAGGATGTATCTTAATTCCATTTACCCGCCTTGGTTCCGTAACCCTTAATACCCTTACCTAACAAAAATCTTTCGATCTCAGTTTTGAAATTTTGAAGTACTGAGGGAGTGTTGCTGTGTCAGAGGTGCCGTCCTTTGGATGAGACATTAAACCGAGACCCTGTCTGCCTGTTCAGGTGGCTCAGATGGATATAATAATCCCATTGGCCGGGAATCCTCCCAATGTACCTGGCCAACATTCCTCCCTCAAGCAACACGACCAGAAACAGGCTAACTGATCACTCTCCTCATTGCTGCTGCGTGTGGGATCTTGCAGTGTGCAAAAACAACTCCTGCGTTTCTCTATAGAACAACAAACACTGAACTTCAAAGTCATTCATTGCATGTGAAGCATTTTGGGATGTTTCAGACAGACTCGATAAGATGCTTGTTACAAATTTGGGTGTGCTGCAGGTATCTATTTGAGTTCAGTGTGTCAGTCGCTCCCTTAAGCCACCTGCTTGTCAGATCCTTATATCTCAGATGGAAGGACAAAGCCTGAAAAGAGGAGGGAACCAAAGGTTGGGACTTATCCATCCAAGAATTAAAAACACAACTGAAGTCTTCGTCTGTAATTGCAGCAAGTCAAATTCATGGAGTTTGCATCCGACGGACAGAAACTAAGACCCAGAAATTTGATGGCGCTGTGCCTGTTTCTTGCCGCAAAACAGCTGCCTACGGTTCCAATGGGGCAGACAGGAAGCACACACTCATTATGAGCCAGGTGTGCGCTGACCGCCATATTGATAGAGGCAAAAAAAAATTGTACTCTAAGACCCGCGCCTGAAACAGGCATTAGACACCTTTAGATTTGCAAATAATGGGCCTACTGCCAGTTTGGAGCCCCCTCGCCAATATTGGTTTGCCCTGAGGCAGCCTTCTCTCCCAGAGATGCCCAGTAAATATCGACACTCTCCCAGAGACCCCCAGTAAATATCGACACTCTCCCAGAGACCCCCAGTAAATATCGACACATTCCCAGAGACCCCCAGTAAATATCGACACATTCCCAGAGACCCCCTGTATATATCGACACTCTCCCAGAGACCCCCAGTAAATATCGACACATTCCCAGAGACCCCCTGTAAATATCGACACTCTCCCAGAGACCCCCAGTAAATATCGACACTCTCCCGGGGACCTCCTGTCCTAACTTCCAAAGGAGGCTGTCAGTTACCTCAAAGCAAAAGCCCGTTATTACTGCCAAAAACATTGTTTATTAGTGACAAGAACAGAAATGACCTGCAGGCCCGTCAGCAAATACAGAAAAATACAGGAATCTGATAAGAGATGGATAGAAACCTAAGGACCTCGCTGACCAATGAGATCCTCTTCCTTCTCGAGTAAAATGCAAGAAAATGTAAAGGAACGTTTGTGATCATTCCAACCTCTCCCCCCTCCTCCTCGTTCTTCATCTTCCTCTGTATCTTTGATTTGTTCTTCAGCTCTTCATTAAAACAGTCTTGTCACTGGATGAAGATGCCTCACTATCATACAACATGTAATATTGAAGCCTTCGTTAAAATATGACACCTATGAACCTATTATGCATGTGACGCATAACCCTAATTAAATGATCACATCCATTTTACGCACAGCCAAATTTTTTCTTTTGTAACATTAATTACCACATAAGAGGCTTAATGACTTGCCTCACCTCCAACTCTCTGGGAAAAGGTCAAACGATTAATATTTGTCATTAATCTTTTGAAATGTGGATAGACTGCTGCCTTCCTAATACTGCCTTGCACCTCAACGCTAAGAAAGGGCTGATAATGAGAATAAAACATTTATTTAACTGGAAACAGCAACCTAGGAGAGACCATTGCTTGCAATATGTTTTCCAGTCTATTCTCCCCCTCCCCCGTTCTTCCCATTGATGTAAAGTATTTGTATAATTTGGAACACTAGACGTGTTCTTTCAGCCTCATTATAAGAACTTGCTTCTTTATTTCCATCACAGTTACAGTAAAGATAAACCTCACAGCAGGTGTATCTGTGCTAGGGCGGGGGGTTCAAAATGGTTCCAGCTTTTGCCCCATTTGCCTATAAGACACAGACACACCAGACAGTCCAAAGTTCAATGACAGCTTCCACTTATTTAAGTCTTTAACATCATGAAACGTCCCAGTGTGCTTTACAAAGAGTGACAGAACACTGAGTGGAGGTTTGGGATGAGGGTTAGGAGAGGCACTGTTGAAAGGGTAAAGTTTAAGGAGGAGAGGGCTCTGGAGGAGAGATCCAGAGTGCTAAGGTGTGATGATTAAAGTCTGTGCCACAGACGATGGAGCAAAGGGATGTACAAGATGCCAGAGTTAGCAGAGAGATGGGCCAAGCCGGCTCAGAGCTGGAGAAGGTGCCATCCCCAGTCTCATCTGACACGGCATCGCTGCGCTACAATAGGTCTCACCTTCCCTGGATTAGGGAGGTGAAAGAACATCAGCCAGGGTTCCTGGTGTTGATCACGATTCAGTAACCACTGCTGGCTGTTAGATGAGGATTAGATCAGGTTTGACTGTGGTGCCTGTCCCCTGTTGCCACTACGGTGGAATAGGGCACCAACATTCCCTGCGTTGCATCAAAAATGACATTTGGCTGTCAGCACCTATGAAATCTACACCAAGATCGGTCACCGAGTCCTTGTATGTTCAGCACAGAAATAGGCCATTCGGCCCAACAGTTTCATGCCTGTGTTTATGCTCTTCATGACCTTCCTCCCTTCCTATTTCATCTCATCCTATCAACATATCCTTCTATTCTTTCTCCCTTATGTGCTTCCCCTTAAATGCATCTGTGCTCATCTCCTCATCTACTCCTTATGGTAGCAAGTTCCATATTCTCATCACTCTCTGTGTAAAGAGGTTTCTCCTGAATTCCCTATTGGATTTATTAGTGACTATCTTATATTTATAGTTCTAGTCTCCCTCACAATTGGAAACATCTTATCTACTACCCTATCAAACCCTTTCATAATCTTAAATACCTCTATCAGGTCACCCCTCAGTCTTCTCTTTTCTAGAGAAAAGAGCCCCAGCCTGTTCAATCTCTCCTGATAGTTATAACCTCTCATTTGTGATATCATCTGAGTTCCTTTTTTGCCCCTTCTCCAGTCCCTCTCTATCCTTTTTATAATATGGAGACCAGAACTGTGCACAGTGCTCCAAGTGTGGTCTAACCAAGGTTCTATACAAGGTTAACATAACTTCTCTGCTTTTCAATTCTATCCCTCTAGAAATTAACCCCAGTGCTTGGTTTGCTTTTTTATGGCCTTATTAACATACGTCGCTACTTTTAGTGATTTGTGTATCTGTACCCCCAGATCCCTTTGTTCTACCACATTTAGACTCTTATTATCCAAGCAAGATGTGGCCTCCTCATTCTTCCTACCAAAATGTACCTCACACTTACCTATACTGAAATTCATTTGTCAATTACACGCCCATTCTGTAAGTTTATTAATGTCTTCCTGTATTTAGTCACTGTCCTCCTCAGTATTAACTCCACCCCCCAATTTGGTGTCGTCCACAAATTTTGAAATTGTACTTCCGATTCCCCGGTCCAAATCGTTGATGTAAATTGTGAGCAACAGCACCGATCCCCTCCGAACACCACTTCACCTTTTCCCAGTCTGAGTAGTCGCCCTTAACCCCTACTCTCTGTTTCCTGTTTTGTAGCCAGCTTGCTATCCATTCTGCTACTTGTCCCTGACTCCACATGCTCTGACCTTAGCCATGAGTCTACTATGCGATACCTTATTGAAGGCCTTTTGAAAATCCAAATATATTACATCTACTACATTACCCTTGTCTACTCTTTCTGTTACTTCTTCAAAGAATTCAAGAAGGTTGGTCAAGCATGACCTTTCCTTTTGAAATCCATGCTGACTATTCTTTAGTATATTTTCAGTTTCTAGATATTTTTCTATTACATCTTTGAGTAAGGATTCCATTATCTTTCCTACCACCGACATTAAGCTAATTGATAGCTAATTGACCATGGATAGAACGTTCCATGGATTTTCTATCTCCCTTTTTAAATATAGGAATCACATTAGCTGTCCACCAGTCCAGTTTTTAAAACTCAAGATTGGTGTCATTCAACCACTGCTTTGTGATTAATTTTGCTTTCCCTCCAACACTTTCCAAGCTCGATGGCATCCTGCCCAGTGGGCCCTGGCCGTTCACCTGGATTTCTCAATAATAGAAAGCATGCCGTTCTCCAGTATACCCTTTACAGCTATGAATGCCTTTTTTCACAGCTGATGGTGTCTATGCTATATTGGGGAATCACTATGACCCTGAGCTCCAGAGTCAACTGACCTACAGCCCATCACGTGCTGAAATAGAAGATCATGAAGAAAGATCATACAAAATATATTTGAGCTTTAGAGCAATCACTTAGGTTGCCCAGTGAACCAGCACACACCAGTAAATCCTGTTGGACTGTGAACTAAATTAGACACCTGGAATTCCCTTCTATTTTCCAGTTTTAGCAACTTCTCTCCAGTGTCTTTAACTGAAAACCTTTCCTCCTTTGTCTTCATCGAGAAACCTTCTCTCCTTTGTCTTCATCTAGAAATCTTCTCTCCAGTGTATTTAACTAGAAATCTTCTCTCCAGTGTCTTCATCTAGAAATCTTCTCTCCTTTGTCTTCATCAAGAAACCTTCTCTCCTTTGTCTTCATCTAGAAACCTTCACTCCTTTGTCTTCATCTAGAAACCTTCCCTCCTTTGTCTTCATCAAGAAACTTTCCCTCTTTTGTCTTCATCTAGAAACCTTCCCTCCTTTGTCTTCATCTAGAAACCTTCTCTACTTTGTCTTCACCTAGAAACTGTCCCTCCTTTGTCTTCATTTAGAAACATTCTCTCCTTTGTCTTCATCAAGAAACCTTCCCTGCTTTGTCTTCATCAAGAAACCTTCCCTCCTTTGTCTTCATCAAGAAACCTTCCCTCCTTTGTCTTCATCAAGAACCCTTCCCTCCTTTGTCTTCATCTAGAAACCTTCCCTCCTTTGTCTTCATCTAGAAACCTTCCCTCCTTTGTCTTCATCAAGTACCCTTCCCTCCTTTGTCTTCATCAAGAACCCTTCTCTCCTTTGTCTTCATCTCGAAACCTTCCCTCCTTTGTCTTCATCTCGAAACCTTCCCTCCTTTGTCTTCATCAAGAAACCTTCCCTCCTTTGTCTTCATCAAGAAACCTTCCCTCCTTTGTCTTCATCAAGAACCCTTCCCTCCTTTGTCTTCATCTAGAAACCTTCCCTCCTTTGTCTTCATCTAGAAACCTTCCCTCCTTTGTCTTCATCAAGTACCCTTCCCTCCTTTGTCTTCATCAAGAACCCTTCTCTCCTTTGTCTTCATCTCGAAACCTTCCCTCCTTTGTCTTCATCTCGAAACCTTCCCTCCTTTGTCTTCATCTAGAAACTTTCCCTCCTTTGCCTTCATCAAGAACCCTTCTCTCCTTTGTCTTGATCAAGCAACCTTCCCTCCTTTGTCTTCATCAAGAAACCTTCCCTCATTTGTCTTCAACTAGAAACCTTCCCTCCTTTGTCTTCATCAAGAAGCCTTCCCTCCTTTGTCATCATCAAGAAACATTCCCTCCTTTGTCTTCCTCAAGAACCCTTCCCTCCTTTGTCTTCATCAGAAACTTTTCCTCCTTTGTCTTCATCAAGAAACCTTCCCTCCTTTGTCTTCATCTAAAAACCGTCTCTCCTTTGTCTTCATCTAGAACCCTTCCCTCCCTTGTCTTCATCTAGAAACATTTTCTCCTTTGTCTTCATCAAGAAATCTTCCCTCCTTTGTCTTCATCTAGAAACCTTCTCTCCTTTGTCTTTATCAAGAAACCATCCCTCCTTTGTCTTCATCGAGAAAACTTCTCTCCTTTGGCTTCATCGAGAAACCTTCCCTCCTTTGTCTTCATCTAGAAACATTCTCTCCTTTGTCTTCATCAAGAAACCATCCCTCCTTTGTCTTCATCTAGAAACCTTCCCTCCTTTGTCTTCATCAAGAAACCTTCCCTCCTTTGTCTTCATCAAGAAACCTTCCCTCCTTTGTCTTCATCAAGAAACCTTCCTTCCTTTGTCTTCATCAAGAAACCTTCCCTCCTTTGTTTTCATCTAGAAACCTTCTCTTCTTTGTCTTCATCTAGCAAACTTCTCACCTTTGTCTTCATCTAGAAACCTTCCCTCCTTTGTCTTCATCAAGAAACTTTCCCTCCTTTGTCTTCATCTAGAAACCTTCCCTCCTTTGTCTTCATCTAGAAACCTTCTCTACTTTGTCTTCATCTAGAAACCGTCCCTCCTTTGTCTTCATTTAGAAACATTCTCTCCTTTGTCTTCATCAAGAAACCTTCCCTCCTTTGTCTTCATCAAGAAACCTTAACTCCTTTGTCTTCATCAAGAACCCTGCCCTCCTTTGTCTTCATCTAGAAACCTTCCCTCCTTTGTCTTCATCTAGAAACTTTCCCTCCTTTGCCTTCATCAAGAACCCTTCTCTTCTTTGTCTTTATCAAGCAACCTTCCCTACTTTGTCTTCATCAAGAAACCTTCCCTCCTTTGTCTTCAACTAGAAACCTTCCCTCCTTTGTCTTCATCAAGAAACCTTCCCTCCTTTGTCTTCATCTAGAAACATTCTCTCCTTTGTCTTCATCAAGAAATCTTCCCTCCTTTGTCTTCATCAAGAAACCTTCCCTCCTTTGTCTTCTTCAAGAAACCTTACCTCCTTTGTCTTCATCAAGTACCCTTCCCTCCTTTGTCTTCATCAAGAACCCTTCCCTCCTTTGTCTTCATCTCGAAACCTTCCCTCCTTTGTCTTCATCTAGAAACCTTCCCTCCTTTGTCTTCATCTAGAAACTTTCCCTCCTTTGCCTTCATCAAGAACCCTTCTCTCCTTTGTCTTTATCAAGCAACCTTCCCTCCTTTGTCTTCATCAAGAAACCTTCCCTCCTTTGTTTTCAACTAGAAACCTTCCCTACTTTGTCTTCATCAAGAAACCTTCCCTCCTTTGTCTTCATCAAGAAACTTTCCCTCCTTTGTCTTCATCAAGAACCCTTCCCTCCTTTGTCTTCATCAGAAACTTTTCCTCCTTTGTCTTCATCAAGAAACCTTCCCTCCTTTGTCTTCATCTAAAAACCGTCTCTCCTTTGTCTTCATCTAGAACCCTTCCCTCCTTTGTCTTCATTTAGAAACCTTCCCTCCTTTGTCTTCATCTAGAAACATTCTCTCCTTTGTCTTCATCAAGAAACCATCCCTCCTTTGTCTTCATCTAGAAACCTTCCTTCCTTTGTCTTCATCAAGAAACATTCTCTCCTTTGCCTTCATCAAGAAACCTTCCCTCCTTTGTCTTCATCTAGAAACCTTCTCTACTTTGTCTTCATCTAGAAACCGTCCCTCCTTTGTCTTCATTTAGAAACATTCTCTCCTTTGTCTTCATCAAGAAACCTTCCCTCCTTTGTCTTCATCAAGAAACCTTAACTCCTTTATCTTCATCAAGAACCCTTCCCTCCTTTGTCTTCATCTAGAAACCTTCCCTCCTTTGTCTTCATCTAGAAACTTTCCCTCCTTTGCCTTCATCAAGAACCCTTCTCTTCTTTGTCTTTATCAAGCAACCTTCCCTACTTTGTCTTCTCAAGAAACCTTCGCTCCTTTGTCTTCAACTAGAAACCTTCCCTCCTTTGTCTTCATCAAGAAACCTTCCCTCCTTTGTCTTCATCAAGAAACTTTCCCTCCTTTGTCTTCATCAAGAACCCTTGCCTCCTTTGTCTTCATCAGAAACTTTTCCTCCTTTGTCTTCATCAAGAAACCTTCCCTCCTTTGTCTTCATCTAAAAACCGTATTTCCTTGTCTTCATCTAGAACCCTTCCCTCCTTTGTCTTCATCTAGAAACATTCTCTCCTTTGTCTTCATCAAGAAATCTTCCCTCCTTTGTCTTCATCAAGAAACCTTCCCTCCTTTGTCTTCATCAAGAAACCTTACCTCCTTTGTCTTCATCAAGTACCCTTCCCTCCTTTGTCTTCATCAAGAACCCTTCCCTCCTTTGTCTTCATCTCGAAACCTTCCCTCCTTTGTCTTCATCTAGAAACCTTCCCTCCTTTGTCTTTATCAAGCAACCTTCCCTCCTTTGTCTTCATCAAGAAACCTTCCCTCCTTTGTTTTCAACTAGAAACCTTCCCTCCTTTGTCTTCATCAAGAAACCTTCCCTCCTTTGTCTTCATCAAGAAACTTTCCCTCCTTTGTCTTCATCAAGAACCCTTCCCTCCTTTGTCTTCATCAGAAACTTTTCCTCCTTTGTCTTCATCAAGAAACCTTCCCTCCTTTGTCTTCATCAAGAAACTTTCCCTCCTTTGTCTTCATCAAGAACCCTTCCCTCCTTTGTCTTCATCAGAAACTTTTCCTCCTTTGTCTTCATCAAGAAACCTTCTCTCCTTTGTCTTCATCTAGAACCCTTCCCTCCTTTGTCTTCATTTAGAAATCTTCCCTCCTTTGTCTTCATCAAGAAATCTTCCCTCCTTTGTCTTCATCAAGAAACCTTCTCTCCTTTGTCTTTATCAAGCAACCTTCCCTCCTTTGTCTTCATCAAGAAACCTTCCCTCCTTTGTTTTCAACTAGAAACCTTCCCTCCTTTGTCTTCATCAAGAAACCTTCCCTCCTTTGTCTTCATCAAGAAACTTTCCCTCCTTTGTCTTCATCAAGAACCCTTCCCTCCTTTGTCTTCATCAGAAACTTTTCCTCCTTTGTCTTCATCAAGAAACCTTCCCTCCTTTGTCTTCATCTAAAAACCGTCTCTCCTTTGTCTTCATCTAGAACCCTTCCCTCCTTTGTCTTCATTTAGAAATCTTCCCTCCTTTGTCTTCATCAAGAAATCTTCCCTCCTTTGTCTTCATCAAGAAACCTTCTCTCCTTTGTCTTTATCAAGAAACCTTCCCTCCTTTGTCTTCATCTAGAAAACTTCTCTCCTTTGGCTTCATCTAGAAACCTTCCCTCCTTTGTCTTCATCTAGAAACATTCTCTCCTTTGTCTTCATCAAGAAACCGTCCCTCCTTTGTCTTCATCTAGAAACCTTCCTTCCTTTGTCTTCATCAAGAAACATTCTCTCCTTTGTCTTCATCAAGAAACCTTCCCTCCTTTGTCTTCATCAAGAAACCTTCCCTCCTTTGTCTTCATCAAGAAACCTTCCCTCCTTTGTCTTCATCAAGAAACCTTCCTTCCTTTGTCTTCATCAAGAAACCTTCCCTCCTTTGTTTTCATCTAGAAACCTTCTCTTCTTTGTCTTCATCGAGCAAACTTCTCTACTTTGTCTTCATCCAGAAACCTTTTCCCCTTTGTCTTCATCCAGAAACCTCCCCTTTGTCTTCATCCAGAAGCCTTCACTCCGGTGTCTTCATGAAGAAACCATCTCTCTTTCATCTTCATGTAGAAACCATTTCTCCATTGTCTTAATCTAGAAATCTTCGCTCTGTTGTCTTCGTCCAGAAACCTTCTCTCCAGTCTCTTCATCTAGAAACCTTCTCTCCAGTCTCTTCATCTAGAAACCTGCTCTCCAGTGTCTTCATCTAGAAACCTACTAGCCAGTGTCTTCATCTTGAAACCTTCCCTCCTTTGTCTTCATCAAGAAATCTTCTCTCCTTTGTCTTCATCTAGAAACCTTCCCTCCTTTGTCTTCATCTAGAAACCTTTTCTCCTTTGTCTTCATCTAGAAACCTTCCCTCCTTTGTCTTCATCAAGAAACGTTCTCCCTTTGTCTTTATCAAGCAACCTTCCCTCCTTTGTCTTCATCAAGAAACCTTCCCTCCTTTGTCTTCAACTAGAAACCTTCCCTCCTTTGTCTTCATCAAGAAACCTTCCCTCCTTTGTCTTCATCAAGAAACTTTCCCTCCTTTGTCTTCATCAAGAACCCTTCCCTCCTTTGTCTTCATCAGAAACTTTTCCTCCTTTGTCTTCAGCAAGAAACCTTCCCTCCTTTGTCTTCATCTAAAAACCGTCTCTCCTTTGTCTTCATCAAGAAATCTTCCCTCCTTTGTCTTCATCTAAAAACCGTCTCTCCTTTGTCTTCATCAAGCAATCTTCCCTCCTTTGTCTTCATCAAGAAACCTTCCCTCCTTTGTCTTCATCTAGAAACCTTCTCTCCTTTGTCTTTATCAAGAAACCTTCCCTCCTTTGTCTTCATCTAGAAAACTTCTCTCCTTTGGCTTCATCTAGAAACCTTCCCTCCTTTGTCTTCATCTAGAAACATTCTCTCCTTTGTCTTCATCAAGAAACCGTCCCTCCTTTGTCTTCATCTAGAAACCTTCCTTCCTTTGTCTTCATCAAGAAACATTCTCTCCTTTGTCTTCATCAAGAAACCTTCCCTCCTTTGTTTTCATCAACAAACCTTCCCTCCTTTGTCTTCATCAAGATACCTTCCCTCCTTTGTCTTCATCAAGAAACCTTCCTTCCCTTGTCTTCATCAAGAAAACTTCCCTCCTTTGTTTTCATCTAGAAACCTTCTCTTCTTTGTCTTCATCTAGCAAACTTCTCTCCTTTGTCTTCATCCAGAAACCTTTTCCCCTTTGTCTTCATCCAGAAACCTCCCCTTTGTCATCATCCAGAAACCTACACTCCGGTGTCTTCATGAAGAAACCATCTCTCTTTCATCTTCATGTAGAAACCATTTCTCCATTGTCTTAATCTAGAAATCTTCGCTCTGTTGCCTTCATCTAGAAACCTTCTCTCCAGTGTCTTCATCCAGAAAACTTCTGTCCGGTGTCTTCTTCTAGAGACCTTCTCTCCGGTGTCTTCATCTAGAAACCTTCTCTCTGGTGTCTTCGTCCAGAAACCTTCTCTCCAGTCTCTTCATCTAGAAACCTTCTCTCCAGTCTCTTCATCTAGAAACCTGCTCTCCAGTGTCTTCAGCTAGAAACCTACTAGCCAGTGTCTTCATCTTGAAATCTTCCCTCCTTTGTCTTCATCAAGAAACCTTCTCTCTTTTGTCGTCATCTAGAAAGCTTCCCTCCTTTGTCTTCATCTAGAAACATTCTCTCCTTTGTCTTCATCAAGAAACCTTCCCTCCTTTGTCTTCATCAAGAAACCTTCCCTCCTTTGTCTTCATCTAGAAACCTTCACTCCTTTGTCTTCATCAGGAAACCTTCACTCCTTTCTTTTCATCTAGAAACCTTCTCTTCTTTGTCTTCATCAAGAAACCTTCTCTCCTTTGTCTTCATCAGGAAACCTTTCCTCCTTTGTTTTCATCCAGAAACCTTCTCTTCTTTGTCTTCATCAAGAAACCTTCTCTCCTTTGTCTTCATCAAGAAACTTTCCCTCCTTTGTCTTCATCTAGAAACCTTCCCTCCTTTGTCTTCATCTAGAAACCTTCTCTACTTTGTCTTCATCTAGAAACCGTCCCTCCTTTGTCTTCATTTAGAAACATTCTCTCCTTTGTCTTCATCAAGAAACCTTCCCTCCTTTGTCTTCATCAAGAAACCTTAACTCCTTTATCTTCATCAAGAACCCTTCCCTCCTTTGTCTTCATCTAGAAACCTTCCCTCCTTTGTCTTCATCTAGAAACTTTCCCTCCTTTGCCTTCATCAAGAACCCTTCTCTTCTTTGTCTTTATCAAGCAACCTTCCCTACTTTGTCTTCTCAAGAAACCTTCGCTCCTTTGTCTTCAACTAGAAACCTTCCCTCCTTTGTCTTCATCAAGAAACCTTCCCTCCTTTGTCTTCATCAAGAAACTTTCCCTCCTTTGTCTTCATCAAGAAACCTTCCCTCCTTTGTCTTCATCTAAAAACCGTCTTTCCTTGTCTTCATCTAGAACCCTTCCCTCCTTTGTCTTCATCTAGAAACATTCTCTCCTTTGTCTTCATCAAGAAATCTTCCCTCCTTTGTCTTCATCAAGAAACCTTCCCTCCTTTGTCTTCATCAAGAAACCTTACCTCCTTTGTCTTCATCAAGTATCCTTCGCTCCTTTGTCTTCATCAAGAACCCTTCCCTCCTTTGTCTTCATCTCGAAACCTTCCCTCCTTTGTCTTCATCTAGAAACCTTCCCTCCTTTGTCTTCATCTAGAAACTTTCCCTCCTTTGCCTTCATCAAGAAACCTTCTGTCCTTTGTCTTTATCAAGCAACCTTCCCTCCTTTGTCTTCATCAAGAAACCTTCCCTCCTTTGTTTTCAACTAGAAACCTTCCCTCCTTTGTCTTCATCAAGAAACCTTCCCTCCTTTGTCTTCATCAAGAAACTTTCCCTCCTTTGTCTTCATCAAGAAACCTTCCCTCCTTTGTCTTCATCTAAAAACCGTCTTTCCTTGTCTTCATCTAGAACCCTTCCCTCCTTTGTCTTCATCTAGAAACATTCTCTCCTTTGTCTTCATCAAGAAACCTTCCCTCCTTTGTCTTCATCTAAAAACCGTCTTTCCTTGTCTTCATCTAGAACCCTTCCCTCCTTTGTCTTCATCTAGAAACATTCTCTCCTTTGTCTTCATCAAGAAATCTTCCCTCCTTTGTCTTCATCAAGAAACCTTCCCTCCTTTGTCTTCATCAAGAAACCTTACCTCCTTTGTCTTCATCAAGTATCCTTCGCTCCTTTGTCTTCATCAAGAACCCTTCCCTCCTTTGTCTTCATCTCGAAACCTTCCCTCCTTTGTCTTCATCTAGAAACCTTCCCTCCTTTGTCTTCATCTAGAAACTTTCCCTCCTTTGCCTTCATCAAGAAACCTTCTCTCCTTTGTCTTTATCAAGCAACCTTCCCTCCTTTGTCTTCATCAAGAAACCTTCCCTCCTTTGTTTTCAACTAGAAACCTTCCCTCCTTTGTCTTCATCAAGAAACCTTCCCTCCTTTGTCTTCATCAAGAAACTTTCCCTCCTTTGTCTTCATCAAGAACCCTTCCCTCCTTTGTCTTCATCAGAAACTTTTCCTCCTTTGTCTTCATCAAGAAACCTTCCCTCCTTTGTCTTCATCTAAAAACCGTCTCTCCTTTGTCTTCATCTAGAACCCTTCCCTCCTTTGTCTTCATTTAGAAATCTTCCCTCCTTTGTCTTCATCAAGAAATCTTCCCTCCCTTGTCTTCATCAAGAAACCTTCTCTCCTTTGTCTTTATCAAGAAACCTTCCCTCCTTTGTCTTCATCTAGAAAGCTTCCCTCCTTTGTCTTCATCTCGAAACATTCTCTCCTTTGTCTTCATCAAGAAACCGTCCCTCCTTTGTCTTCATCTAGAAACCTTCCTTACTTTGTCTTCATCAAGAAACATTCTCTCCTTTGTCTTCATCAAGAAACCTTCCCTCCTTTGTCTTCATCAAGAAACCTTCCCACCTTTGTCTTCATCAAGAAACCTTCACTCCTTTGTCTTCATCAAGAAACCTTCCTTCCTTTGTCTTCATCAAGAAACCTTCCCTCCTTTGTTTTCATCTAGAAACCTTCTCTTCTTTGTCTTCATCTAGCAAACTTCTCTCCTTTGTCTTCATCCAGAAACCTTTTCCCCTTTGTCTTCATCCAGAAACCTCCCCTTTGTCTTCATCCAGAAGCCTTCACTCCGGTGTCTTCATGAAGAAACCATCTCTCTTTCATCTTCATGTAGAAACCATTTCTCCATTGTCTTAATCTAGAAATCTTCGCTCTGTTGTCTTCGTCCAGAAACCTTCTCTCCAGTCTCTTCATCTAGAAACCTTCTCTCCAGTGTCTTCATCTAGAAACCTACTAGCCAGTGTCTTCATCTTGAAACCTTCCCTCCTTTGTCTTCATCAAGAAATCTTCTCTCCTTTGTCTTCATCTAGAAACCTTCCCTCCTTTGTCTTCATCTAGAAACCTTTTCTCCTTTGTCTTCATCTAGAAACCTTCCCTCCTTTGTCTTCATCAAGAAACCTTCTCCCTTTGTCTTTATCAAGCAACCTTCCCTCCTTTGTCTTCATCAAGAAACCTTCCCTCCTTTGTCTTCAACTAGAAACCTTCCCTCCTTTGTCTTCATCAAGAAACCTTCCCTCCTTTGTCTTCATCAAGAAACTTTCCCTCCTTTGTCTTCATCAAGAACCCTTCCCTCCTTTGTCTTCATCAGAAACTTTTCCTCCTTTGTCTTCAGCAAGAAACCTTCCCTCCTTTGTCTTCATCTAAAAACCGTCTCTCCTTTGTCTTCATCAAGAAACCTTCCCTCCTTTGTTTTCATCTAGAAACCTTCTCTTCTTTGTCTTCATCTAGCAAACTTCTCTCCTTTGTCTTCATCCAGAAACCTTTTCCCCTTTGTCTTCATCCAGAAACCTCCCCTTTGTCTTCATCCAGAAGCCTTCACTCCGGTGTCTTCATGAAGAAACCATCTCTCTTTCATCTTCATGTAGAAACCATTTCTCCATTGTCTTAATCTAGAAATCTTCGCTCTGTTGTCTTCGTCCAGAAACCTTCTCTCCAGTCTCTTCATCTAGAAACCTTCTCTCCAGTGTCTTCATCTAGAAACCTACTAGCCAGTGTCTTCATCTTGAAACCTTCCCTCCTTTGTCTTCATCAAGAAATGTTCTCTCCTTTGTCTTCATCTAGAAACCTTCCCTCCTTTGTCTTCATCTAGAAACCTTTTCTCCTTTGTCTTCATCTAGAAACCTTCCCTCCTTTGTCTTCATCAAGAAACCTTCTCCCTTTGTCTTTATCAAGCAACCTTCCCTCCTTTGTCTTCATCAAGAAACCTTCCCTCCTTTGTCTTCAACTAGAAACCTTCCCTCCTTTGTCTTCATCAAGAAACCTTCCCTCCTTTGTCTTCATCAAGAAACTTTCCCTCCTTTGTCTTCATCAAGAACCCTTCCCTCCTTTGTCTTCATCAGAAACTTTTCCTCCTTTGTCTTCAGCAAGAAACCTTCCCTCCTTTGTCTTCATCTAAAAACCGTCTCTCCTTTGTCTTCATCAAGAAATCTTCCCTCCTTTGTCTTCATCTAAAAACCGTCTCTCCTTTGTCTTCATCAAGAAATCTTCCCTCCTTTGTCTTCATCAAGAAACTTTCCCTCCTTTGTCTTCATCTAGAAACCTTCTCTCCTTTGTCTTTATCAAGAAACCTTCCCTCCTTTGTCTTCATCTAGAAAACTTCTCTCCTTTGGCTTCATCTAGAAACCTTCCCTCCTTTGTCTTCATCTAGAAACATTCTCTCCTTTGTCTTCATCAAGAAACCGTCCCTCCTTTGTCTTCATCTAGAAACCTTCCTTCCTTTGACTTCATCAAGAAACATTCTCTCCTTTGTCTTCATCAAGAAACCTTCCCTCCTTTGTTTTCATCAACAAACCTTCCCTCCTTTGTCTTCATCAAGATACCTTCCCTCCTTTGTCTTCATCAAGTATCCTTCGCTCCTTTGTCTTCATCAAGAACCCTTCCCTCCTTTGTCTTCATCTCGAAACCTTCCCTCCTTTGTCTTCATCTAGAAACCTTCCCTCCTTTGTCTTCATCTAGAAACTTTCCCTCCTTTGCCTTCATCAAGAAACCTTCTGTCCTTTGTCTTTATCAAGCAACCTTCCCTCCTTTGTCTTCATCAAGAAACCTTCCCTCCTTTGTTTTCAACTAGAAACCTTCCCTCCTTTGTCTTCATCAAGAAACCTTCCCTCCTTTGTCTTCATCAAGAAACTTTCCCTCCTTTGTCTTCATCAAGAAACCTTCCCTCCTTTGTCTTCATCTAAAAACCGTCTTTCCTTGTCTTCATCTAGAACCCTTCCCTCCTTTGTCTTCATCTAGAAACATTCTCTCCTTTGTCTTCATCAAGAAATCTTCCCTCCTTTGTCTTCATCAAGAAACCTTCCCTCCTTTGTCTTCATCAAGAAACCTTACCTCCTTTGTCTTCATCAAGTATCCTTCGCTCCTTTGTCTTCATCAAGAACCCTTCCCTCCTTTGTCTTCATCTCGAAACCTTCCCTCCTTTGTCTTCATCTAGAAACCTTCCCTCCTTTGTCTTCATCTAGAAACTTTCCCTCCTTTGCCTTCATCAAGAAACCTTCTCTCCTTTGTCTTTATCAAGCAACCTTCCCTCCTTTGTCTTCATCAAGAAACCTTCCCTCCTTTGTTTTCAACTAGAAACCTTCCCTCCTTTGTCTTCATCAAGAAACCTTCCCTCCTTTGTCTTCATCAAGAAACTTTCCCTCCTTTGTCTTCATCAAGAACCCTTCCCTCCTTTGTCTTCATCAGAAACTTTTCCTCCTTTGTCTTCATCAAGAAACCTTCCCTCCTTTGTCTTCATCTAAAAACCGTCTCTCCTTTGTCTTCATCTAGAACCCTTCCCTCCTTTGTCTTCATTTAGAAATCTTCCCTCCTTTGTCTTCATCAAGAAATCTTCCCTCCATTGTCTTCATCAAGAAACCTTCTCTCCTTTGTCTTTATCAAGAAACCTTCCCTCCTTTGTCTTCATCTAGAAAGCTTCCCTCCTTTGTCTTCATCTCGAAACATTCTCTCCTTTGTCTTCATCAAGAAACCGTCCCTCCTTTGTCTTCATCTAGAAACCTTCCTTACTTTGTCTTCATCAAGAAACATTCTCTCCTTTGTCTTCATCAAGAAACCTTCCCTCCTTTGTCTTCATCAAGAAACCTTCCCACCTTTGTCTTCATCAAGAAACCTTCACTCCTTTGTCTTCATCAAGAAACCTTCCTTCCTTTGTCTTCATCAAGAAACCTTCCCTCCTTTGTTTTCATCTAGAAACCTTCTCTTCTTTGTCTTCATCTAGCAAACTTCTCTCCTTTGTCTTCATCCAGAAACCTTTTCCCCTTTGTCTTCATCCAGAAACCTCCCCTTTGTCTTCATCCAGAAGCCTTCACTCCGGTGTCTTCATGAAGAAACCATCTCTCTTTCATCTTCATGTAGAAACCATTTCTCCATTGTCTTAATCTAGAAATCTTCGCTCTGTTGTCTTCGTCCAGAAACCTTCTCTCCAGTCTCTTCATCTAGAAACCTTCTCTCCAGTGTCTTCATCTAGAAACCTACTAGCCAGTGTCTTCATCTTGAAACCTTCCCTCCTTTGTCTTCATCAAGAAATCTTCTCTCCTTTGTCTTCATCTAGAAACCTTCCCTCCTTTGTCTTCATCTAGAAACCTTTTCTCCTTTGTCTTCATCTAGAAACCTTCCCTCCTTTGTCTTCATCAAGAAACCTTCTCCCTTTGTCTTTATCAAGCAACCTTCCCTCCTTTGTCTTCATCAAGAAACCTTCCCTCCTTTGTCTTCAACTAGAAACCTTCCCTCCTTTGTCTTCATCAAGAAACCTTCCCTCCTTTGTCTTCATCAAGAAACTTTCCCTCCTTTGTCTTCATCAAGAACCCTTCCCTCCTTTGTCTTCATCAGAAACTTTTCCTCCTTTGTCTTCAGCAAGAAACCTTCCCTCCTTTGTCTTCATCTAAAAACCGTCTCTCCTTTGTCTTCATCAAGAAACCTTCCCTCCTTTGTTTTCATCTAGAAACCTTCTCTTCTTTGTCTTCATCTAGCAAACTTCTCTCCTTTGTCTTCATCCAGAAACCTTTTCCCCTTTGTCTTCATCCAGAAACCTCCCCTTTGTCTTCATCCAGAAGCCTTCACTCCGGTGTCTTCATGAAGAAACCATCTCTCTTTCATCTTCATGTAGAAACCATTTCTCCATTGTCTTAATCTAGAAATCTTCGCTCTGTTGTCTTCGTCCAGAAACCTTCTCTCCAGTCTCTTCATCTAGAAACCTTCTCTCCAGTGTCTTCATCTAGAAACCTACTAGCCAGTGTCTTCATCTTGAAACCTTCCCTCCTTTGTCTTCATCAAGAAATCTTCTCTCCTTTGTCTTCATCTAGAAACCTTCCCTCCTTTGTCTTCATCTAGAAACCTTTTCTCCTTTGTCTTCATCTAGAAACCTTCCCTCCTTTGTCTTCATCAAGAAACCTTCTCCCTTTGTCTTTATCAAGCAACCTTCCCTCCTTTGTCTTCATCAAGAAACCTTCCCTCCTTTGTCTTCAACTAGAAACCTTCCCTCCTTTGTCTTCATCAAGAAACCTTCCCTCCTTTGTCTTCATCAAGAAACTTTCCCTCCTTTGTCTTCATCAAGAACCCTTCCCTCCTTTGTCTTCATCAGAAACTTTTCCTCCTTTGTCTTCAGCAAGAAACCTTCCCTCCTTTGTCTTCATCTAAAAACCGTCTCTCCTTTGTCTTCATCAAGAAATCTTCCCTCCTTTGTCTTCATCTAAAAACCGTCTCTCCTTTGTCTTCATCAAGAAATCTTCCCTCCTTTGTCTTCATCAAGAAACTTTCCCTCCTTTGTCTTCATCTAGAAACCTTCTCTCCTTTGTCTTTATCAAGAAACCTTCCCTCCTTTGTCTTCATCTAGAAAACTTCTCTCCTTTGGCTTCATCTAGAAACCTTCCCTCCTTTGTCTTCATCTAGAAACATTCTCTCCTTTGTCTTCATCAAGAAACCGTCCCTCCTTTGTCTTCATCTAGAAACCTTCCTTCCTTTGACTTCATCAAGAAACATTCTCTCCTTTGTCTTCATCAAGAAACCTTCCCTCCTTTGTTTTCATCAACAAACCTTCCCTCCTTTGTCTTCATCAAGATACCTTCCCTCCTTTGTCTTCATCATGAAACCTTCCTTCCCTTGTCTTCATCAAGAAAACTTCCCTCCTTTGTTTTCATCTAGAAACCTTCTCTTCTTTGTCTTCATCTAGCAAACTTCTCTCCTTTGTCTTCATCCAGAAACCTTTTCCCCTTTGTCTTCATCCAGAAACCTCCCCTTTGTCATCATCCAGAAACCTACACTCCGGTGTCTTCATGAAGAAACCATCTCTCTTTCATCTTCATGTAGAAACCATTTCTCCATTGTCTTAATCTAGAAATCTTCGCTCTGTTGCCTTCATCTAGAAACCTTCTCTCCAGTGTCTTCATCCAGAAAACTTCTGTCCGGTGTCTTCTTCTAGAGACCTTCTCTCCGGTGTCTTCATCTAGAAACCTTCTCTCTGGTGTCTTCGTCCAGAAACCTTCTCTCCAGTCTCTTCATCTAGAAACCTTCTCTCCAGTCTCTTCATCTAGAAACCTGCTCTCCAGTGTCTTCAGCTAGAAACCTACTAGCCAGTGTCTTCATCTTGAAATCTTCCCTCCTTTGTCTTCATCAAGAAACCTTCTCTCTTTTGTCGTCATCTAGAAAGCTTCCCTCCTTTGTCTTCATCTAGAAACATTCTCTCCTTTGTCTTCATCAAGAAACCTTCCCTCCTTTGTCTTCATCAAGAAACCTTCCCTCCTTTGTCTTCATCTAGAAACCTTCACTCCTTTGTCTTCATCAGGAAACCTTCACTCCTTTCTTTTCATCTAGAAACCTTCTCTTCTTTGTCTTCATCAAGAAACCTTCTCTCCTTTGTCTTCATCAGGAAACCTTTCCTCCTTTGTTTTCATGCAGATACCTTCTCTTCTTTGTCTTCATCAAGAAACCTTCTCTCCTTTGTCTTCATCTAGAAACATTCTCTCCTTTGTCTTCATCAAGAAACCTTCCCTCCTTTGTATTCATCAAGAAACCTTCCCTCCTTTGTCTTCATCTAGAAACTTTCCCTCCTTTGCCTTCATCAAGAACCCTTCTCTCCTTTGTCTTTATCAAGAAACCTTCCCTCCTTTGTCTTCAACTAGAATCCTTCCCTCCTTTGTCTTCATCTAGAGACCTTCCCTCCTTTGTCTTCATCAAGAAACTTTCCCTCCTTTGTCTTCATCAAGAACCCTTCCCTCCTTTGTCTTCATCAAGAAACTTTTCCTCCTTTGTCTTCATCAAGAAACCTTCCCTCCTTTGTCTTCATCTAGAAACCGTTTCTCCTTTGTCTTCATCTAGAACCCTTCCCTCCTTTGTCTTCATCTAGAAACATTCTCTCCTTTGTCTTCATCAAGAAATCTTCCCTCCTTTGTCTTCATCAAGCAACCTTCCCTCCTTTGTCTTCATCTAGAAACCTTCTCTCCTTTGTCTTTATCTAGAAACCTTCCCTCCTTTGTCTTCATCTAGAAACATTCTCTCCTTTGTCTTCATCAAGAAACCGTCCCTCCTTTGTCTTCATCTAGAAACCTTCCCTCCTTTGTCTTCATCAAGAAACATTCTCTCCTTTGTCTTCATCAAGAAACCTTCCCTCCTTTGTCTTCATCAAGCAACCTTCCCTCCTTTGTCTTCATCAAGAAACCTTCCCTCCTTTGTCTTCATCAAGAAACCTTCCCTCCTTTGTTTTCATCTAGAAACCTTCTCTTCTTTGTCTTCATCTAGCAAACTTCTCTCCTTTGTCTTCATCCAGAAACCTTTTCCCCTTTGTCTTCATCCAGAAACCTCCCCTTTGTCTTCATCCAGAAGCCTTCACTCCGGTGTCTTCATGAAGAAACCATCTCTCTTTCATCTTCATGTAGAAACCATTTCTCCATTGTCTTAATCTAGAAATCTTCGCTCTGTTGTCTTCGTCCAGAAACCTTCTCTCCAGTCTCTTCATCTAGAAACCTTCTCTCCAGTCTCTTCATCTAGAAACCTGCTCTCCAGTGTCTTCATCTAGAAACCTACTAGCCAGTGTCTTCATCTTGAAATCTTCCCTCCTTTGTCTTCATCAAGAAATCTTCTCTCCTTTGTCTTCATCTAGAAACCTTCCCTCCTTTGTCTTCATCTAGAAACCTCTTCTCCTTTGTCTTCATCTAGAAACCTTCCCTCCTTTGTCTTCATCAAGAAACCTTCTCTCCTTTGTCTTCATCTAGAAAGCTTCCCTCCTTTGTCTTCATCAAGAAACCTTCTCCCTTTGTCTTTATCAAGCAACCTTCCCTCCTTTGTCTTCATCAAGAAACCTTCCCTCCTTTGTCTTCAACTAGAAACCTTCCCTCCTTTGTCTTCATCAAGAAACCTTCCCACCTTTGTCTTCATCAAGAAACTTTCCCTCCTTTGTCTTCATCAAGAACCCTTCCCTCCTTTGTCATCATCAGAAACTTTTCCTCCTTTGTCTTCAGCAAGAAACCTTCCCTCCTTTGTCTTCATCTAAAAACCGTCTCTCCTTTGTCTTCATCAAGAAATCTTCCCTCCTTTGTCTTCATCAAGAAACCTTCCCTCCTTTGTCTTCATCTAGAAACCTTCTCTCCTTTGTCTTTATCAAGAAACCTTCCCTCCTTTGTCTTCATCTAGAAAACTTCTCTCCTTTGGCTTCATCTAGAAACCTTCCCTCCTTTGTCTTCATCAAGTAACCGTCCCTCCTTTGTCTTCATCTAGAAACCTTCCTTCCTTTGTCTTCATCAAGAAACATTCTCTCCTTTGTCTTCATCAAGAAACCTTCCCTCCTTTGTTTTCATCAACAAACCTTCCCTCCTTTGTCTTCATCAAGATACCTTCCCTCCTTTGTCTTCATCAAGAAACCTTCCTTCCCTTGTCTTCATCAAGAAAACTTCCCTCCTTTGTTTTCATCTAGAAACCTTCTCTTCTTTGTCTTCATCTAGCAAACTTCTCTCCTTTGTCTTCAACCAGAAACCTTTTCCCCTTTGTCTTCATCCAGAAACCTCCCCTTTGTCATCATCCAGAAACCTACACTCCGGTGTCTTCATGAAGAAACCATCTCTCTTTCATCTTCATGTAGAAACCATTTCTCCATTGTCTTAATCTAGAAATCTTCGCTCTGTTGCCTTCATCTAGAAACCTTCTCTCCAGTGTCTTCATCCAGAAAACTTCTGTCCGGTGTCTTCTTCTAGAGACCTTCTCTCCGGTGTCTTCATCTAGAAACCTTCTCTCTGGTGTCTTCGTCCAGAAACCTTCTCTCCAGTCTCTTCATCTAGAAACCTTCTCTCCAGTCTCTTCATCTAGAAACCTGCTCTCCAGTGTCTTCAGCTAGAAACCTACTAGCCAGTGTCTTCATCTTGAAATCTTCCCTCCTTTGTCTTCATCAAGAAACCTTCTCTCTTTTGTCGTCATCTAGAAAGCTTCCCTCCTTTGTCTTCATCTAGAAACATTCTCTCCTTTGTCTTCATCAAGAAACCTTCCCTCCTTTGTCTTCATCAAGAAACCTTCCCTCCTTTGTCTTCATCTAGAAACCTTCACTCCTTTGTCTTCATCAGGAAACCTTCACTCCTTTCTTTTCATCTAGAAACCTTCTCTTCTTTGTCTTCATCAAGAAACCTTCTCTCCGTTGTCTTCATCAGGAAACCTTTCCTCCTTTGTTTTCATCCAGAAACCTTCTCTTCGTTGTCTTCATCAAGAAACCTTCTCTCCTTTGTCTTCATCTAGAAACATTCTATCCTTTGTCTTCATCAAGAAACCTTCCCTCCTTTGTATTCATCAAGAAACCTTCCCTCCTTTGTCTTCATCAAGAAACCTTCCCTCCTTTGTCTTCATCAAGAAACCTTCCCTCCTTTGTCTTCATCAAGAAACCTTCTCTCCTTTGTCTTCATCAGGAAACCTTTCCTCCTTTGTCTTCATCTAGCAAACTTCCCTCCTTTGTCCTCATCAAGAAACCTTCCCTCCTTTGTCTTCATCTAGAAACCTTCCCTCCTTTGTCTTCATCTAGAAACTTTCCCTCCTTTGCCTTCATCAAGAACCCTTCTCTCCTTTGTTTTTATCAAGCAACCTTCCCTCCTTTGTCTTCATCAAGAAACCTTCCCTCCTTTGTCTTCAACTAGAATCCTTCCCTCCTTTGTCTTCATCTAGAGACCTTCCCTCCTTTGTCTTCATCAAGAAACTTTCCCTCCTTTGTCTTCATCAAGAACCCTTCCCTCCTTTGTCGTCATCTAGAAACATTCTCTCCTTTGTCTTCATCAAGAAACCGTCCCTCCTTTGTCTTCATCAAGAAACCTTCCCTCCTTTGTCTTCATCAAGAAACCTTCCCTCCTTTGTTTTCATCTAGAAACCTTCTCTTCTTTGTCTTCATCTAGCAAACTTCTCTCCTTTGTCTTCATCCAGAAACCTTTTCCCCTTTGTCTTCATCCAGAAACCTCCCCTTTGTCTTCATCCAGAAGCCTTCACTCCGGTGTCTTCATGAAGAAACCATCTCTCTTTCATCTTCATGTAGAAACCATTTCTCCATTGTCTTAATCTAGAAATCTTCGCTCTGTTGTCTTCGTCCAGAAACCTTCTCTCCAGTCTCTTCATCTAGAAACCTTCTCTCCAGTCTCTTCATCTAGAAACCTGCTCTCCAGTGTCTTCATCTAGAAACCTACTAGCCAGTGTCTTCATCTTGAAACCTTCCCTCCTTTGTCTTCATCAAGAAATCTTCTCTCCTTTGTCTTCATCTAGAAACCTTCCCTCCTTTGTCTTCATCTAGAAACCTCTTCTCCTTTGTCTTCATCTAGAAACCTTCCCTCCTTTGTCTTCATCAAGAAACCTTCTCTCCTTTGTCTTCATCTAGAAAGCTTCCCTCCTTTGTCTTCATCAAGAAACCTTCTCCCTTTGTCTTTATCAAGCAACCTTCCCTCCTTTGTCTTCATCAAGAAACCTTCCCTCCTTTGTCTTCAACTGGAAACCTTCCCTCCTTTGTCTTCATCAAGAAACCTTCCCACCTTTGTCTTCATCAAGAAACTTTCCCTCCTTTGTCTTCATCAAGAACCCTTCCCTCCTTTGTCATCATCAGAAACTTTTCCTCCTTTGTCTTCAGCAAGAAACCTTCCCTCCTTTGTCTTCATCTAAAAACCGTCTCTCCTTTGTCTTCATCAAGAAATCTTCCCTCCTTTGTCTTCATCAAGAAACCTTCCCTCCTTTGTCTTCATCTAGAAACCTTCTCTCCTTTGTCTTTATCAAGAAACCTTCCCTCCTTTGTCTTCATCTAGAAAACTTCTCTCCTTTGGCTTCATCTAGAAACCTTCCCTCCTTTGTCTTCATCTAGAAACATTCTCTCCTTTGTCTTCATCAAGAAACCGTCCCTCCTTTGTCTTCATCTAGAAACCTTCCTTCCTTTGTCTTCATCAAGAAACATTCTCTCCTTTGTCTTCATCAAGAAACCTTCCCTCCTTTGTTTTCATCAACAAACCTTCCCTCCTTTGTCTTCATCAAGATACCTTCCCTCCTTTGTCTTCATCAAGAAACCTTCCTTCCCTTGTCTTCATCAAGAAAACTTCCCTCCTTTGTTTTCATCTAGAAACCTTCTCTTCTTTGTCTTCATCTAGCAAACTTCTCTCCTTTGTCTTCATCCAGAAACCTTTTCCCCTTTGTCTTCATCCAGAAACCTCCCCTTTGTCATCATCCAGAAACCTACACTCCGGTGTCTTCATGAAGAAACCATCTCTCTTTCATCTTCATGTAGAAACCATTTCTCCATTGTCTTAATCTAGAAATCTTCGCTCTGTTGCCTTCATCTAGAAACCTTCTCTCCAGTGTCTTCATCCAGAAAACTTCTGTCCGGTGTCTTCTTCTAGAGACCTTCTCTCCGGTGTCTTCATCTAGAAACCTTCTCTCTGGTGTCTTCGTCCAGAAACCTTCTCTCCAGTCTCTTCATCTAGAAACCTTCTCTCCAGTCTCTTCATCTAGAAACCTGCTCTCCAGTGTCTTCAGCTAGAAACCTACTAGCCAGTGTCTTCATCTTGAAATCTTCCCTCCTTTGTCTTCATCAAGAAACCTTCTCTCTTTTGTCGTCATCTAGAAAGCTTCCCTCCTTTGTCTTCATCTAGAAACATTCTCTCCTTTGTCTTCATCAAGAAACCTTCCCTCCTTTGTCTTCATCAAGAAACCTTCCCTCCTTTGTCTTCATCTAGAAACCTTCACTCCTTTGTCTTCATCAGGAAACCTTCACTCCTTTCTTTTCATCTAGAAACCTTCTCTTCTTTGTCTTCATCAAGAAACCTTCTCTCCGTTGTCTTCATCAGGAAACCTTTCCTCCTTTGTTTTCATCCAGAAACCTTCTCTTCGTTGTCTTCATCAAGAAACCTTCTCTCCTTTGTCTTCATCTAGAAACATTCTATCCTTTGTCTTCATCAAGAAACCTTCCCTCCTTTGTATTCATCAAGAAACCTTCCCTCCTTTGTCTTCATCAAGAAACCTTCCCTCCTTTGTCTTCATCAAGAAACCTTCCCTCCTTTGTCTTCATCAAGAAACCTTCTCTCCTTTGTCTTCATCAGGAAACCTTTCCTCCTTTGTCTTCATCTAGCAAACTTCCCTCCTTTGTCCTCATCAAGAAACCTTCCCTCCTTTGTCTTCATCTAGAAACCTTCCCTCCTTTGTCTTCATCTAGAAACTTTCCCTCCTTTGCCTTCATCAAGAACCCTTCTCTCCTTTGTCTTTATCAAGCAACCTTCCCTCCTTTGTCTTCATCAAGAAACCTTCCCTCCTTTGTCTTCAACTAGAATCCTTCCCTCCTTTGTCTTCATCTAGAGACCTTCCCTCCTTTGTCTTCATCAAGAAACTTTCCCTCCTTTGTCTTCATCAAGAACCCTTCCCTCCTTTGTCTTCATCAAGAAACTTTTCCTCCTTTGTCTTCATCAAGAAACCTTCCCTCCTTTGTCTTCATCTAGAAACCGTCTCTCCTTTGTCTTCATCTAGAACCCTTCCCTCCTTTGTCTTCATCTAGAAACATTCTCTCCTTTGTCTTCATCAAGAAATCTTCCCTCCTTTGTCTTCATCAAGCAACCTTCCCTCCTTTGTCTTCATCTAGAAACCTTCTCTCCTTTGTCTTTATCTAGAAACCTTCCCTCCTTTGTCTTCATCTAGAAACATTCTCTCCTTTGTCTTCATCAAGAAACCGTCCCTCCTTTGTCTTCATCTAGAAACCTTCCCACCTTTGTCTTCATCAAGAAACATTCTCTCCTTTGTCTTCATCAAGAAACCTTCCCTCCTTTGTCTTCATCAAGAAACCTTCCCTCCTTTGTCTTCATCAAGAAACCTTCCTTCCTTTGTCTTCATCAAGAAACCTTCCCTCCTTTGTTTTCATCTAGAAACCTTCTCTCCTTTGTCTTCATCCAGAAACCTTTTCCCCTTTGTCTTCATCCAGAAACCTCCCCTTTGTCTTCATTCAGAAACCTTCACTCCGGTGTCTTCATGAAGAAACCATCTCTCTTTCATCTTCTTGTAGAAACCATTTCTCCATTGTCTTAATCTAGAAATCTTCGCTCTGTTGCCTTCATCTAGAAACCTTCTCTCCAGTGTCTTCATCTAGAAACCTTCTCTCAAGTGTCTTCATCTAGAAACCTTCTGTCCGGTGTCTACTTCTAGAAACCTTCTCTCCAGTGTCTTCATCTAGAAACCTTCTGTCCGGTGTCTTCTTCTAGAAACTTTCTCTCTGGTGTCTTCATCTAGAAACCTTCTCTCTGGTGTCTTCGTCCAGAAACCTTCTCTCCAGTCTCTTAATCGAGAAACCTTCTCTCCAGTCTCTTCATCTAGAAACCTGCTCGCCAGTGTCTTCATCTAGAAACCTGCTAGCAAGTGTCTTCATCTAGAAACCTTCCCTCCTTTGTCTTCATCAAGAAACCTTCTCCCTTTGTCTTCATCAAGAAACCTTCCCTCCTTTGTCTTCATCTAGAAAGCTTCCCTCCTTTGTCTTCATCTAGAAACATTCTCTCCTTTGTCTTCATCAAGAAACCTTCCCTCCTTTGTCTTCATCAAGAAACATTCCCTCCTTTGTCTTCATCAAGAAACCTTCTCTCATTTGTCTTCATCAGGAAACCTTTCCCCCTTTGTTTTCATCTAGAAACCTTCTCTCCTTTGTCTTCATCAAGAAACCTTCTCTCCTTTGTCTTCATCTAGAAAGCTTCCCTCCTTTGTCTTCATCTCGAAACATTCTCTCCTTTGTCTTCATCTAGAAACCTTCCCTCCTTTGTCTTCATCAAATAACCTTCCCTCATTTGTCTTCATCAAGAAACCTTCCCTCCTTTGTCTTCATCAAGAAACCTTCTCTCCTTTGTCTTCATCCAGAAACCTCCCCTTTGTCTTCATCCAGAAACCTTCACTCCGGTGTCTTCATCTGGAAACCATCTCTCTTTCATCTTCATCTAGAAACCATCTCTCTTTCATCTTCATCTAGAAACCATTTCTCCATTGTCTCAATCTAGAAATCTTCGCTCTGTTGCCTTCATCTAGAAACCTTCTCTCCAGTATCTTCATCTAGAAGCCTTCTCTCCGGTGTCGTCATCTAGAAACCTTCTCTCCGGTGTCGTCATCTAGAAACCTTCTCTCCAGTCTCTTCATCTAGAAACCTTCCCTCCTTTGTCTTCATCTAGAAATCTTCTCTCCTTTGTCTTCATCTAGAAACATTCTCTCCTTTGTCTTCATCAAGAAACCTTCCCTCCTCTGTCTTCATCAAGAAACCTTCCCTCCTTTGTCTTCATCAAGAAACCTTCTCTCCTTTGTCTTCATCAGGGAACCTTTCCTCCTTTGGTTTCATCTAGAAACCTTCTCTTCTTTTTCTTCATCAAGAAACCTTCTCTCCTTTGTCTTCATCTAGAAAGCTTCCCTCCTTTGTCTTCATCTAGAAAGCTTCCCTCCTTTGTCTTCATCAAGAAACCTTCCCTCCTTTGTCTTCATCAAGAAACCTTCCCTCCTTTGCTTTCATCTAGAAACCTTCCCTCCTTTGTCTTTATCAAGAAACCTTCCCTCCTTTGTCTTCATCAAGAAACCTTCTCTCCTTTGTTTTCATCAGGAAACCTTTCCTTCTTTGTCTTCATCTAGCAAACTTCCCTCCTTTGTCTTCATCCAGAAACCTCCCCTTTGTCTTCATCAAGAAACCTTCCCTCCTTTGTCTTCATCTAGAAACCATCTCTCTTTCATCTTCATCTAGAAACCATCTCTCTTTCATCTTCATCTAGAAACCATTTCTCCATTGTCTTAATCTAGAAATCTTCGCTCTGTTGCCTTCATCTAGAAACCTTCTCTCCAGTATCTTCATCTAGAAGCCTTCTCTCCGGTGTCGACATCTAGAAACCTTCTCTCCGGTGTCGTCATCTAGAAACCTTCTCTCCGGTGTCGTCATCTACAAACCTTCTCTCCAGTCTCTTCATCTAGAAACCTCTCTCCAGTGTCTTCATCCAGAAACCTGCTCTCCAGTGTCTTCATCTAGAAACCTGCTCTCCAGTGTCTTCATCTAGAAAGCTTCCCTCCTTTGTCTTCATCAAGAAACCTTCTCTCCTTTGTCTTCATCTAGAAACCTTCCCTCCTTTGTCTTCATCAAGAAACCTTCTCTCCTTTGTCTTCATCTAGAAAGCTTCCCTCCTTTGTCTTCATCAAGAAACCTTCTCCCTTTGTCTTCATCTAGAAACCTGCTCTCCAGTCTCTTCATCTAGAAACCTCTCTCCAGTGTCTTCATCTAGAAACCTGCTCTGCAGTGTCTTCATCTAGAAACCATCTCTCCTGTGTCTCCATCTAGAAACCTTCTCTCCGGTGTCTTCATCTAGAAACCTTCTCTCATTTGTCTTCATCTAGAAACCATCTCTCCTGTGTCTTCAACTAGAAACCTCCTCTCTGGTGTCTTCATCTAGAAACCTGCTGTCCAGTCTCTTCATCTAGAAACCTTCTCTCCAGTCTCTTCATTGAGAAACCCCTCTCCAGTGTCTTCATCTAGAAACCAGCTCTCCAGTGTCTTCATCTAGAAACCAGCTCTCCAGTGTCTTCATCTAGAAACCTGCTCTCATTTGTCTTCATCTAGAAACCATCTCTTCTGTGTCTTCAGCTAGAGACCTTCTCTCTGGTGTCTACATCTAGAAACCTTCTCTCCGGTGTCTTCATCTAGAAACCTGCTCTCTGGTGTCTTCATCTAGAAGCCTTCTCTCTGGTGTCTTCATCCATAAACCTTCTCTCTGGTGTCTTCATCTAGAAACCTTCTCTCCGGTGTCTTCATCCAGAAACCTTCTCTCTGGTGTCTTCATCCAGGAACCTTCTCTCTGGTGTCTTCATCCATAAACCTTCTCTCTGGTGTCTTCATCTAGAAACCTTCTCTCCGGTGTCTTCATCCAGAAACCTTCTCTCTGGTGTCTTCATCCAGAAACCTTCTCTCTGGTGTCTTCATCTAGAAACCTGCTCTCATTTGTCTTCATCTAGAAATCTGCTGTCATTTGTTTTAATCTAGAAACCATCTCTCCTGTGTCTCCATCTAGAAACCTTCTCTCTAGTGTCTTCACCTAGAAACCTTCTTTCAAGCGTTTTCATCCAGAAGCCTTCTGTCTCTTGTCTTCCTCCCCTCATTTTTTTCTCCCCTTTGCTACTGTGGTTTCTGACTTTTGCTGCTCTATGGACGCTGTTACCCATCCAGACCCATGTCCCAAGTTGTGCCCACACTGGTGTAGTTTGGATGCACTTTTCTGAGGTGAGGGCTGAGGTATATTTTTGCCACAGATGTGCATGAGCTTTACTCTGTATCTAATTTATGTTGTACCTAACCTGGGAGTGTTTGATGGGACAGTGTAGAGGGAGCTTTACTCTGTATCTAACCCCCTGTACCTGCCCTGGGAGTGTTTGATGGGACAGTGTAGAGGGAGCTTTACTCTGTATCTAACTCGTGCTGTACCTGCCCTGGGAGTGTTTGATGGGACAGTGTAGAGGGATCTTTACTCTGTATCTAACCCGTGCTGTACCTGCCCTGGGAGTGTTTGATGGGACAGTGTAGAGGGAGCTTTACTCTGTATCTAACCCTGTACTTGCCCTGGGAGTGTTTGATGGGACAGTGTAGAGGGAGCTTTACTCTGTATCTAACCCGTGCTGTACCTGCCCTGGGAGTGTTTGAAGGGACAGTGTAGAGGGATCTTTACTCTGTATCTAACCCGTGCTGTACCTGCCCTGGGAGTGTTTGATGGGACAGTGTAGAGGGAGCTTTACTCTGTATCTAACCTGTGCTGTACCTGCCCTGGGAGTGTTTGATAGTTTCCATTTTCCATTGCTGTCACCTCTCCTCTTGATGAACTTCAAATTCACAAAAAAATAATAAGTAACAGGGAAATGAAAGCTTCATGAGCTGAAGAGGTAAAGGACGAGTGGAGTGAACAGAATAACCAGAAAGTGTTTTGCCAAGTCGTACATCAGCCTTGTTGAGATATTTCTTTTGCAAAGCCCCATTAAAATCTGATAGATACGTACAAAAGAGCCACAGGAATACAGGAAAATCGTTAAATGGATATCACAGCTGAAAGCAATTTTGTTTTGATTTGGGAGCATTGTACGTATTGGGAGTCACGTGTGTTAAACACTGTACCGGATGGTGCACAACACAGAGCATCCCAGCCACATAGCATGAGATTCATTTTTACATCATTGCAGGTGTCTGAGTGATCTCGACACATCTATCACATCGCTACGATTGCCTTGTCTGCCCAGAGCAGTTCTTCACATAGGACAGAGGAGTTTGAGTGAAAATCCCCGGCCTAAGAAAGGGATCTAGCTCACGGTGCTTATGTACTTGAGAAACATAACATTTTACTGAATGGTCACAATTTCAAAATCCAGAACCGTTTCCTATTCTTTTGATAATTATATTCAGGTTTTGTTCACAGTCGATCGTCAAGTGTATAATCCTGTTAAGTGTGTGAACTGAGTGCTAGTCACAGAATGCACCATGTTCTGTCGCCCGGGATACACTTCACTCTATTAATGTCCTCTCCTCTCTCCGGTGATCATAGGTAATTATGAAAAAAAAACTGTAGACATTTCTTTCCTTTCTCCCTTTCTTTCCTAAAGACACCGGGGTAGGTTTTGGGCTGGGCCTGTTTTCGGGCTCAGACTCAGCTCCTGTGCAACCAGTGAGCACCCGAACCGAGAGGCCAGAGGATCGATGAAAACTGGCCCCGGGGCCTCACCACCATTCTCGGCACGAGTTACTGGTGCGGATCGCCCGAGCGGAGAGAGGGACACCTGACCTCCCGCTCACCAGCAGCGGCTCTCAGGCAAATCTCGGGGGTGGGGGGTGGGGGCTAGAGAGGGCATTGTGGGGGGATTAGAGAGGGCAGTGTGGGGGGATTAGAGAGGGCAGTGGGGGGGGAACTAGAGAGGGCAGTGGGGGGGGGCGTTTAGAGAGGGCAGTGGGGGGGGATTAGAGAGGGCAGTGGGGGGGGGAACTAGAGAGGGCAGTGGGGGGGTTTAGAGAGGGCAGTGGGGGGGGGGGATTAGAGAGGGCAGTGGGGGGGGGGAACTAGAGAGGGCAGTGGGGGGGGATTAGAGAGGGCAGTGGGGGGGGAACTAGAGAGGGCAGTGGGGGGGGATTAGAGAGGGCAGTGGGGGGGGGGAACTAGAGAGGGCAGTGGGGGGGGATTAGAGAGGGCAGTGGGGGGGGAACTAGAGAGGGCAGTGGGGGGGGGCGTTTAGAGAGGGCAGTGGGGGGATTAGACAGGGCAGTGGGGGGGGATTAGAGAGGGCAGTGGGGGGGGATTAGAGAGGGAAGTGGGGGAGGGAGATTAGAGAGCGCAGTGGGGGGATTAGAGAGGGCAGTGGGGGGAGGGATTAGAGAGGGAAGTGGGGGAGGGAGATTAGAGAAGGCAGTGGGGGAGGGAGATTAGAGAGGGCAGTGGGGGGGTTTAGAGAGGGCAGTGGGGGGGGGATTAGAGAGGGCAGTGGGGGGGGATTAGAGAGGGCAGTGTGGGGGGATTAGAGAGGGCAGTGGGGGGGGAACTAGAGAGGGCAGTGGGGGGGGGAACTAGAGAGGGCAGTGGGGGGGGGTTTAGAGAGGGCAGTGGGGGGGGATTAGAGAGGGCAGTGGGGGGGATTAGAGAGGGCAGTGGGGGGGATTAGAGAGGGCAGTGGGGGGAGGGATTAGAGAGGGAAGTGGGGGAGGGAGATTAGAGAAGGCAGTGGGGGAGGGAGATTAGAGAGGGCAGTGGGGGGGTTTAGAGAGGGCAGTGGGGGGGGGATTAGAGAGGGCAGTGGGGGGGGATTAGAGAGGGCAGTGTGGGGGGATTAGAGAGGGCAGTGGGGGGGGGAACTAGAGAGGGCAGTGGGGGGGGGAACTAGAGAGGGCAGTGGGGGGGGGTTTAGAGAGGGCAGTGGGGGGGGATTAGAGAGGGCAGTGGGGGGGATTAGAGAGGGCAGTGGGGGGGGATTAGAGAGGGCAGTGGGGGGGGAACTAGAGAGGGCAGTGGGGGGGGTTCAGAGAGGGCAGTGGGGGGGATTAGAGAGGGCAGTGGGGGGGGATTAGAGAGGGCAGTGGGGGGGGATTAGAGAGGGCGGTGGGGGAGGGAGATTAGAGAGCGCAGTGGGGGGATTAGAGAGGGCAGTGGGGGGAGGGATTAGAGAGGGAAGTGGGGGAGGGAGATTAGAGAAGGCAGTGGGGGAGGGAGATTAGAGAGGGCAGTAGGGGAGGGAGATTAGAGAGGGCATGGGGGGATTAGAGAGGGCAGTGGGAGAGGGAGATTAGAGAGGGCAGTGGGGGGGATTAGAGAGGGCAGTGGGGGGGATTAGAGAGGGCAGTGGGGGAGGGAGATTAGAGAGGGCAGTGGGGGAGGGGTATTAGAGAGGGCAGTGGGGGAGGGGTATTAGAAAGGGCAGTGGGGGAGGGGTATTAGAGAGGGCAGTGGGGGGGGTATTAGAGAGGGCAGTGGGGGGGGGATTAAAGAGGGCAGTGAGGGGGGATTAGAGAGGGCAGTGTGGGGGGATTAGAGAGGGCAGTGGGGGGGATTAGAGAGGGCAGTGAGGGGGATTAGAGAGGGCAGTGGGGGGGATTAGAGAGGGCAGTGGGGGGGGATTAGTGAGGGCAGTGGGGGGGGAACTAGAGAGGGCAGTGGGGGGGTTTAGAGAGGGCAGTGGGGGGGGATTAGAGAGGGCAGTGGGGGGGATTAGAGAGGGCAGTGGGGGGGGATTAGAGAGGGCAGTGGGGGGGGGATTGAGAGGGCAGTGGGGGGGAACTAGAGAGGGCAGTGGGGGGTTTAGAGAGGGCAGTGGGGGGGGGATTAGAGAGGGCAGTGGGGGGATTAGAGAGGGTAGTGGGGGGGGATTAGAGAGGGCAGTGGGGGGGGGATTAGAGAGGGCAGTGGGGGGGGATTAGAGAGGGCAGTGGGGGGGGATTAGAGAGGGCAGTGGGGGGGGAACTAGAGAGGGCAGTGGGGGGGTTTAGAGAGGGCAGTGGGGGGGGATTAGAGAGGGCAGTGGGGGGGGGATTAGAGAGGGCAGTGGGGGTGGAACTAGAGAGGACAGTGGGGGGGGATTAGAGAGGGCAGTGGGGGGGGGGATTAGAGAGGGCAGTGGGGGGCGATTAGAGAGGGCAGTGGGGGGGGAACTAGAGAGGGCAGTGGGGGGTTTAGAGAGGGCAGTGGGGGGGGATTAGAGAGGGCAGTGGGGGGGATTAGAGAGGGTAGTGGGGGGGGATTAGAGAGGGCAGTGGGGGGGGGATTAGAGAGGGCAGTGGGGGGGGGATTAGAGAGGGCAGTGGGGGGGGATTAGAGAGGGCAGTGGGGGGGATTAGAGAGGGCAGTGGGGGGGGTAACTAGAGAGGGCAGTGGGGGGGTTTAGAGAGGGCAGTGGGTGGGGATTAGAGAGGGCAGTGGGGGGGATTAGAGAGGGCAGTGGGGGGGATTAGAGAGGGCGGTAGGGGAGGGAGATTAGAGAGCGCAGTGGGGGATTAGAGAGGGCAGTGGGGGGATTAGAGAGGGCAGTGGGGGGGATTAGAGAGGGTGGTGGGGGAGGGAGATTAGAGAGCGCAGTGGGGGGATTAGAGAGGGCAGTGGGGGGGGATTAGAGAGGGCAGTGGGGGGATTAGAGAGGGCAGTGGGGGGAGGGATTAGAGAGGGAAGTGGGGGAGGGAGATTAGAGAAGGCAGTGGGGGAGGGAGATTAGAGAGGGCAGTAGGGGAGGGAGATTAGAGAGGGCATGGGGGGGATTAGAGAGGGCAGTGGGAGAGGGAGATTAGAGAGGGCAGTGGGGGGGATTAGAGAGGGCAGTGGGGGGGATTAGAGAGGGCAGTGGGGGGGATTAGAGAGGGCAGTGGGGTAGGGAGATTAGAGAGGGCAGTGGGGGAGGCGTATTAGAGAGGACAGTGGGGGAGGGGTATTAGAGAGGGCTGTGAGGGGAGTATTAGAGAGGTTGGTGTGGGGGTATTGGATAGAGCAGAGGGGGGGTATTAGAGAGGGCAGTGGGGGGGGGGGTATTAGAGAGGGCAGTGGGGGGGGGGGTATTAGAGAGGGCAGTGGGGGGGGGATTAGTCAGGACAGTGGGGGGGAGGGGTATTAGAGAGGGCTGTGGGAGGGTATTAAAGAGGGCTGTGGGGGGAGGATTAGAGAGGGCCGAGTGGGGGGCGGGGAGCAATCACTATGAAGTTGGAGGGGGCACTCTGAAGAATCCTGAGCCCAATGCCGTCCCCACCGGTCACTGATGAATTTCTTGATGAGGTCCTTCAACAAGCTGCAGGCCCCTAATTAACATATTGAAGGGACCAAATGCCTGCTTTACGTGCTCACCTGGGACGCCTAAACAAAGGCCCCCACGAATTTAGCAGTGCGACCAATGCCTGTGCACATCCCTGTTCCGCAGGCACTGGCTGTCCTTCAGTTACCCGTCCAAGTGGCCGTTGTTTATGTCTTCGGTCTTGACCATCGATAACATCACCTGTCCTCACCTAATATCATCACATGCTCACACTTTCATTGGATAATGAGCAGCAGCGGGAATCCTGGCTGATTTTCCCTTCCCTAATCTAGGAACACTGAGGTTAATTATGACGCCTCTACCATAGCCCCATCTGAAGTAAACTAATCAGCAATGGCCAGCAATCAAACCCGGGACCCCTGGCTCCATGTGGCTCATTTACACTGTGCCTCACAGGAGCAGCTCTGCATAGATACTCAAGTTTATTTTTTCTATGGGCTTGCTGGTGGGTAAATTTCCCCTCTGCTTTTGCCCTTTCCCTCATCCATCAGTCTTGACAACTTGTGGCCATTGTGCAGACACACAGACCCCACTGCCAGGGCTCCTTGTAAACAACCACAGAGGGTCCAGAAGCCACTCAGCCCTGACTCCCCCATCTGATTTACTCCTCCTGCTGGAAAGCTTAGCCCAAGAGCTGAGGAGAGTGGGACTGAGACCCACATTGTACACGGCCACAGTCATCGAACCTGTGCTGGATAAATGCACCCTGAGACACTGCCCGGTGTTTCAAACTGAGAAGCTGCCCTGGTGGACTCGCAGTGGAGTCTGAGTTTTACAGATGTGCTTCCCCACGGAGTAGGAGCATCAAACTTTGTGTCTGCAGCTGTGAATCTTTGGACCCTTTTCAGGAGCATCGAGAAAGTGCTGGCCAGTCATTGAGATACTCAAAGGCCCAGAGTGAGAAGACCATAGTACACAGACATGGACCAGGAGGGAGCTGCAGCGATAGAGTAGGGTCAGGGCGATCTGTAAACAGGGTGAACAATTTTCAGTTTGTATTGGGAATAGAATGCCTGTGGAGATTAGTGAGGGCAGGAGTGATGAGCGAAGGAATGCTGGGTGAGTTTTTCCTCACCGTCCAGGATTTCTGGGTGAATTTTTTCCTTTCTTGTGCTATGTTGAGTGGTAGCTGCTCAGACTCTGCTTCTGTTCAAATACATCATAAGAACATAAGAAACTGTGAGCAACGCCTCGAGCTGCCAAGAGGCACTGGTCTTTCTGGCGTGTGTGAAAAGGTGGCCCTTAGTGGTGCAAACACCTGCTGTCCTCGTGTTAAACAGGGGACCCCCGCCCGACCGAGCAGACCCTGGTGGGGTCAGCTGTGGAAATCCCGGACGGGTGAAACTCACCACTTACACCAGGATCTGATACCCCACCCCCCAAACTCTGTGGATTTTCCATCCATTTTTTTCTCTGAATTTCCGACCTTACTTGAGGTTTGTGGGTGTTCCGTACTCTGGTCTAATTTGCAGTAGCAGATCAGGAAGATTTTATTTTTCTTCCTCTCATACTAAATTAATCCTGTCTCCCATGTTGTCACTGCAAGTAACGTTTGACATTGTGCTGGGGAAATGACCCTCTTGTTTAATATAACGCTTTAGTCAATGTGGATCTTCTCCGATTCCAGGGGTGAATGAGAACTCCAGTGTATGATTAGTCTTTGCCAAGGATTGAGAAGGTTTGCTGTGTGAGCAATTGTTGGTGTGTTTTGGGCACCTCAGAGTTTGTTTTGGCCAAGGACCAAGCCAACTACTGTAACAGACGTGAACTGTCTCCATGGCACACTCACAGTTCCTGATTCCAATTAGGCCGTGTGATTGTGGGGAGTCCTCCTTGGATGCTGGCATCATTTTCTGCATGGTCAGAGGGCATTTCACATGTGTTGGTGCTCCTAAATTACTTTGGGACTGCTGCGGGCATGAGTGGTTATTGAATGTGATCTTGTAATGCCCTAAATAGTGTAGCTATTGACTTCCAGAAACCAATGTAATTTTTCCAGCATTTACTTTTTAAATTTATTGAAAATCTTCCAATTGTTATAATTTTACCTGCCAGTTTTCAGGAAAGAAAAATATTTTTCTTATTCAGATTGCTCCCTCCTCTCCTTCTCAGGCCGTTCTCCAGACAAAAGGCATCCAAGGACACCTGCTAAAGATCTCTGCTCTCTGTAACACCCTTAGAACAGCTCAGTTAAGTCCCCCTCTGCTTTCTCTCAGGTATCAGCTTGGCTCAGTTAGTTGCACTCTTGCCTCTCAGCTAGACAGTTGTGGGTTCAAATCTCACTTTAGTGCATGACCTAAACAGACTCTTCATGTGATGCTGAGGAAGTGCTGCATTCTCGGAGTTTGTCATCTTTAGGATAAATCGTTAAACCGAGGTCCCATCTGCCTTTTCAAGTTAAAGCTGTTAAAGCTCCCACGGAACTATTTGAAGAAGAGCAGGGAGTTCTCCCAGTGTCCTGGTCCAACATTCCTCCCTCAACCAATACCTCCAGAAACGACAACAACTTGCATTTATATAGTGCCTTTAACATAGTAAAATGTCCCAAGGCTTTTCACAGGTGCGTTATCAAACAAAAAACAGATTAATTTGTCATTCTTCCTGCTTGTGAGATCTGCTGTGCACCAGTTGGCTGTGGTTTTTCCTGCGTAACTTCAGCAATTACACTTCAAAAGTTAATCCGTTGGTTGTTAAGCTCTTTGAGTCGTCCTCAGGATGTGATAAGGAGCAGTAGAAATACAAGTTCTTTCTTTGGGGAAGCACCTTGCTTCTGATCAATATCCCTCTACCAAAGGTCCTGGTGAGTTGGGAAACTTGGCATGGTCCCCTCAGTGCCAGCTGATTGGCACAGCCCAGAAGGTCCCAGGTCTGATTCCAGTTCTGCACTGAGTAGCTGATCCCTAGCGGGTCAGCCGTAGGGAGCACGATAATCACCCTTGGTGCCCCGAGTCAGGGTGGGGAAGATCAGGCAGGAATTCTGTTCCTGATTGCAGTCCAGTGGTCACCCAATCCCAGCTGTTTGGAGGTTGTTTGGACATGGAATCAGGAGTAGCTTTGGTCAAACAGTCTGATAACATTTACAGTCTGGTCTCACACGTGAAGAACAGTTCATTGGCTGAGATATCATAGGAATATAGGAACAGGAGGAGGCCATTCAGCCCCTCGAGCCTGCTCAATTAGATCCATTTCCCTTGATACCCTTACCTAACAAAAATCTATTGACCTCAGCCTTGAAAGCTCCAATTGATCCTCAGCACCCACAGCCTTTTGGAGGAGAGAGTTCTAGATTTCGACCACCCTTTGTGTGAAAAAGTGCTTTCTGATTTCACTCCTGAACGGCCTGGCTCTAATTTAAGATTATGTCCCCTCAAATTTGATTCCCCCATCAGAGGAAATAGTTTCTCTCTCTACCCCATCGAATCCTTTTAACATTTTAAACACCTCAATTAGATCACCCCTTAATCTTCCAAACTCAAGGGAATACAAGCCAAGTTTCTGCAATGTGTATCAGTCTATGTGGAACTGTAAAATTCAGGAGAAAGGGAATAAAACTGGAAACGAAACAAAATCTGTGGCTTTGGAATGTGCGATCGAAAGCCTGCGGCCTACCACTATGGTGCTGCAGTTGGTTAGTAAATGAACATTCCACACCACAGTATATTTTGCTCTTCTCTTTTCTTATTAAAGGAAGATGACCACAATATAGAGCTGGCCCCTTGCAAATCCATTCCTGACCCAAGCAGAATTCCGCGGATAAGATTCCATTGGACCAAACCACGGCCCATTATACAGAAGTCCTGAACCAAGCATAACAGCCAAACACATCATCTGAACCCAGGCATGAAATGGGTCCAGTTATTTGTAATGGCCAATGTACGAAACACTTCAATCCCTCCCTGTGCCTGCCCCGGGGCACATGGCCCAGATCTCACTGTCGCACAGCTGAGAAATAAAATAATTTTCTAACGTAATATACATTTGTTTTAGTGGAGATGCTGTTTTTTGTTGTTTCTGTGAGTCAGTGAATTATTAAATGGAGTGAGGGACAAGGAATTGCAAATCTCTCCTCTTTATTCTTGGTTTACAGAATCGTGATCAAAGTGCAAAGTTGTTTGGTAACAGGAGAGTCATAATTCACTGAGCAGAAAATAGGAAACGGACCATTCCCAGGATACATAGAATACCCCAGGATACATAGAATATCCCGGAATATCCCAGGATACATAGACTATCCCGGAATACCCCAGGATACATAGAATATCCCGGAATACCCCAGGATACATAGACTATCCCGGAATATCCCAGGATACATAGAATATCCCGGAATATCCCAGGATACATAGAATATCCCAGAATATCCCAGGGAATGCGAGATGCCCTAACTACAAAAGGATCTAGGCGTTTTTTACGAGAATTGTTTGACCAGTATATTTGTCGTTCCCTGCCTGGCATTCTGAAGCATCTTTCTCAATGTGAGGGGCTCTATAAAAATGTACATTGTTGTTGGAGACTTAAGATAAGTTGACGAATCCTACACTCTGGGTTTAAGCTGCACTCCGAGAATGTGAGTCGAAGATCCTGACCCACGCTGCTATCAACCTCACTGGGAACACGCCATGGAATTTACCCCGTAACTGACTCCCAAAGTGGCTGTGACAGTAGTTTTGTTTCATTTCAAACATGGTGCAACTTTCTTTTAAAATCAAATTATAACAAAGAGAAGAGCCTAATCTTTAAAGGTGTCAGGGTCAGAGGGTAATGGTGCTGCGGAATGTGGAGGGGTTTCTATATTTTTTTGGTCGACATTATACAGTTGGATGTGATAAAAAGCGAGGCTGACAAAGTTCGCTTTGTTCTTGGGGGAGACGTGTGTCACGGGGTATTCGAGCGAGAAGTACTGGAGGGAGCAGGTGAATGTTGTTTGCTGTGCAGTGTGGGAGATAAGCTGAGTTTCTTTTTGCAGCCTGTGTGTGCTGGACTATCTCCCCTGGCCAGTCACTGTCAACGGTATAAATGTCTGTGATTATATTTCAATAAATACAGTCCCTTGGAAACTCTGGGACTGGGCGGGATCAGGAAAAACAGAAGTAAATTATTGAATTTTTTTTATTAATGTTGCTGAGTGTAATAACTGTTTTTTTTGTCCTGCCCCTATCCAGATGTCTCATAGAAAGCCCTTTTATATATTTTTGGATCGAGCCCATCTAGGTTTTGGAAACCTTTTTTGGATGTATATTGTAGCAATGGAAAAGCCACAGTCTGGTACCTTTTAAACATTATTTCCTTTTTTTCCCTGTTTGTGTTTTTCTTTCCATTTTTTAAAAGATATTTCAGAGAAAAAATGCAAGAGTCACTTCTTAGAAGAAAAACATATGAGGAAAATTGTTGAGGCTTGTTAAGGAAAGTTTAGTCTCTTTCCTGATTTCTCTCCCCTGCTCCAGTGTTGAGCAGACAATGAAGTTCCTCCACAATTAAATTGTCTTTACATTCATCACAATCCCTTCCCCTTCCCATTGAGAGATTTTAGCATAGAGGAGTTCCATTTGGCCTGTTCTTGGCTCCAAATAGACGCTGTTTTATATAGTTGACAGTGTCAGCTATATCTCAGTGGTTGCACCCTCACCCTTGAGTCAGAAGGTCACTCCACAAACTTAAGCATAAAATCTAGGCTTACACTTCCAGAGCCAATACTGAGGGAGTGCTGCACTGTCGGAGGAGCCGTCTTTTGGATGCGACGTTAAACTGAGGTCCTCTCAGGTCTAAAAGATCCCATGGCACAATTTCGAAGAAGAGCAGGGGAGTTCTTCCCGGTGTCCTGGCCAATATTTATCCCTCAATGTCACTAAAACAGATTATCTGCCCATTTTCACATTGCTGTTTGTGGGACCTTTCTGTGCGCAAATTAGTTGCTGTGTTTCCTACATTACAACAGTGACTACACTTCAAAAGCACTTAATTGGTTGTAAAACATTTTGGGACATCATAAAAGACGCTATATAAATGCATGTCTTTCTTTCATAACATAGGAAACCGTTTCAAGATGCTTCATAAGAGCATAATCAGACAAAAATTGCCAAAAAAGAAAGCTTCACCCACACTTTACAACTCCAGTCATGCTGAGGGGGCAGAGCTGTGTGTGGGGACTCCAGGTGCTCCTGGCTCAGAGGGCAATCTTTTTTTTATTCGTTCACGGGATGTGGGCGTCGCTGGCGAGGCCGGCATTTATTGCCTATCCCTAATTGCCCTCGAGAAGGTGGTGGTGAGCCGCCTTCTTGAACCGCTGCAGTCCGTGTGGTGACGGTTCTCCCACAGTGCTGTTAGGAAGGGAGTTCCAGGATTTTGACCCAGCGACAATGAAGGAACGGCGATATATTTCCAAGTCGGGATGGTGTGTGACTCATAATCCTACAGGCCGGTTACCCGAGAGAGAGAGCAATGAGGTATGCTGGCTTCCAGAAGGACACGTTGGACCCGACCAGATCATGAGGTCAAAGTGAGGAAAGTGGCCTCGATCACTGAAGAACAGGTTGGTGGTTTGTTTTTGAAAAACGTTGGGGTGCTGGAAGGTCACATGGTGGGATTTTCCAGCTACACGGGACAGGCAGCTGAAGTGAGGTGAGAACATAGGAACATAGGAACAGGAGTAGGCCATTCAGCCCCTCGTGCCTGCTCCGCCATTTGATAAGATCATGGCTGATCTGTGATCTAACTCCATATACCTGCCTTTGGCCCATATCCCGTAATACCTTTGGTTGCCAAAAAGCTATCTATCTCAGATTTAAATTTAGCAATTGAGCTAATATCAATTGCCGTTTGTGGAAGAGAGTTCCAAACTTCTACCACCCTTTGTGTGTAGAAATGTTTTCTAATCTCACTCCTAGCTCTAACTTTTAGACTGTGCCCCCTACTCCTAGAATCCCCAACCAGCGGAAATAGTTTCTCTCTATCCACCCTATCTGTTCCCTTTAATATCTTATAAACTTCGATCAGATCACCCCTTAACCTTCGAAACTCCAGAGAATACAACCCCAATTTGTGTAATCTCTCCTCATAACTTAACCCTTGAAGTCCGGGTATCATTCTAGTAAACCTACGCTGCACTCCCTCCAAGGCCAATATGTCCTTCCGAAGGTGCGGTGCCCAGAACTGCTCACAGTACTCCAGGTTCGGTCTAACCAGGGTTTTGTATAGCTGCAGAATAATTTCTGCCCCCTTGTACTCTTGTCCTCTAGATATAAAGGCCAGCATTCCATTAGCCTTCTTGATTATTTTCTGCACCTGTTCATGACACTTCAATGATCTATGTACCTGAACCCCTAAGTCCCTTTGGACATCCACTGTTTTTAACTTTTTACCATTTAGAAAGTACCCTGTTCTATCCTTTTTTGATCCAAAGTGGATGACCTCACATTTGTCTACATTGAATTCCATTTGCCACAGTTTTGCCCATTCACCTAATCTATCAATATCCCCTTGTAATTTTATGTTTTCATTTACACTGCTTACAATGCCACCAATCTTTGTGTCATCGGCAAACTTAGATATGAGACTTTCTATGCCTTCATCTAAGTCGTTAATAAATATTGTGAATAATTGAGGCCCCAAGACAGATCCCTGCAGGACTCCACTAGTCACATCCTGCCAATGTGAGCACGTACCCATTATCCCTACTCTCTGTCGCTTTTCGCTCAGCCAACTTCCTAACCAAGTCCGTACTTTTCCCTCGATTCCATGGGCTTCTAACTTAGCTAACAGTCTCTTATGTGGGACCTTATCAAATGCCTTGTGGAAGTTCATATAAATAACATCCATTGACATTCACCTGTCCACTACTTTAGTCATCTCTTCCAAAAATTCAATCAGGTTTGTCAGGATGCGCAAGAGGCCAGAATTGGAGGAGCGTAGAGATCTCGGAGGGTTGTAGGGCTGGAAGAGGTTACAGAGATAGGGAGGGGCGAGGCCATGGAGGGATTTGAAAACAAGGATAAGAATTTTAAAATCGAGGCGTTCCCAGACCGGGAGCCAATGTATGTCTTTCTCTCTTTTGAACCTGTCACACTTCAGATGTCACACTTTGTTACAGAAGCAAATCAAGAAAAAGAAAAAGAAGACAATAATCACAGGTGTTCTTTTCTGATTTCAGAGAGCAGCCAATAATTTATAACTGCCTGCCAATCTCCAGGGAATCTACCACTCTCTAATTCACCTCAGGATGTACCTGCAATTAGCTTAGGATTTTCCTATTGGGACACCTCCCCACAGGGAGTACCTGAACATTGATCTTTAAAGGGACAGGCCATGTTTGCAGCTAAACATCAGACCTCCGCCTACCATGAGCAATGCCAGGGATGATCTGCTAGTGTATTATAATGTTAGAGTGTTGTTCTAGCCAACTGCCTGAACTGCAGCCTGTGTTTAATTGCTGTCCTTTCTGCTAAAGACGAAAGTGGTGGATAATCAGAGGGTGAGGCCTGTGACAGGCGGTGCAGCCTCACAGGGCAAGTCATTAACTGCTAATGAGAACAGACTTGTTCAATGAATCAGGAAGGAGGCTTCAAAGTTGTTGAGCCTGAGGAAGTTGCTGAGGTCACTGACCAGGTGGCAGGTACTATATTGATCTCAGGAGCCGAGAAATGACTGTTGCTGATATTGGTGGATGAACATATTGATAGGGTCGATAGAGAGAAACGATTTCCTCTGGTGGGGGGAGTCCAGAACAGGGGGGCAGAACCTTAAAATTAGAGCCAGGCCATTCAGGGGTGATGTCAGGAAGCACTTCTTCACACAAAGGGGAGAGGAAATCTGGAACTCTCTCCCCCAAAAAGCTGTTGAGGCTGGGGGTCAATTGAAAATTTCAAAACTGAGATTGATAGATTTTGGGTAAGGGTAGTAAGGGATGTGGAACCACGGCAGGTAAATGGAGTTACGATACGGATTATCCATGATCTAATTGAATGGCGGAACAGGCCTGAAGAGCTGAATGGCCTGCCCCTGTTCCTATGTTCCTAACATTTCACTCGTTGGTGTAACATTGTCCTGTCTGCCATTTCAACAGAGACCTTGGCTGTTGGCTGGGAACAGGTTAACTCCTCCAGTCAAATAGCAAACACAGGAATGGTGTACAAATGCGTGAAATCTTCATCCATTGATATCACCGGCAGTCATTCCAGGCCTTTATTCTATACCCTGCTTTGTGAGCGCTGTCAATCTGTGCACACCGATTGTTCACAATCACTTAATAGTTGTATGAATGATAATCCATCAGCCTGCGTCCTTATTGGGACAAATAATGCAGTCTCGGTGCAGCAAGATGTGAGGTGTGTAAGTGTAGTGAGTTAGAGAGATGCTGGGAGTGATTGGCCATTCAGAGGAGCATTGATTCATTGTGTGTGAATAAAGTGTCTGTATTTGTGACTCTGGCAATCAGGACCTGTTCTGTACGTTTACCAGCCTGGATGGTCTCTGTGTTACAGATACAGTCCAGTAGAAATTAGATCCAGGTTTCCAAAAAGCACGTCAACCCCTCCTATCAGAGAGAGGAAGCAATCTCTACAATCCGGCCTTGGTTTTACATTTCTGTTTAGAGAAGAGAGAGTGTTCTAACACTGGAACAAGGAGCATCCTGGGATACTGTACAAATCCCTTCTGTAATTGTAAATACCATAGCAAGGAAACGGGTCGATGACAGGATGTATATGAGGGAATGCATGAGAAATTAAGACTTATCTTTCAGCAAACACATATCAATTGATGCATTAGCAATGTGTTAAATGCTGTGTGAGACAGCTTCAAATACAATCCACTGATCTCGTACTGAAATAGGTCTGGAACTTTATACCAAGAATATCGTGGCCTAGTCACTGCTGCACTTAAAGAGGAGCAGTTAAATATAAAAACATCTTTTTAAATATTACCACTGAGGAATGGAACACTTTCCATCCTGGGCAGCCAGGATCAGCATGAAGCATTTCCAGCCAAGTGTGGTACAGAGTAAAGCTCCCTCTACACTGTCCCATCAAACACTCCCAGGGCAGGTACAGCACGGGTTAGATACAGAGTAAAGCTCCCTCTATACTGTCCCATCAAACACTCCCAGGGCAGGTACAGCATGGGTTAGATACAGAGTAAAGCTCTCTCTACACTGTCCCATCAAACACTCCCAGGGCAGGTACAGCATGGGTTAGATACAGAGTAAAGCTCCCTATAAACTGTCCCATCAAACACTCCCAGGGCAGGTACAGCACGGATTAGATACAGAGTAAAGCTCCCTCTACACTGTCCCATCAAACACTGATTCAAATTCTGTCCCTATTGTGTGGTATTTGTGGGATCAGCTGTCGTGGTGACTGATCTCTTGACCATGGCAGAGTCATGGAGTAAATTGGCTTTTCACAGTCTCGATCTGGTATCCCTCTCTCAGATTGTTTTTAACTGAAAAACCTGAGCGAAAGGTCAAGGTGCATAGTGCAGGGAGAAGACAAAATAAATCAAGGGCAATAATAGCCATGCAACATTGGGAGCGGAGAGTGTGGGAAGTGTCCATATCACAGCACTGCGGGAATATGGGGCAACTGTTCAGAGGCTTCTGCTCTGTTGTTACAACAATGTGGAGAAGGTTTTTGACCTGTGGCCTTTAGAATAAACAGCTGGTAACTCGAGCTCGACAAGTGGAATAGATGGAACTGCCATGCTCAAAGTGCAATTGGTCCAATAGGAAATGGGTCATGGTGGAGGTGCGGTGTCACAGTATGGTCCAGCCAATAGGAACAGTGATAGTTGAGTGGAGGTGAGGAGAGTTGTTGAATGGTTGGCTCCCTATGGTTCCATTGATGAATCCGTTGCCCAGTGCGGAACTCAGCCACATAGACCAGGAAGGTCCTGGGTTCAATTTCTAGTCTGTTCTCAGTTGGCACATCTCAGACAGTGATAGGACTGCAGTAATTGGCCTCAGTGCCGCCATGGAGTTAGGGAAGGAGGGAGGGGTGTCAATAGGATTTGTGTTGCTTATCATTGGCCAGTGACCCTGCTGGGAAGTGTGGGTCTTGGGTGGGGATAGGTTTGGGTTATGATGTGAGACCCACTGACAGAAGCCTAGAAAGCGCTGTTGATGCGATTATTCAGGAGTTACTAAAAGTCTATGGGATTATCAAAGCCTGTTAGTTCGCTGGTAATTTTGCTGTTTTCAGACTGTGGGCTATGGGTATCACATGGCAGGTGAGTCAGTGGAATCCTCTTAATAAGTTGTGAGCTGCAACTAGAAGGCAGCTCAGCACCTGAGGTAATACTGGGAAGGCAAAGACAGATGTTTTACTCAACATAATCGCTGTAGAATTGGGTTTTATAGAGTGAGGATGGCAGTTTTACAGGTCAGAGACGTCCAACCCTATTGCAAGGAATCAGGAGAGAAGTCACTCAATGGGGCAGCATTGGTGGTGATTGACGGAGGTGGAGAAAGTGCTGGAACACTGTTGTTGCTGATGATGTTTTGAGTCAGTTTCTTAGGTCCCTGAATTAAGCACCAGTCCACTCTTTGATGGATCTGTAAGCAGAGAATTGGAGAACAGCACTAGCCTGGAAGGAGCTGCAAGCATGAAGATTAAAGGCCTCGGCAACCATGGTTTCAATCTGTCCGGATTGCAGATGTTGCTTCGAACCCCTCCCTTTGACCAAGCTCTTGATCATTCCTGCTAATTTCTCCTCCATTGGTTTACTGTCCTTTATCACTATGCCTCTGTAAAGCACCTTAGAATGTTTTTCTATGTTAAAGTCTTTATATAAATGCAAGAAATTGTCTCCCTGTAAAAGGAAATTTACAGCCAATGAAGTATAGTCACTGTTGTACTGTCAGGAAATGTAGCAGCCAATTTATACACAGCAAGATCCCACAAACAGCATTGACCAGATAACCTATTTTTTAGTGATATTGGTTGAGGGATAAATATTGGCCAGGACACGGGAGAACTCCTCTGTTGTTCTTCGAATAGTGCAGTGGGATCTTTGACATCCACCTGAGACGGCAGACAGGGTCTCGGTTTAACGTCTCATCCGAAAGACGGCACCTCCGACAGTGCAGCACTCCCTCAGTACTGACCCTCTGACAGTGCAGCACTCCCTCAGTACTGACCCTCCGACAGTGCAGCACTCCCTCAGCACTGCCCCTCCGACAGTGCAGCACTCCCTCAGTACTGCCCCTCCGACAGTGCAGCACTCCCTCAGTACTGACCCTCCGACAGTGCAGCACTCCCTCAGCACTGCCCCTCCGACAGTGCAGCACTCCCTCGGTACTACCCCTCTGACAGTGCAGCACTCCCTCGGTACTGCCCCTCCGACAGTGCGGCGCTCCCTCAGTACTGCCCCTCCGACAGTGCGGCACTCCCTCAGTACTGTCCCTCCGACAGTGCAGCACTCCCTCAGTACTGCCCCTCCGACAGTGCAGCTCTCCCTCAGTACTGCCCCTCCGACAGTGCAGCACTCCCTCAGTACTGCCCCTCTGACAGTGCAGCTCTCCCCTGGTACTGCCCCTCCGACAGTGCAGCACTCCCTCAGTACTGCCCCTCTGACAGTGCAGCTCTCCCCTGGTACTGCCCCTCCGACAGTGCAGCACTCCCTCAGTACTGCCCCTCCGACAGTGCAGCACTCCCTCAGTACTGCCCCTCTGACAGTGCAGCTCTCCCCTGGTACTGCCCCTCCGACAGTGCAGCACTCCCTCAGTACTGCCCCTCCGACAGTGCAGCTCTCCCCTGGTACTGCCCCTCCGACAGTGCAGCACTCCCTCAGTACTGCCCCTCCGACAGTGCAGCTCTCCCCTGGTACTGCCCCTCCGACAGTGCAGCACTCCCTCAGTACTGCCCCTCTGACAGTGCAGCACTCCCTCGGTACTGCCCCTCTGACAGTGCAGCACTCCCTCGGTACTGACCCTCTGACAGTGCAGCACTCCCTCGGTACTGACCCTCTGACAGTGTAGCACTCCCTCGGTACTGCCCCTCTGACAGTGCAGCGCTCCCTCAGTACTGTCCCTCCGACAGTGCAGCACTCCCTCGGTACTGCCCCTCTGACAGTGCAGCGCTCCCTCAGTACTGCCCCTCCGACAGTGCAGCACTCTCTCGGTACTGACCCTCTGACAGTGTAGCACTCCCTCGGTACTGCACCGTTGGAGTTAGCAGAGCCCAGCCACTGCCCCCTTACATCATAAGACACTGCTATAGTCAATCCATGGGTCAGTACAGCTGATAGTAACGGTGTGACCAGGCAGTACACATTCAGGTGCCAGCTTAGATCTTTGGCTGCCCTCCCCTATGCCTCTGATCTTCCTCTGCAAAGTTGAGTGTCAGGAAACATTGAATGCAATCCCCATTGTGTTGTGCATATAGAACAACAATGTCTAGAAGCTCAGAGACAGTAGTTTGTTGGGAAATCCCTACTACAGAGATGCTGGCTGCACTGTGTGCCATTGTGAAATGGACATCGGCCATGTGATGTGAAGACTCTGGAATATGGTTCATCCCCGATCACATCAGCATTATTCCTCCGAACTGACCTAAGTCACTCACTGTGCAATCTAGGCCCACCCCCACCTTCTCAGGGCAACTCAGGATGGGCAATAAATGCCGGCCTTGCCAATGATGCCCACATCCCCAGAATGACTTTTTAAAAATGTAAATCATGGCCATTAGCATCGCACACTGCTGAAGCCGATCAAGAAATCATACTATGCCGCTTTCCTCATCCTGCTATTCTGTTGTCTTGACTTACTGCCAATGTAAATCGTTACCCCAACTTTAATTTCTAGGCCATTGTCTTGAATCACGCGTGGTTCCTTGGGATTGAAAAGCAGTCAGCACCTAAGTAACCTCATTCATAGTAGGAAGAGGAAACTGGAGGGCCATAGAGTACTGAGACTCCCGCACTGGTCCTGATAGCTAGGTCCAGTAGCAGCGGTTAACAAAGAGTGCCAACGGTAGTTTGAACTGGAGTGTTAGAGGCGTGGAAGAGTCCTGCTTCAGGCACTCTGCTCGGAATGAAGTTGCTTGAAGTTGAGCTGACAGGTACCTGGACACCCTGGGTGGTGACAGTGCGAGGAGGACTGGAACAAGACTGCTACAAGCAGGGCCACCCTTAAGTTGCTGCCTTGCTGAAAGAGCGTCGTTGCCTGTCACTCCAATTAGGCTGGCCTGCAAACAGACCAGCATCTGGAATCATGCACTATTTTGCAGCCAAGTCACAACTGTTTAGTCTAACAAGGTTTAGGAGAGTCGTGATAAAGTGCTGTATGTTGCCTGCTCACTTAAGCCACACATCTGAGTTTCAGGACAGCTAGGTGCTGGTCTGAGATTTCTTTATAATGCTCGTGTGGCTTTTTTTTTGTGGATTAACTTAACCAATTGGGTGTCGAACTACCATGACAATGAGCTGCTCTCGATATCTTCCTTGCCTCCCTATTTTGTTGAGATCACTATGGTCTTTGCTCCTCTCAACCTTTCCCCTTGTTCTTTCTGAGTTCAACATACCCAGTCCTCCTGATATCCTCACTATGTTGAAGTTAAGACTTACCTCAACCATCTCCTACTCTAACTCATTGATTCCCAGAATCTCAAAAATGTGGAACTCCACTTTTCCCTCAGTCTCCCCTTTCTCTTATAATCTACAGGCTTTAAAAACCCGAGCTTGGTGTCATCTACCAATACCTTGTCTTGTCTAGCCGAGAAATTACTGCTGGCGACAACAGTGAAGGAACTCTTAACCCATTTCTACAAAATCCCTGTTTTAGCACATGTGTTGACCTATTTATTATAAACTGAAATCGCAGACAGAGGAAAGTCCCACTAATGTGTCAGGCATTCTTCCAAAAGAAATTTCTGGTCTTCTTTTACTCTTTTCAACCTTCCTGTGCACTGCACTATGACCCCTTTCCTCTTTAACTTGCCTTCTCTTTATGAAAAGAAATCTGTACCCCCTCTAAATACACACTGTATAATCATTTCAGCATTTCCCCTTTTCCCACTCACCAAGTATAAGCACAAGTCTCACCATGTCACTTATTCCAGTTTCACCGACCTACACTACCAGCTCACTGCACGTGTACTCACTCGTCTGTAGTCCATTCCTTCAGCACCCGATTACTCGCACTAACTGGTTAATGCAAACAGGTTTTGTGCTAAATGTTCCCACTATTAATATGATTAATATTCAAAGATTAAGGGGTAACTTTACGATTTAGCAGAACTGTAATAACGGGAATGCATATCAGTGATTGGGGCACACACGATTCACGGTTTGTACCATTTTCTGTTCATTAAAACTAACATCCTCAAAATTCTGCACTGGAATTACTAAAGTTACTCTCTAAACTTATCAATATAGACCTCCAATTTTATTGATAATTTATGTCCATGGGTAAATACAGATTGAGATGATTGTCAGCTCTGAGTAACATGATCATTCCTGAACTGCGGGGACCAGGAAAATATACCACAAAAGGGAACTATTTAGTGATGTATAATTTCATGGACTGATTGGTGGGCTTTCTGGTTGATTTACTTTTGGGGAGTAATTTTGTAGACCCTTCCCTCAGGATAATAAGTGGGATGGAGTCCAAGATACACCGTCTGTTGGAAGAGGGTAGGCTTCAGCGATCGATTGGCCCCTTCTCATTCTGTGCTTCCTTAAGATGCTACCTTCTTCTTCAATGGGTTGTTCGAATGATGTCATTGAAGACTGCTCCCCAGATAAGGAGTCAATGTTATTCCATCATCCAGGAAAAAAGATAATTGAATAGAGGGCAGCGCCAGGATTTGGGAGATAAACTTGAGAATGTAGATTCAAAATTTTGAGCTTTTAAACACAAGGGTTTAATAGAAAAGAAAGACTTTCAGTTATATTGCATCCTGAGCACAGCACTCAAACCTTTCTAAACACTGAGCAGGCAGACAGGGTCTCGGTTTAACATCTCATCATAATGACAGCACCTCCGACAATGCAGCACTCCCTCAGTACTGCCTCTCCGACAGTGCAGCACTCCCTCAGTACTGCCTCTCCGACAGTGCAGCACTCCCTCAGTACTGACCCTCCAACAGTGCAGTGCTCCCCCAGTACTGCCCCTACAACAGTGCAACACTCCCTGGGTACTGCCCCTTCGACAGTACAGCACTCTCTCAGTACTGCCCCTCGACAGTGCAGCACTCCTTCAGTACTGACCCTCCGGCAATGCAATACTCCCTCAGTACTGCCCCTCCGACAGTGCAGTGCTCCCCCAGTACTGCCCCTCCGACAGTGCAGTGCTCCCCCAGTACTGCCCCTCCGACAGTGCAGTGCTCCCCCAGTACTGCCCCTCCAACAGTGCAGCACTCCCTCAGTACTGCCCCTCCGAAAGTGCAACACTCCCTCGGTACTGCCCCTTCGACAGTGCAGCCCTCCCTCAGTACTGCCCATCCGACAGTGCAGCCCTCCCTCGGTACTGCACTGAAGTGTCAGCCTAGATCATGTGTTAAAATAGAGTTGGACCTACAATATTCTAACTTAGAGGCAGACTAACAGATTGACTGAGCACTTGGACTAATATGAGCTGATCAGAGAGAGCCAGCATGGATTTGTAAAGGGTAGGTCATGTCTAATGAACCTAGTTGAATTTTTTGAGGAGGTAACTAACATGGTAGATAAGGGAGTGTCTATGGATGTTATTTATATGGACATCCAGAAGGTATTCAACAAGGCTCCACATAAGAGACTGTTAACAAAAATGAGGGCGCATGGAATTGGAGGCAAACTACTGGCTTGGATAGGGAATTTGTTGGGAATTGGTCGAAGACAGAGAGTAGGGATAATGGGTATGTACTCAAATTGGCAGGATGTGACTGGTGGTGTCCACCTGGGATCTGTATTAGGGCCTCAGCTTTTCACTATATGGATAATTGACTTGGATGAAGGAATAGAGAGCTGTATATCTAAGTTTGCTGATGACACTAAGTTAGTTGGCACAGTAAATAGTGTAGATGGGAGGAGGAAGTTGCAAAGGGACATTGATAGATTAGGTGAGTGGGAAAAACTGTGGCTAGTGAGTATAGAAATAGGAGGATAGAACAGATGAATGCGTGGCTAAAGAGTTGGTGCAGGAGGGAGGGTTTCAGTTTCCTGGATCACTGGGCCTGCTTCTGGGGAAGGTGGGACTTGTACAAGTCGGACGGGTTGCATCTGAACCAGAGCGGGACAAATATCCTTGCGGGGAGGTTTGCTAGCACTGTTGGGGGGGGTTTAAACTAACTTGGCAGGGGGATGGGATACAGAGTGGAGCTACAATAGGGGGTGATGTGCAGCCAAATATTGAGAAAAAAACAAGTCAGCTTGGAAGACAGGGCAAATATGTAAGAGCAAGGCTGGATGGCATCTATTTTAATGCAAGGAGTCTTGCAAATAAGGTGGATGAACTGAGGGTGTTGATAAACACATGGGAGTATGACATTGTTGCTGTCACAGAGACATGGTTGAGGGAGGGGCAAGACTGGCAGCTCAATATTCCGGGGTACAGAATCTTCAGGCGAGACAGAGGGGGAGGTATAAGAGGAGGGGGGTCGCAATATTAATTAAAGAATCAATTACTGCCTTAAGGAGGGATGATATATTAGCAGGTTCCTCAAATGAGGCCATATGGGTGGAGCTTAAAAACAAAAAGGGGGCAAGCACTTTGATGGGAGTGTACTATAGACCCCCAAACAGTCAGGGGGAGATAGAGGAACAGATATGTAGGCAAATCTCAGAAAATTGTGCAAATAATAGGGTAATAATAGTGGGGGATTTCAACTTCCCCAATATTAACTGGGATACTCAGAGTGTAAAAGGCTTAGAGGGTACAAAATTCTTAACGTGCATCCAGGAGAGCTTTTTGAGCCAGCATGTAGAAAGTCCTACAAGAGAGGGGGCAGTACTGGACCTAATTCTAGGGAATGAGTCCGGCCAAGTGGAAGAAGTGCTAGTAGGTGAGCACTTTGGTGACAGTGACCATAATTCAGTGAGATTTAAGGTGGTCATGGAAAAGGACAGGGAGGGGCCGGAAATAAAGGTTCTAAATTGGGGGAAGGCCGATTTTAATAGGATAAGGCAGGATCTGGCCAAAATGGACTGGGATCAGCTGCTTGTAGGAAAATCCGCATCGGAGCAATGGGAGTCTTTCAGAAGGGATATTGAGACCATACAATGGCAACATGTTCCCGTAAAGGTCAAGGGTGGTTCCAAGAACTCCAGGGAACCTTGGATGTCAGGGGATATACGAGAATGGATTAGGAAAAAAAGGAGGGCTTTTGGCAGATACAAAAGGCGAAAGACGGAGGAAGCCCTAGAGGAGTACAAAAAGTGCAGGGGGATACTTAAAAAGGAAATTAGGAGATCAAGGAGGGGCCATGAAAAAACTCTGGCGAGCAAAATAAAGGAAAATCCTAAGATGTTTTATAAGTATATTAAGGGTAAGAGGATAACTAGGGAAAAAATAGGGCCCATTAGGGACAAAAATGGCAATCTGTGTGTGGAGCCGGAAGATGTAGGAGGGGTTCTAAATGAATTTTTTGCATCTGTTTTCACAATGGAGAAGGACGACGAAGACAGAGAAATACGACAGGGGGACTGTGATATACTCGAACATATTAACATCGAGCGGGAGGAGGTATTGGCGGTTTTAGCAGGCCTAAAAATGGATAAATCCCCAGGCCCGGACGAAATGTATCCCAGGCTACTGTGTGAGGCAAAGGAGGAGATTGCGGGGGCTCTGACACATATATTCAGAACCTCTCTGGCCACAGGGGATGTGCCAGAGGACTGGAGAACCACTAATGTAGTACCATTATTCAAGAAGGGGAGTAGGGAAAAACCGGGGAACTACAGGCCAGTGAGCCTAACATCAGTGGTAGGAAAATTATCGGAAAAAATTCTGAAGGACAAAATTAATCTCCACTTGGAAAAGCAAGGATTAATCAGGGATAGTCAACATGGCTTTGTCAAGGGAAGATCATGTCTGACTAATTTGATTGAATTTTTTGAGGGGGTGACTAGGCGTGTGGATGAGGGTAACGCAGTGGATGTGGTATACATGGATTTCAGTAAGGCCTTCGATAAAGTCCCGCACAGGAGACTGGTCAAGAAGGTACGAGCCCATGGAGTCCAGGGTGCCTTGGCACTTTGGATACAAAACTGGCTTAGTGGCAGAAGGCAGAGGGTGATGGTCGAAGGTTGTTTTTGTGACTGGAAGCCTGTGGCCAGTGGGGTACCACAGGGATCTGTGCTGGGGCCCTTGCTGTTTGTGGTCTACATTAACGACTTGGATATGAATGTAAAAGGTATGATCAGTAAGTTCGCTGATGATACAAAAATTGGTAGGGTGGTAAATAGCGAGGAGGATAACCTCAGTCTGCAGGACGATATAGATGGGTTGGTCAGATGGGCGGAACAGTGGCAAATGGAATTTAACCCGGAAAAGTGCGAGGTGATGCACTTTGGAGGGACTAACAAGGCAAGGGAATACACAATGAATGGGAGGACCCTAGGCAAGACAGAGGGTCAGAGGGATCTTGGTGTGCAAGTTCACAGATCCCTGAAGGCGGCGGAACAGGTAGATAAGGTGGTAAAGAAGGCATATGGGATACTTGCCTTTATTAGCCGAGGCATAGAATATAAGAGCAAGGAGGTTATGATGGAGCTGTATAAAACACTGGTTAGGCCACAGCTGGAGTACTGTGTGCAGTTCTGGTCGCCGCACTACAGGAAGGATGTGATCGCTTTGGAGAGGGTGCAGAGGAGATTCACCAGGATGTAACCAGGGCTGGAGCGCTTCAGCTATGAAGAGAGACTGGGAAGATTGGGTTTGTTTTCCTTGGAGCAGAGGAGGCTGAGGGGGGACATGATTGAGGTGTACAAAATTATGAGGGGCACAGATAGGATGGATACTCAGGAGCTTTTTCCCTTCGTTGAGGGTTCTATAACAAGGGGGCATAGATTCAAGGTAAAAGGCGGGAGGTTCAGAGGGGATTTGAGAAAGAACTTTTTCACCCAGAGGGTGGTTGGAATCTGGAACTCACTGTCTGAAAGGGTTGTGGAGGCAGGAACCCTCACAACATTCAAGAAGCATTTGGATGAGCACTTGAAATGCCATAGCATACAAGGCTACGGACCAAATGCTGGAATATGGGATTAGATTAGACTGGGCTTGATGGCCGGCGCGGACACGATGGGCCGAAGGGCCTCTATCCGTGCTGTATAACTCTATGACTCTATGACTCTATGAGATCGAATTCAATGTGGGAAAGTGTGAGGTCATCCACTTTGGACCTGAGAAAGATGGATCAGAATATTTTCTAAATGGCGGGAAGTTAGGAACTGTGGATGAACAGATAGATTTAGGAATCCAAATATAGAAATCAGATTTGCTAAAGGTAAGTTGTGTTTAACAAGAGAGGAGGAACAGAGAGATTTAGGAGTTCGTGTACAGAAATAACTAAAAGCTAGTGGACAGGTACAAAAGATAATTAAAAGGCTAACGGAATGTTGGCTTTTGTCTCAAGAGGGCTGGAATACAAAGGGGTGGAAGTTATGTTACAGCTTATGTTCACCAGAGCTCTGGTTAAACTCCAGCTAGAGATACTGCGTTCAGTTCTGGGCACTGCACCTCAGGAAGGATGTATTGGCCTTGGAGGGGGTGCAGCGCAGATTCACCAGAATGATACCGGGGCTAAAAGGATTATGTTATAAGGACAGGTTGTATAGACTAGGCTTGTATTCCCTTGAATAGAGAAGATAAGGGGTGATCAAATTGAAGTGTTTCAGATGATTAAAGGATTCGCTAGGGTAGATAGAGAGAAACTATTCCCTCTGGTGGGGGGAGTCCAGAACAAGGAGGCACAATCTTAAAATTAGAGCCAGGCCGTTCAGGGGTGAAATCAGGAAGCACTTCTTCACACAAAGGATGGTGGAACTCTGGAACTTTCTTCCCCCAAAAAGTTGTTGAGGCTGGGGGGTCAATAGAACATTTCAAAACTGAGATTGATAGATTTTTGTTAGGCGAGGGTATTAAGGGTTGGAATCAAGGCAGGTAGACGGAGTTTAAGATACAGATCAGCCACGATCTAATTGAATGGTGGAACAGGCTCGAGGGGCTGAATGGCCTCCTCCTGTTCCTGTGTTCCAATAGTGCTACCAACTGAGCCAAGCTGATACAGGTAATAACCAACCTACCAGTTTACAAAATGTATATGGTTAGGTTGGGGATTTCCTCTCAGACAACTATCAAACCCTTTATTAAACTAATGGTCATGCTTTTGTATTGTGTAGAACAGTACTCTCCTTTGAAGTCTGGAATGACTTCCTGTAACTTTTTCCTGCAGTGATCTAGGGAATACCCTTTATGTTGTGGTAACAGTTCTGTAAAACATGTTATTAATATTTTGGACCAAGAAAATCCAGCTAATGTAATCATGATGATATTATATGATTTTTCTCTTCTAATTCTAGTTCCTATCCCACTGCCTCTGTCTGAGACATTTCTTCTTTCAGATGTGATTGTGGGAGCAGGTGGGCAGTGATTTTCCATTGGCCGTCAGTGGGCAGTGATTTTCCATTGGCCGTCAGTGGGCAGTGATTTTCCATTGGTCATCAGCGGGCAGTGATTTTCCATTGGTCATCAACGGGCAGTGATATTCCATTGGCCGTCAGTGGGCAGTGATTTTCCATTGGCCGTCAGTGGGCAGTGATTTTCCATTGGTCCTCAGTGGGCAGTGATTTTCCATTGGCCATCAGTGGGCAGTGATTTTCCATTGGCCATCAGTGGGCAGTGATTTTCCATTGGTCATCAGTGGGCAGTGATTTTCCATTGGCCATCAGTGGGCAGTGATTTTCCATTGGTCATCAGTGGGCAGTGATTTTCCATTGACTATCAGCGCCACACTGTTAGCAGAAGTTGTAATGTCCCATTCTAGGGAAGCAATGTTTATATTATCTATGAGTGACGATGCAAGGGTCCCACACTCTTTCGTTCAAATGCATCAGTGGGACTTCCTCTTTAAAAGATGCCAGGCCCCGAGGGGAAGATTCCAAGGGTGAACAGTTGGTAGCAGATTGTCTGCCCATTAGACACCCTATTCCCATCATTTTCCAAATCGGGTCGAGTCTATAACAGTCGCCCGTTCTGCCCTCGCCCGTTCTGCCCGCGCCCATTCTGCCCGCGCCTGATATACTCTCACCCGTTCTGCCCTCGCCTGATATACTCTCATCCGTTCTGTTATCGCCCGTTCTACTCTTGTCCGTTTTGCTCTTGCCTGATGCGCCACCAGCCGAAGTTGAATTTCACCCCTCCCCTGTTTAGGGCAGCACATATCAGGTATTTGCACCTGCAAAATTTTCCATCCATTAAATCAGAAAATTGACCTCCAAATTATAAAACAAACATTTCTACCCTATTTTCCAATGAATCGCTGTACCGATGAGATCATAAATTAAAAGAGATTGCTGTGAGCAGTAAGACTGACACTGCAAGTGTTTGGCTTTTGATGCCATAAGTGGAAAAGATCAGCACAGCATGTGAGCATAATGCATCTTGCAATACAGTTCAAGGCATGCATTAAGACTCCCGAACAATGCGTTTGTAATAACAAGAGGGCCATTACTTGTCAGTACTCTAAAAGTATGCTGTTCATCACCTAGCATGGAGACTCGCATTAAATTGCGTTCTTCTAATCTAGTTGTTGACAGCCCTGCTTCCAAACCAGCCTGAATCAGAAAGGTATCGCTGGCTAGTTGAGTGTAAATGTATTTATCTGATCTGACAAGTATTTTGTAGTAGACTAGATACTGGAGATTAAAGATATAGAGGGGATATATGACAAGGATTGCTTACTTACTGCAGTTTGTATTCACTGAGACTCAAATGGTTTGCTGTACCTACTTGTTTCAATCTAAGTATTTTTGTTGAGGCACCAGCACCAGCTAAGTGAAAGGGAAGGATAAAAAATGTATAACAAAATTGGATGTATATACGTACAAATTCTCAACTTCTGAATATAAAAATGATTTACTTCAATGAGAAGGTATGGTTTAGCAGATAGATGTACTGTACAGCGTGGCTCTGAGCCGTGCGGGGAGATCCCAGGGTCGAACCCTTGTCAACGCTGAACTAGCTCAGTAGAGGGACTACAACAGGACTCAATGGCCTTGGGCTAAAGAGGGGAAATCCTGCCAGAATTCCCACTGCTGATCACCATCTAGTGACTCCTGCTGGATCTGTGGATACTGGTTGAGGACAGGGCCAGGCAGGACAGAAATGCTAACTATTGCCAAGTAGTCTGTTGGCATCATCCTATGCAGGTTAACTTGAGCCACTTGGGTGAGGTGTCGAAGTGTGAGCTGGCACCAATGAGTCAGTAGCATCAAGGAAAGGCAAGAAACAAAATAAGGCAGGAAAATTTCCTCAGGTATGAATTACTGCCATACCCCTGTGTCCCATCTTTGATGGACAAGCAGAAAGTTAAATGTTGCTTTGCATTGTTTCCAAAACATTTCAAAAGTAAAAAGCATCCACTGACCTTCAGCACATCCTCCAGGACCCAGCGCAGAGAGTTTGTCAATTTGGACATTGCAGATATCAGACATTTGCTCCATTGACCTTATTATTTCATCAAATCATTTTCACAGGGAGAAAAAAAAGAGTTTTTGACAATGAATGGGATGAAAATTTAGCTCGAGTGAAACTAATCTTTGCCAAGTCCCTCAGGGCACTGCACAGAAAGTACCTGACACGTAGTAGGGGTGAGTGTCGGCCGGGGCCGGTGGGGGGGGGGGGGGGGAGGGGGGAGGGGGTGTGCTCGAGTCGGTGGGGATTGAAGGTAGAATTTCAAAGCGGGACTTTGATTGAAATGGGCTGGTTGGTATTTTGCCCTAAAGCTTAAACAGTCTAAATAAGAAAGAAACTGTTTTATTGAACTATTGTTTATATAAAAACAACAATTGCACAATACATTTTTTATTGTGCTATGTGTGACTGTTGGTGGGGGGATGGATGAATAGATCCATATTAAGAATAATATACTGGCACAGGATCAGAAACTCCCATCCCTTTGATCCGACCTGGGCCAAGGTTTTCGAACCTGGAGCACAAACCAGAATCACCACATTTTGTGGCCCCATTAATCAGTGTGAAGAATGTCGACTCCTGACAAACACACTTCTCTCCCCCTCATGTCTTACCATTGACTAATCAACAAAAACTCCCAAAACATATTAAAATTCTCATGGATGGTGCACACTTCCTGGAACACTTTTGGGCTACTCTTAATCACAGGCAAATTTATTCTAACCCAGGTAAAATTACTAGGCCTGGATTGTCCTACACCTGATTGGATCGTCCTTCCTAAATCATTGACTCACTTTCCCAAGAGTCGCAGCAGATAAGTAATTTAAAACAAACCAAAGGACTGAACAGCCCTTAGCTTGGTGTTAATGTAGGAAGATTTAAACTTTTTAAACAGTGCAGTTTCCATCTCCCGTACCGACTCTTCTTCTTACAGATGGAAAGTAATCTTAAAATCTGTGTTTCAGTTCCCTCTCTCCAAGAACAAACTTGTTCTACGTGGTCTCATTAATCGACCTGTCAATCCAACAAATCCTCCATAGCTGTACAATTAAACACTGATTAACCCGAGTCTGTTAAAGGGACACAGTCCCACCTTAGCAGAAAAATAATTTGTGCATTACATGATATGACACTCTTGCCTTCATGAAAAGCGTATTATCTCACTAACCATGAGCACTGCCAGGGAGGTCTGCTAATATCATCAGCGAAAGAAACAAAGGCTTTTGGTCTGAACACCCCAGGCCCTACAATGAAAATTTAATAAACTTTACACCACATCAAGCATCGAACAGAATGGGTCTCAGATTAGGACAATTATTGAAGCACCAGGAAAATCAGGGAGCATTGAAAGTAAAATATTTATTAGAAAACCAAATAGGGAATTCAGGAGAAATGTCTTTACCCATAGAGTGGTGAGAATGTGGAACTCGCTCCCACAAGGAGTAGTTGAGGCAAATAGCATAGATGTATTTAAGGGGAAGCTGGATAAACACATGAGGGAGAAAGGAATAGAAGGATATGCTGATAGGGTGAGATGAAGTAGGGAGGGAGGAGGCTCGTGTGGAGCATAAACACCGGCATGGACCAGTGGGGCCGAATGGCCTGTTTCTGTGCTGTAAATTCTATGTAAAAAAAATCTATTTATAAAAATGTTCCTAGGCATATTTATCAAACTTCTAACACCAGTACAGGCCCACTGTGTCAGGTTCTCATAGCCTCCAGTGTGCTCCGGAAATCCTTTTGACAGGGAGCAGCCCGTGCATTCAGGAGAGGCTTCATTCACTGTGATCAGTGAGCTTGGTTTGGTCTGGGAGCTAAACCAGAGCCACCAGAGACAGACAAGTGCCAGGCAATGACCATCTCCAACAAGCGCGAGTCTAACCACCTCCCCTCGATATTCAACGGCATTACCATCGCCGAATCCCCCACCATCAACATCCTGGGGGACACCATTGACCAGAAACTTAACTGGACCAGCCACATAAATACCGTGGCGACAAGAGCAGGTCAGAGGCTGGGTATTGTGCGGTGAGTGACTCACCTCCTGACCCACCAAAGCCTTTCATAGAAACATAAACATAGAAACATAGAAAACAGGAGCAAGAGTAGGCCATTCAGCCCTTCGGGCCTGCTCCGCCATTCAAAATGATCATGGCTGATAGTCTAACTCAGTACCCTGTTCCCGCTTTTTCCCCCATATCCCTTGATCCCTGTAGCATTAAGAAATATATCTATCTCCTTCTTGAATACGTCTAATGATTTGGCCTCCACTGCCTTCTGTGGTAGAGAATTCCACAGGTTCACCACCCTCTGAGAGAAGAAATTTCTCCGCATCTCGGTTCTAAATGGCATACCCCGTATCCTGAGACTGTGACCCCTGGTTTTGGACTCCCCAGCCATCGGGAACATCCTCCCTGCACCGAGTCTGTCTAGTCCTGTTAGAATTTTATATGTTTCGATGAGATCACCTCTCATTCTTCTAAACTCTAGTGAATATAGGCCTAGTCGACCCAAACTCTCCTCATACGTCAGTCCTGCCATCCCAGGAATCAGTCTGGTAAACCTTTGTTGCACTACCTCCATGGCAAGGACATCCTTCCTCAGATAAGGAGACCAAAACTGCACACAATACTCCAGATGTGGTCTCACCAAGGCCCTGTATAACTGCAGTAAGACATCCCTGCTCCTGTACTCAAATCCTCTTGCAATGAAGGCCAACATACCATTTGCCTTCCTAACTGCTTGCTGCACCTGAATGCTCGCTTTCAGCGACTGGTGTACAAGGACACCCAGGTCTCGTTGCACCTCCCCTTTTCCCAATCTATCACCATTCAGATAATAATCTGCCTTTCTGTTTTTGCAACCAAAGTGGATAACCTCACATTTATCCACGTTATACAGCATCTGCCATGTTCTTGCCCACTCACCCAACTTGTCTAAATCACATTGGAGCCTCTTTGCATCCTCCTCACAGCTCACATTCCACCCCAGCTTTGTGTCGTCTGCAAACTTGGAAATGTTAAATTTAGTTCCCTCATCCAAATCATTGATATATATTGTGAATAGCTGGGGCCCAAGCACTGATCCCTGCGGTACCCCACTAGTCACTGCCTGCCACCCGGAAAAAGACCCGTTTATTCCTACTCTCTGTTTCCTGTCTGTCAACCAATTCTCAATCCATGCCAGTATATTATGACCAATCCCATGTGCTTTAATTTTGCACACTAACCTCTCGTGTGGGACCTTATCAAAAGCCTTCTGAAAATCCAAATACACCACATCCACTGGTTCTCCCCTATCTATTCTACCAGTTACAGCCTCAAAAAACTCCAGTAGATTTGTTAAGCATGATTTCCCTTTCATAAACCCATGCTGACTTTGTCCAATCCCGTTAATGCCCTCCAAGTGTTCTGTTATCACATCTTTTAGAATAGACTAGCATTTTCCCCACTGCTGATGTTAGGCTAACCGGTCTGTAATTCCCTGTTTTTTCTCTCCTTCCTTTTTTAAATAGTGGGGTTACCTTTGCCACCCTCCAATCTGTAGGAACTGTTCCAGAGTCTATAGAATTTTGGAAGATGACCACCAATGGATCCACTATTTCCAGGACCACTTCCTTTAGTACTCTGGGATGTAGATTATCAGGCCCTGGGGATTTGTCAGCCTTTAGCCCCACTAATTTCCCTAGCACTATTTATTTTACTAATATTGCTTTCCTTCAGTTCCTCCCTCTCACTAGACCCTTGGTTCCCTAACATTTCTGGCATGTTATTTGTGTCCTCCTTTGTGAAGACAGAACCAAAGTATGTGTTTAATTGTTCTGCCATTTCTTTGTTCCCCATTATAATTTCCCCCATTTCTGACTGTAAGGGACCTACATTTTCTTCACGAATCTTTTTGTCTTGACATATTTATAGAAGCTTTTACAGTCAGTTTTTATGTTCCCTGCTAGTTTACTCTCATACTCTATTTTTCCCCTCTTAATCAATCTCTTTGTCCTCCTTTGCTGAATTCTGAACTGCTCCCAACCCTCAGGCTTGCTGCTTTTTCTGGCAATTTTATATGTCTCCTCTTTGGATCTAATACTATCCCTAATTTCTTTTGTAAGCCACGGTTGAGCCACCTTTCCTGTTTTATTTTTGCACCAGACAGGAATGAATAATTGTTGTAATTCCTGCACACGTTCTTTAAATATTAGCCATTGCCTATCCACCGTCATCCCTTTTAGTAAAGTTCCCCAATCTATCATAGCCAACTCGCACCTCATACTTTCATAATTTCCTTTATTTAGATTCAGGACCCTAGTTTCAGATTCAACTACTTCACTCTCTATCTTAATAAGGAACTCTATCATGTTATGGTCGCTCTTCCCTAAGGGACCCCGCACAACAAGATTGTTAATTAATCCTTTCTCATTGCACAATACCCAGTCTAGGATCGCCTGTTCTCTAGTTGGTTCCTCAACGTATTGGTCTAGAAAACCATCACGTACACACTCCAGGAATTCCTCCCCCACAGTATTATTGCTAATTTGGTTTGACCAATCTATATGTAGATTAAAGTCACCCATGATTATAGTTGTACCCTTCTTGCGTGCATCTCTAATTTCCTGTTTAATGCCCTCCCCTACATCTCCACTACTGTCTGGGGGCCTATAGACAACCCCCACCAATGTTTTCTGCCCCTTGGTGTTTCTTAGCTCCACCCATACAGATTCCACATCGTGATTTTCCGAGCCAATATCCTTCCTCACTGTTGCATTGATTTCCTCCTTTACTAACAACGCAACTCCACCTCCTTTCCCTTTTTGCCTGTCCTTCCTAATTATTGAATACCCCTGGATGTTCAGTTCCCATCCTTGGTCACTCTGCAGCCATGTCTCCGTAATCGCAACTATATCATAACCGTTAATATCTATCTGCGCTGTTAATTCATCTACCTTATTGCGAATGCTCCACGCATTAACACACAATGCCTTTAGACTTGTCTTTTTAAGATTGCTGTCATCTTAGTTTTATTTTGCATTATGGCCCTGTTTGTTTCTCGCCCTTGTTTTCTCTGCCTTCCACTATTGCTTCTTCCCTTTCTGTCTTTTGTTTCTATCCTTGTTTCCCCCTCCTCTGTCTCCCTGCTAAGGTTCCCATCCCCCTGCCATTCTAGTTTAAACCTTCCCCAACAGCACTCACAAACACCCCCGCGAGGACATTGGTCCTGGTCCTGGTCCTGCTCGGGTGTAACCCGTCCCGCTTGTACAGGTCCCACCTTCCCCAGAACCGGTCCCAATGTCCCAGGAATCTAAATCCCTCCCTCCTACACCATCCCTGCAGCCACGCATTCATCTGGTCTATTCTCCTGTTCCTATACTCACTAGCACGTGGCACTGGTAGTAATCCTGAGATCACTACCTTTGAGATCCTGCTTTTTAATTTATCTCCTAACTCCTTAAATTCACCTTGCAGGACCTCATCCATTTTTTTACCTATGTCGTTGGTACCGATATGGACCACGACTACTGGCTGTTCACCCTCCCCCTCCAGAATGCCCTGCAGCCGCTCTGTGACATCCTTGACCCTAGCACCAGGGAGGCAACATACCATCCTGGAGTTATGTTTGCGGCCGCAGAAATGCCTATCTGTTCCCCTTACAATTGAATCCCCTATCACTATAGCCCTGCCACTCTTATTCCTCCCCTCCTGTGCAGCAGAGCCACCCGTGGTGCCCCGAACTTGGCTCTTGCTGCTTTCCCCTGATAAGCCATCTCCCCCAACAGTATCCAAAGTGGTATATCTGTTTGAGAGGGAGATGGCCCCAGGGGACTCCTACTCTACTTGCCTAGTCCTTTTACTCTGCCTGGCGGTCACCCATTTCCTTTCTGCCTGCGTAATCTTTACTTGCGGTGTGACCACCTCACTGAACGTGCTAGCCACGATAGTCTCAGCATCGCGGATGCTCCACAGTGAATCCACCCGCAGCTCCAGCTCCGAAATGTGGTTATCCAGTAGCTGCAGCTGGACACACTTCCTGCACACACAGTCGCCAGGGACACTGGTAGTGTCCATGACTTCCCACGTAGTGCAGGAGGAGCATATCACGGGTGCGAGCTCTGCTGCCATGACTTGCCTTAGATTTACACTGCGTTCACCTCTCGGGCTCACTTCCCGCGCTCTAGACTCTCCTTTTACACTACGCTCACCTCTCGGACTCTCCTCTCGCTCTCGGACTCTCCTTTTACACTGCATTCACCTCTCGGACTCTCCTTTTACACTGCGCTCACCTCTCGGATTCTCCTCCCGCTCTTGGACTCTCCTCTTGCTCTCGGGACTCTCCTTTTACACTGCGCTCATCTCTACAAGGCACAAATCAGTAGTGTGATGGAATACTCTCCACTTGCCTGGATGAGTGCAGCTCCAACAACACTCAAGAAGCTCGACACAATCCAGGATAAAGCAGCCCGCTTGATTGGCACCCCATCCCCCACCCTAAACATTCACTCCCTTCACCACCGGCGCACTATGGCTGCAGTGTGGACCATCCACAGGACGCACTGCAGCAACTCGCCAAGACATCTTCAACAGCACCTCCCATACTCGAGACCTCTACCACCTAGAAGGACAAGGGCAGCAGGCACATGGGAACAACACCACCTGCACGTTCCCCTCCAAGTCACACACCATCCCGACTTGGAAATATATCGCCGTTCCTTCATCATCGCTGGGTCAAAATCCTGGAACTCCCTTCCTAACAGCACTGTGGGAGAACCTTCACCACACGGACTGCAGCGGTTCAAGAAGGCGGCTCACCACCACCTTCTCAAGGGCAATTTGGGATGGGCAATAAATGCCGGCCTCGCCAGCGATGCCCACATCCCATGAACGAATAAAAACGAAAAAAAAACAATCCTGGGAAAATAAGCAACCTTAACCGGTGGATGGTGCATGGCAAAGTGACAGACACATCAACACCCAATGCCAAGACAGGGGGAAGAATGGGTTAAAACAGAGACATGGTAGATTAGACGCTGACCCTTCACCAGCGTTCAAATCGAGCCCAGACTGATGCAACGATTCGGACAATCGGAATAACAATGTGTTGAGTTAAGCTGGAGCCTGATTTCTCTAAATGAAGCTGATTTTGACCCTACATTTAACGTGACAGAATTAAAGAAGCCTATACCAAACCAAATCTTAGACAAAAAATATCGTCTTTTTGTCGCACCATCCTTCCGCCCAGAAGTTAAGTTGGAGCTCCAGCCACCTGTCCCAGTGCTGCTATTTTAGCAGACGTCTTAACCCCATTTAAAATAAACTAGTTTATATCTTCATTTAAAAAGTAGACAGGAGAATCTAGGATGAACATATTAAGTGTCTGTTTGTTGATATGACCGGCAGTAATTTCTAGGCTTATGGGATTCAACCTTGTCTTGAGTAATTCACAAAATTAAAAATTTTACAACAGCTGGAATACATGAAGTATTCAGGCATCTTTGGTATGAACACTGATTGGAAATCGCCACCAAAATTGTTATTTTGAACAGACCCCAATGAATAGGCTCATTATCCAACCACTGGTAATTAGGAGCCCAGCACTTATTCTATTTTTAGAGAAGTAAAATCCTATCTGAGGCTCTTGCACTTTCAGAACTTTTCTGGTTGGTTTTTATTCCGCAGGCTAGGTGAAGGGTCAATAGTCACATTGCAGGCACTACGAAGGTTAGAAAAACAAGGAGAGAAGACAAAGTAGGGTAAAATGAGAAATAGCGACTATCTGATGTCAAGTTAGGGGACGAACCTAGGTAGAGAGTTCTATAATTATGAAGTTCTAGGGAAAGTATGAGTTGGAGATGTTTGGATAAATCTTGATTTCAATTCAGTGAGGATGTGGGGTGGAACTTAGAAAGAGTCAAGAGGTAAAAGTTCAGAAGGACAATAACCACATCAACAAAATAGAGAAGAGCAAGAAAGGTCACGGCGGAGAAAGTCAAAGCTAAAGAAGAGTAAAGGATCACCAATCAGGTGATGAGCATTTTTAGCAATGTTGCAGGTCCGCCTCCGATAGCTGACCTGATTTATCCAGTGAGTAACGGAGCCACACAGACCAAGAAAGTCCCAGGCTCCATTGCCGCTCTATGCTAACTCCGCTGATCTCAGTGGTAAGGGTGTGCTGCAGTTAGACTCAGAACTCCAAGCTAAGGAAAGGAGAATCCAGTCAGGGTGTACTCCCGATCATTATCCAGGCACCTTGGTTACAAATGGCACCTGTGCGGACTTCAGGTAAGGACAGGATTGAACTCAGCTGCGATGCTCTTGTGGTTAACTGGCCTCCCAAACCTGATACACAAAGAAATGGTTAGTTGGACAAGGCACCAGAGGGAGAAAATTAACAGAGAAAAATTGACAAGGTAAAAAAAAACAGGTTCAGATGATTATCATGTCTTGTACATGAGCAATTGTAATGCCCTCAAATTCTAACCAGAATTCCCTTTGGTTTTGGTTACGCAGTTCATTATGCCTGTTCCATTCTACATAACTTCCACCATGTTTCTGCAATCGTGATTACTGCCTCGGCATTGGAAGGGATCCATTATCACAACAGGGAATTGAAAAGGACGTGCTGGGTGTTGATAGCCGAGGGTTACTGAGTAACAGGGCATTACAACAATATGCGCCCATCGCAATCATCACCACAATGTGGCTTGGTGTCTAGTTGCATGGTTAGGGACAAGTATATGTCAGATCTGCAGGTAATCCAGCGCACAGTGAACTGACTATCATTCCCACTGCCCATTTCCTCAGTAATGTTGCACTTCATACATTTTTTGTCTGACATATTTCCTGCTGCTCCCGTATCTCCCATGACAACCACTCATCACAACACAGCCTCTATCATCTAATGAAGACCAACACTTTCCAATATCCCATGATAGCCGTGGCTCAGTGGGTAGCACTCTGGTCTCTGATGTCAGAAGGTTGTGGGTTTAAGCTCTACTCTAGAAACTAGAGCACTAAATCGAGACTGATGCTCCAGTGCAGTACTGAGGGAGTGCTGCAGTGTTGGTGGTGCCCTCTTTCAAATGAGATATTAAACCAAGGCCCCATCTGCCCTTTCAGGTGGATGTAAAAATTCCCAAGCCACTATTTTGAAGAAGAGCAGGGGAGTTCTCCCCGGTGTCCTGGTCAATATTTATCCCTCAACCAACGTCACTAAAACAGATTAACCCACAACCTACTGCCTCAGAGTGCCAGCACCCACTCTCCTCCCCTGACAAGCTTTGTCTGTAACACTCCCCCCTTATCTGTTCCACTTTCACCGGCAGAGCCTTCAACTCTCTCAACCCCACACTGGAGGTCTCTCCCTAAGTCCCTTCACCTCAGGGTCACTCTCCTCTCCTTCAATAACCTTCTCAAAGCTGATTTACCTGCCCAACTCTTAGCATCAAGTTTCACCTCTGTGAGGCACTTTAGAACATTTTAATACGTTGTTGCAGGTGTTTTATAAACTCAAGTTGTGGTTTAAGGTTAGTCTGATAGGAGAGAGTTGGATAGTCTATCCTTAAACCAGATGCCTACCTCATGCTGATCATATTACAGCGAAGCAGTGCAAACCCTACCGTCTGGAACCCACCTCTAAAAATCATTGAGGTTAATGAAGGCCTAACCCTAAATGGAATGCCACATTTTTGAAAAACTCGATGTGCTGCTTCTGCTACATCCGGTGCTGAACTTAATGTAGCCGAAAACATGTCAAAACAGAGCATCTGTGACTGTGGTTATGTATTAGTAAACCAAAATCATTGGATCCTTGCCAAGTCTCCTACTGTTGCCTGGAAGGAGCCTGCAGCAAAAAGAGTTGAGTGCTTTGGTGATGTTTGCCACAACAGGGAGCAAGATGCTGGTTTCCCACCTTGGCCGCAGGTTTGGTTCAAGGCTTCCTAAGTAACAAATAGACTCCTCAAACATTGCTCCTTGGCTTGGTTGTGGTACATCTTCCATCTGCCTTTTGTAGCAGTGGTTTCAGGAGGTCCTTCTCCTATGATCTTGAAGCTCCTGGTCCCCGCCTGCTGTCCCTCTTTATCTAACATATCCAACATAAGGAAATTTGCTGATCGAACCCCCAAGCTATTCTGTAGACTGACACTGCAACTCCATTTCCAGAATGCTCCTTCTTCACAGAGAGATCTCTCAAAGAACTTTACAAAGTGGAGGGAAAGGAGGAAAAGAGTGAACATCAAGAAGAAAGGAAAGGAATGGAAAGAGCAAATTTTGTGGGGGGGGCGGGGCGCAAAGGTATAGTTGAATGGAAGGGTTTTGAGGATGATTTTGAAATCAGTGAGGTGGCAAGGTGGAGGGAACTAGGGAAAGAATTCTGGAGGGCAAAGGACTAGTGACTGAATTAGGACTTACCGTTGGTGAAAGGGAGGGAGAGAAACTGTTCAGTCGCTGCTTCCAATGTTTGCTGACCTCTGCCAACTCTCTCCGCTGCCTTAACACCATTAGGACAGCAGCCAAAAGGCAAGTGTGAGTAAATGAGCATATTCACCATTAATTGGTATTTAGCAAAGCACGTAACAAACCAAAGAAACATTAACCCAGCTTATCTCCAAGAGGAATTTTAAGAGCATGGGAAAGAATGTGTTTGAGCTCCGTTAGGGTTAATGTACCAAGTTACAGTACATCAGTGTGCTCTTAGTGTTAACGCACAGAGTCATCTCACTCCCATAGAGTCTCTCCTCCCTCTGAAGAGGAGATAAATTCACCATTGACCCACACGGTGCAAATTATATAGAGTCTGCTGAAGGGAGCAGGCTTATTGTGTCTTATGTCATATTTTAAAACTTTCTTATAACCAACATACCCCCACCAATACAGACTGAGACTGGTACCTGACACTGATTTGGACGCATGCACTCCCCTAGATGGCTGTGGATTGCACAACATAAGTCACTAAAACAGCTTTCCCACTCATTCTTAGGCACAACTATTTCGGGCACCGCAGTAAAGGACTTATCGTATCTGCTCTAAGCTCGGCTGCTTCACATTTCGATTCTTCCAAAGAAATTCAAACCGGACCAGATCAGGAGAGTTGAAGTTTAGATTTCATCATGAGTCCACACTAATCAGTGTCACCGCATGATCACCCTGGTCAGTCCATGGTCAGTCTATGGTCAATCTATGGTCAGTCTATGATCAGTCTATGATCAGTCCATGATCAGTCTATGGTCAGTCCATGGTCAGTCCATGATCAGTCCATGGTCAGTCTATGATCAGTCCATGGTCAGTCCATGAACAGTCCATGGTCCGTCCATGGTCACCCCATGGTCAGTCCATGATCAGTCTATGGTCAGTCCACGGTCAGCTCATGATCACCTCATGGTTAATTGGCCTCAGTCTCGAGGGCAGTAGAGTGAGATGAGTAATTTATTTTGCCGCTTTGTTTGGAGACAGACCGCGCTGATGTAAAGAGACGCTCCATCTACCAAACTAGCCACAAACCGCTAACGTGCTATTTCCAAACCAGTGGCAAACATGCTTCAGCAACAGATGGCCACGGGAATTGGAGAAGGATTGTAGAGGTTTGAGCGGAGTGGATTTGATCGAGTGGACGTAGAGAAGATGTTTCCACTTGTGGGGGAGACCAGAACTAATGGCCAGAAATATAAGATAGTCACTAATAAATCCAATAGGGAATTCAGGAGAAACTGCTTTACCCAGAGAGTGGTTAGAATGTGGAACTCGCTACCACATGGAGTAGTTGAGGTGAATAGTGTAGATACATTTAAGGGGAAGCTACATAAACACATGAGGGAGAAAGGAATAGAAGGATATGCTGATAGGGTGAGATGAAATAGGAAGGGAGGAGGCTCGTGTGGAGCATAAACACCAGCACAGACCAGTTGGGCCGAATGGCCTGTTTCTGTGCTGTACATTCTGTGTAATTCTATACATAGTGCCTTTCATGACCTCAGGACCTCCCAAAGCATTGACAGACAATAAAATACTTTTGAAGTGTAGTCACTGTTGTAATGTACAGGAAAATCCAGAGAGTTCCGTAAAATAGGGGGGCAACAGGAAGTGGTGATGATATCCATGATAGAATAATTATACACAGACATGAGGGGCCAAATGGTCTTTTCTTGCTCCAGGCTTTAATGCTGGTGTATCTGCCTGTGCCGCAGAATAACTCCCCCTGATAGTCACTTCGAATGAATGAACCAGACAACAAAGCGTTTGGAACTAGTGATATATCTGCTGCACAAAATAAACGGCCACGGGAATTGGAGAAGGATTGTAGAGGTTTGAGCGGAGTGGATTTGATAGAGTGGACGTAGAGAAGATGTTTCCACTTGTGGGGGAGACCAGAACTAATGGCCATAAATATAAGATAGTCACTAATAAATCCAATAGGGAATTCAGGAGAAACTGCTTTACCCAGAGAGTGGTGAGAATGTGGAACTCGCTCCCACAAGGAGTAGTTGAGGTGAATAGTGTAGATACATTTAAGGGGAATGTAGATACATTTCCACATCGTTCACCTGAGGAAGGAGGTAGCCTCCGAAAGCTTGTGAATTTAAAATAAAATTGCTGGACTATAACTTGGTGTTGTAAAATTGTTTACAATTGCACAAAATAAAGACTCGAGGTACTGTAATGTATCACTCACAGGAAATATTCCTGCCGATCTCCCTTCTCTAAGTCGTAGAGATTGTCCTTGGGGCTTCAAGAGAACAGCAGCTCTCTAACCCAGCAGAGTCTCTTGCTACGTATTTTGATTCAATGCCAATCCCTTCTGTACCTTAAGTGAGTTTATCTCTCCACCTGCCCATTTCTCTCTCTCCTGCTCAGTCCATAGGTGGAGAATGCGATCAGCCAATCCGGGTAAAACCATATCAATCTCTTTTGCTTAACCATCAAGCACTCCAGTGATTGCTAAAGGTCGGAGATTCAGATTCCCCCAGTCAACTGTGTAATCTTGCGAGGCATCGAGGTGGCTGAACAGGGAACTTTGTGTCAGGCTCCTATGATTTTAGCTCTCTTTTATTCACAATAGGGTTTAAGAGAATGAAACAATGTCAGCAGCAATGCAACCGCGGCCTGGAAATGACTGTTTGAAGAAAGACTTTCCATTTGCATTTATATCGCACCTCATCACACCTCAGGAGGCTCCAAAGCATTTCACATGCAATGCAGCACAGTGATTGTTGTTAAATAGGTGAGCAAAGCAGCCATTTTGGATACTGCAATGTCCCTCAGACAGCATTGAGATGAATGACCGGTTAATTTGTTTCTTGGCACTGTTGGTTTAGGGCGGAATGTTGGCCAGAACGCCCTGCTCTTCTTTGAACAGAGCCCGGAGATCCACCTGAGCCATCAGAACCTGGCCTCGGTTTAACGCCTCACCTGAAAGACAGCACTACCTCAGTACTGCACTGAAGTGTCAGCCTAGGGTTAACACTCAGGTCCTGGGTTGAGATTTGAACCCACAACCTTCTGACTCATGAGGTGAGAGGGCTATCCCCTGAGACCAGCTGACCGTTATCAATATTAGTGTGCAAACAGTAAACACTGTTCACATGATATTACTTATCTGCTATTCTAATGGAGGCACTGATCAGTTCAAAATAAGTGGGTCAGTATCCTCATCCAAATCTGCACCAGTACTGCACACGATCATTCCTACAGCAATCTTTAAAAACCCATAACCTGATATCGGACACTTCTCCCATTGGACACTTCTCCCATTGGACACTGCCTCCATCGGACACTTCTCCCATTGGACACTTCTCCCATTGGACACTGCCTCCCATTGGACACTTCTCCCATTGGACACTGCCCCCATTGGACACTGCCCCCATTGGACACTGCCTCCCATTGGACACTGCCCCCATTGGACACTGCCCCCATTGGACACTGCCTCCATTGGACACTACTCCCATTGGACACTGCCTCCATTGGACACTACTCCCCATTGGACACTGCCCCCATTGGACACTACTCCCATTGGACACTGCTCCCATTGGACACTGCTCCCATTGGACACTGCCTCCATTGGACACTGCTCCCATTGGACACTGCCCCCATTGGACACTGCTCCCATTGGACACTGCCCCCATTGGACACTGCTCCCATTGGACACTGCCTCCATTGGACACTGCCCCCATTGGACACTACTCCCATTGGACACTTCTCCCATTGGACACTGCCTCCATTGGACACTGCCTCCATTGGACACTGCCCCCATTGGACACTGCCCCCATTGGACACTTCTCCCATTGGACACTGCCTCCATTGGACACTGCCCCCATTGGACACTGCTCCCATTGGACACTGCCCCCATTGGACACTGCTCCCATTGGACACTGCCTCCATTGGACACTGCCCCCATTGGACACTACTCCCATTGGACACTTCTCCCATTGGACACTGCCTCCATTGGACACTGCCCCCATTGGACACTGCCCCCATTGGACACTTCTCCCATTGGACACTGCCTCCATTGGACACTGCCCCCATTGGACACTACTCCCATTGGACACTTCTCCCATTGGACACTGCCCCCATTGGACACTGCCCCCATTGGACACTGCCCCCATTGGACACTGCCTCCCATTGGACACTGCCCCCATTGGACACTGCCTCCCATTGGACACTGCCCCCATTGGACACTGCCCCCATTGGACACTGCCCCCATTGGACACTGCCTCCATTGGACACTACTCCCATTGGACACTGCCTCCATTGGACACTACTCCCCATTGGACACTGCCCCCATTGGACACTACTCCCATTGGACACTGCTCCCATTGGACACTGCTCCCATTGGACACTGCCTCCATTGGACACTGCTCCCATTGGACACTGCCCCCATTGGACACTGCTCCCATTGGACACTGCCCCCATTGGACACTGCCCCCATTGGACACTGCCCCCATTGGACACTTCTCCCATTGGACACTGCCTCCATTGGACACTGCCCCCATTGGACACTACTCCCATTGGACACTTCTCCCATTGGACACTGCCCCCATTGGACACTGCCCCCATTGGACACTGCCTCCCATTGGACACTGCCCCCATTGGACACTGCCTCCCATTGGACACTGCCTCCATTGGACACTGCTCCCATTGGACACTTCTCCCATTGGACACTTCTCCCATTGGACACTGCCCCCACTGGACACTGCCCCCATTGGACACTACTCCCATTGGACACTTCTCCCATTGGACACTGCCTCCATTGGACACTACTCCCATTGGACACTGCCCCCATTGGACACTTCTCCCATTGGACACTGCCCCCATTGGACACTGCTCCCATTGGACACTGCCCCCATTGGACACTGCCCCCATTGGACACTACTCCCATTGGACACTGCCTCCATTGGACACTGCTCCCATTGGACACTGCCCCCATTGGACACTGCCCCCATTGGACACTACTCCCATTGGACACTGCCTCCATTGGACACTTCTCCCATTGGACACTGCCTCCATTGGACACTGCCCCCATTGGACACTGCCCCCATTGGACACTGCTCCCATTGGACACTTCTCCCATTGGACACTGCCTCCATTGGACACTGCTCCCATTGGACACTGCCCCCATTGGACACTGCCCCCATTGGACACTGCTCCCTTTTGGGCACTGATGGCCGAGCTATGGGGTGCTGTGGTGTGAGACTCGCTAAGTGCCCAGTGTGCAGGGTACATGTCCGGCGATCCTGAACTCCTGCGCACTAGGCAGACAATGGCCCAGAATAGTACGCAAATTAGGGATGGCCCCCTGTTGTGATTGGAGCGACTAAACAGCCCACGTGAAGCAGGCGCTGCAAGGGTAGCCTTTTCCCAAATATTGAGGCCCTTCAGCTTTGACACAGGGACTTGCTGCCAGCAGTTGCAGTGTTTGTCTCCAACTATTTCTGTGCTGTTTTGGCGTCCACCCGTTAATATGTTAATCTGTTCAGCTGCTTTGCAGGAAGTTAACTAACAGACAGTTTCATAAAGCTGCGCTCAATCCACCTCTGCACCTTGCTTCTAACACTTAATGAAGTTTGAGGCAGCTCCCCTGTAATAGTGAGCAGCAGTGCTTAAAGAGCTTTCAGAGGGTAGACAGGGCCTCGGTTAAACGTCTCATCCGAAAGACAGCACCTCTGACAATGCAGCGCTCCCTCAGTACTGACCCTCTCACAGTGCAGCGCTCCCTCGGTGCTGACCCTCTGACAGTGCAGCGCTCCCTCGGTGCTGACCCTCTGACAGTGCAGCGCTCCCTCAGTACTGACCCTCCGACAGTGCAGCGCTCCCTCGGTGCTGACCCTCTGACAGTGCAGCGCTCCCTCAGTACTGACCCTCCGACAGTGCAGCGCTCCCTCAGTACTGACCCTCCGACAGTGCAGCACTCCCTCAGTACTGCCCCTCCGACAGTGCAGCGCTCCCTCGGTACTGCCCCTCCGACAGTGCAGCACTCCCTCAGTACTGCCCCTCCGACAGTGCAGCGCTCCCTCGGTACTGCCCCTCCGACAGTGCAGCGCTCCCTCGGTATTGCACTGGGAGTGTCGGCCTGGATCATAGTCTCGAGTCTCTGGATTCAGTGGACTAACATTCTGGGCCGACATTATAGGCTGCCCAACACTTTGAAAAGTACTTGATTTTTTTTTAATTGAAATGAAATCCATTTGACAAAATGATCTAACGAATATTTCTTTTGTGACTGTAGCCACAGAATCCGAGAGTTCCCTTTCTTTGCCTTGCCCTTGTCTTGTGCTTTCAATTGCATTTTTTTATATATACACTGTCTGAACACATTGTCCTATTTCTCTCAGGTTTCCAATTTCCAGCATTTATTTTCTCAACACATTCTCTCTTATACCCTCTGCCCTGACCCGCTTTCTGCTGCTAAAATTAGGCTGTTTTGAGGCTGTATATATGAAGCCTGTAACTCAAATGCAAGGTTTTTTTTAATGGTTATACAATCTGGGAAAAGTAGCATTGCACAAAATAATGTCACCTTTACAATTAACAGTAGGAAAGAGAAATTCACATTTGAGCCCTTAAAGCTATTTATACTGTGTATATATATATTATTATTTAATATTGTCAGTAATTGTAATTTACAATCTGTCACCAGAATTCTGATAGCTTCCCTTCTGGGTTGGTTTGTGTAGCGACATGGCCGGGAGTGGTGGGTATAAAGATTCGAAGCAGACTGAGCCTGATGGGGTCGTTCGGTTCAGGAGGCTGGTATGGGTTTCAGGCTTGTTGCTGGTCAAGCAGTTTTATGGGTGACCCCATATTCTGTTGAAATATTCTCTTCTGCTTCCAGTAAATTCTCGGAATATAGGAACAGGAGGAGGCCATTCAGCCCCTCGAGCCTGTTCTGCCATTCAATTAGATCATGGCTGATCTGTATCTTAACTCCATTTACCCGCCTTGGTTCCTTAACCCTTAATCCCCTCACCCAACAAAAATCTATCAATCTCAGATTTTAAATTTTCAATTGACCCCCAGCCTCAACAGCTTTTTGGGGGGAGAGAGTTCCAGATTCCCACTCCCCTTTGTGTGAAGAAGTGCTTCCCGACATCACCCCTGAACGGCCTGGCTCTAATTTTAAGGTTATGCCCCCTTGTTCTGGACTCCCCCCACCAGATGAAATAGTTTCTCTCTATCTACCCTATCAAATCCTTTAATCATTTTAAACACCACAATTATATAACCCCTTATTCTTCTATACTCGAGGGAATGCAGGCTTAATTCTGGGGTAGTTTGATGGAGGGGACTTCTGGCAGCAGTCACTCAGTCGGTTGATGCTTGGCCAGGTGTTGGACTGAACCATACAGATTTGAAGGTAACAGATTTGGTCCTCAGTCTGTGCTGAGTTAACGCCTCTGAAGTGGGGCAATTGCCTTTAATCTGGTTTAAGTAGGGAAAAATAGGGAGAAAACAGCCAGTGTTCCCAGGACTGCCACGTGATCCCTGCTGGAAAGTGCGAGAGTGTTTGGAAAATGAGTAACAGCTCTGTGGCCGTCTAAGCTGGAATAACGTGCAGATACTCACTGTCTACACTCACACACGTCACTCTCGCTTGCCCCTAATCAAACTCTCAGCCTCAGCTAAACTCCCCGTCGTGCCCCTATCTCAAACCCTGTGAACTGTCCTCCCTAAACAGCCCTGCCCGGCCCCTATCCCAAACACTGTGCCCTCTCCCCATGCCAAACCCTCCTGCCCCAGCCCAGCTAAACTCTTTTCCCTGTTCCATTTGAGCTTCCTGCCTTGTCCATATCCCCCCCTTGCCCATATTCCCCCTACCCTTCTGGCCCATGCCCCCCCCCCCCGCCCATATCCCCCACACCCCCCTCACCCCCACCTCTCCCCCCCCCCCCCCCCGCCCTTGCCCTAGTCCGACCCCTTGTCTGATTTTGAGCTAGGCACAAGGTGGCAATGATAGTCAACTCCCTGAAAGGCCTTGTCCTCAAGTCAATGCCAAGGCCCTTTAACTCTCATTAAAGTAAAAAAAAGTTGTTGCTTTAGACAGTTCAGGAAGAGTAAAAAGAACAATTCCTCTCTGCTGCTGCCAGACCTCAGCGCACATACAGCAGAACAAAACTTCAATATTTCATACACTCACTTTCCACTATTAGTTTTTGACTCTAAACCACATAATCAATTGCACTGTCTGATTTTTTAAGGTGGGGAGAGGTTGTTTTTGGTCAATCAGTTGCAGTGAGAGGTCCAGGAACGGACGAGTTATGAATCTCAAGATGCTGTTGGCATCTGCTCGACCTTCTGTTAGGAAATCTAAGGACTTCTGCTGACTCGACAGCCCAAAATCCTGGAGTTGAGCCCAGAAGACTTACAAGTAATCTGTGACATGGAGCCTTTATTTACTTAAGTACCTGTAAAAGCAGCTCAATTTTCTCTCAAGAAAGAGCACATCTGAAAACCCAGCACTCCCAGATTGTGATCTGATTTTCCTGTACATTCTACATTCTATCCCCTTCATACTTCCTGTCACTAGGCCTGTTGAAAGTATTTTGGGAGAGGGACATACATGGAGCTCACTGTTTCTCTCCAAATCCCTAATTCTCTTGTTCCCCTCAAATTCCCATAATCTTTTTCTCTTCACCATCCTTTAGATTTCATTCCAGCTTCTTATCTCCATTTTTCTTCTCCAAATAATCTTTTAATTTTAAATCCCTCCGCGGCCTCGCCCCTCCCTATCTCTGTAACCTCCTCCAGCCCTACAACCCTCCGAGATCTCTGCGCTCCTCCAATTCTGGCCTCTTGCGCATCCCCGATTTTCATCACCCCACAATTGGCGGCCGTGCCTTCAGCTGCCCGGGCCCTGAGCTCTGGAATTCCCTCCCTAAACCTCTCCGCCTCTCCCCCTCTCCCCCTCTCTCTCCTCCTACAAGATGCTCCTTAAAAACCTACTCTCTCCACGTAACTGAAGTCCCTCATCCCTGGTGCCATTCTGGTAAGTCTCCTCTGCATCCCCTCTCAGGCCTTGACATCCTTCCTAAAGTGTGATGCCCAGAACTGGACACAATACTCCAGCTGGGGCCTAACCAGTGATTTATAAAGGTTTAGCATAACTTCCTTGCTTTATGCCTCTGTTTAATGGGCTTGTTTTGGTGTCGATTAACTGCAGGATGCTCTCCCTGGTCTGGATTTCTCTTCCGCAGTCAAATCGCGTGCTGACACTAACTGTCCAGCCGAACAAGTGAAGCCCGGTCACTTGGGTAGACAATGGGAAGCTGCTGCCTCCAAATCCCAACCCCACGGGAGAGAGCAGGGGGAAAGGTTGATGCATAACAGCTCTCTGTAGTGGGAATATCCTTATATATAAATAAATAAATAAGCTGCTTCTGTACATACGGAGGTGAACAGGGACTTTACATCAAAGTAACTTGTAAAATCCCTTGGCTTGTTCCAGCTTTTTTGCCAAGTCAATAAAATCTCCCAAATTCCTAACAGATGAGCTTATTTGGACCTGGTGTTTGGGCTACGGTTGGGTCAAAGTTACATTGAGAAAAGGCAGGACAATATTTATAGAACTCACTGGGGGTCTGAGAGGGGACGGAGTGGCAGTCTGACGGGGCATGAACTGGGATTGAGGGGGTGACTGTGGGTCTACGAGGAATGATGAAGGATCTGAGAGGGGAACGGAATGAAGGTCTGAATGGGGTGGACTGGGCTATCAGCAGACTCCAACGGTCATGTTTACATGAAGTTGTTGTGTTTCTGCAATCCCTCCCCCGCACACCTTCCCCCACCCCTCCCCTGCATCCTCTCCCCCACACCCCTCCCCTGCACACCTCCCCGCACCCCCTCCCCCCACCTCTCCCTCCTCCCCCTCCTCCCCCGCACCACCTCCCCCCACCTCTCCCTCCTCACCCTCCTCCCCCGCACCCCCTCCCCCCACCTCTCCCTCCTCCCCCTCCTCCCCCGCACCACCTCCCAAGGCGCCTCATGGAGGAGACACTGAGCCACATAAGGGGACATTAGGACAGGTGACCAAAAGCTGCGTCAAAGAGGTGGGTTTTAAGGAGAGTCTTAAAGGAGGAGAGAGAGGTAGAGAGGTTTAGGGAGGGAATTCCAGAGCATAGGGTCTAAGCAGCTAAACACACGACCGCCAATGATGGGGTGAAGGGAGATGGGGGATGGACCAAAGGCCAGATTCAGAGGAACAGAGAGTTTGAGAAGTGAGTGGCAGGAGTTGTAGGATTGGAGGATGTTACAGAAACAGGAATGAGGCCACGGAGGGACTTAAACATTCATCCATCTAAAAAAAATGTACTTTACACTTACTCTCCATCACATGATTATAGAATCAAAGAATCATAGAATCATACAGCACAGAAGGAGGCCATTCAGCCCATCGTGCCCGTGTCCATTCTTTGGAAGAGCTATCCAATTAGTCCCACTCCCCTGCTCTTTCCCCATAGCCCTGCAAATTTTTCATCTTCAAGTATTTATCCAATTCCCTTTTGAAAGTTACTATTGAATCTGCTTCCACCGCCCTTTCAGGCAGCGCGATCCTGATGATATTGGTTATTGAGACGATAACATCAGCATTGAGTAAAACATCAGAATTCAAACCCAACTCTGGATTGTATTTGGTAAAAGGTGAGATCTCTGACTGTTGAGGCCTGTTGTCCCTATCTGGTATTTGTGATGTCTACATTACTCACACCTGCATAGCCCAGTACTGTGTATCACTGAGGCGTCCAAACAAATATTTGCCTGAAATGCAAGCAGCAGATTTGATTACATTGCAGCGGAGTGGGAGAGGCCTCAAGCTGCCCACATTAGGCATGCCTTGCCCCTATATGTGATATTATCTCATGCCAAACAGGAGAATGGTAGAAAATCAACACTTTCATTGTCTGTTACTCTGCATCCCCTATTCTACTGTTTCTAAAACACTACACCATCACACTCTGGACGGAGTCTCTGTGATAGGAGAGTGATTGGGCACTGATTGTAATCGGCCACATGTTCATCACAAGTTCAGTTATTCCCCCTTTCGATTTCTACCCCTCCTTTCCTGAGGCTCTGCCTCTTGCTGGGGTTTGTTTCCATGGATACTAACATCTCACCTCAGCGGAAATACTTCACATCTCAGCCTAGACAGTGAGTTGGAGATCATCGCATCGCAGTCCTGGCCTTGCCCAACATCTGTACGTGCACTGTCCAGCAAATTCTGGCTGATTATTTTCCCCTCTCTGAAGCTCATGGATGCTGAGTCCAACTATAGAATGTCTCTCGCTGCCCTGCCTGATATCTGCTAACTCAGCACAGATTGTTCACAGATTCTTCCACATCGTTCACCTGAGGAAGGAGGTAGCCTCCGAAAGCTTGTGAATTTAAAATAAAATTGCTGGACTATAACTTGGTGTTGTAAAATTGTTTACAACAACTCAGCACAGAATGGGGAACAAACAAACACTTGCCTGGAATGTGAGCACCAGACCTGCCTGGTGTGTATGGTCAGTACCAGACCGGGGGTGCATTTATTCACTGTGCTGTCAGCACGGGCTAATCCTAATGATGAGTATGATTCGTTTATGTTGATGGGGATTTTTTTCTGGTGATTAACTGGTTGGATTTTCTATTCATTACGGTAATTGTACCCAGTTTATTGGCCTATTGTAGACAGTGGATTAGATCAGATGATAACACAGTTACTGTCTTGATTCTGATAGTCATTGCCAAGAAACCCTAGCCGGGAATCAGGATCTTTATAAAATACAGAGGAAAAACAGTCAATTTGCAAATCTGTTTCCCATATCGAATCATAACCTTCGCTGCACAACTCAAAGCTAAACAGAAACACATCAGGTGAGAAATGACTGACACGTTTATACTGCGTCCCTCTCTGTGATTGTAACTGGGGTACTAACTTATTCAAGATAAACAAGTTAACCTCTTGGTTAAAATGGTGCCAGAGAAATCTCATGTATTTGCCCACTAATAGTCATTTCTAGGCTCAGATTATCGGGGAAGTTATGGGGTCCTCTCCTCCTCTGGGCAAAGGAAGAGATAAGTCGGGCAGGATTCCTGCTCCTGATTGCTACCCAGTCACTCTTGCCGGAAAGTGCACAATGCCATGTGGGGGGTAAGACCCAGCCCTCTTAAGTCAAATACTTTGCTCGATTTTCCTCCTCAATCCCACCCAAAATCAGGCAGAATATGTGGTGGAAAAGGGGGTGAAGATGGACTGCCACCTCATCACCCCAAATGGGAGACCCCCTTCCTCCTGTCCCTTCCACCGGTTCCTTATTTCCCCACTCGCCGCAAATTCTGGCAGGGCCCAGATTCTTGGCTCGTTTCTCGCCCATCTCCTCCTGATCCATGGCAGTCGGGCTGGGAGTAGCGGCAGAAATCGCCCCACATATGGAAAAAGGAGGGCCCCTCACCCTCTGATTGCTTACCTGCTGAAGGCCTCAGGTCAGGCCAAGGCCCGCAGTTAATGTGCTGGCCCAGTCTTAAGGACCCTGCGGCCACCTTTAATGCTGCCAATCAGCCTCATCAGGCACCACAGCGGTGGCCCTACTGTAGCATCGCCTTTACTTTCCTGAGGACCATTGGCAGGCTCCCGTTCACTTGTCGGAATCCTGTTGGGAGTCAGCCATGGCCCGACCCAGGAAACTGGGCCAGGCTCTGGACGGTGAGCAGAAGTCCCACCTTGACCCTGTGGTGCTGGGATCATGAGGGAGAGATGTGGAGCGGCAGTTAGATGGTTCACCATTGGGGAGAGAGGGAAGAACTGGAGGGCGGGTCGTTGAGCTAGGGAGGCGATGTTGCTCTTGTATCTCCCCATCTACCCACCATTGCCACTTACACTGAAAGATGCCAGGGAGCAGAGTGGCTGCATTCTGGGTAGGTTCATGACCTGGGAAGACGGAACAAGAAAGGGGGAGGAAACAAAATGCAGATCAATTAATAAAAAGCTAAACCAAAATACTGCAGATACTGGAAATCTGAAATAAAAACAGTAAATGCTGGAAATACTCAGCAGGTCAGGCAACATCCGTGGAGAGAGAAACAATAATAAGGGGCTCCTTGTTACTTTGATGATGAGCAAAAGATCTGAGGTGGACATGGACTGGTCTTATAAAAACCTATCCATGAATGACAGTCATCATAACACTGCCCAAGCTCATGAATTGCTCAGGAGGCTGATCCTCCCAGCATGGCTTGTGATCTGTATCTTTGAGTTTTCTCCTTCGAAGTACAGATTTAAGAAAAGTCTTGTGTGTTGTGTTCAAGGATACCAAGCAATCGTATTCTCGGCAAAGTTAAAATGGACCTTGTCATTCCAAACGTACAAAAGGATGTTCTAGATTCCAGAAATTAAACAGCTTGCAGCTGTGATTTGTTCCCATTACTGAGTCCCCTCATCTCATTGAGAGAGAGGTGTGAAGTGACTGCCTTTCCACTTTGCCATCCCACTGCTCCTGTAGGTATAATAGATAACTTATGATTAATTAATGGCCAATTAATCAACTAATTATAGTCTCCCCATGAGTTTAGACATTGATGGAACTTTCACTGTTCTCATTTTACAGACTAGTTTCTCGGCACAGCAGAAAACAATAAGGTGTGAGAATCCTGCCAGACAGGTATCTGTGATTGATGCCTTTCAAATATTTGGTCGTCTGAACGCCCCTAGCATTGTGGTTGAGAGAACACAATAGGGCTATGTGAAGGTGCAAATATTGTAGTAAGTTCTCTGCTGTTTGTGAGACAGACGTTGGCGTCTCAGAGGTAAATCCTCAGAGGCTAGACAAACACAAAGGCTGTGCGCTCGGGCACCAGACATTACTGGTGTTACCTTGTTTCTTGTTTAGATTTTGTTTACATGGAACTTAAATGTGAGTGAAAGCGGACAATTTAGTCCCCAGTGACCACACGTCCACGCCACGAATACCGCCCGTTCACTCAGCGCACTGGACGTCACTTGGGCAGTCCATCAACTCAATCACTCAGTTGGTTAATGTACTGCCCATCATAAAACTGAGCCACATGGACCAGGAAGATTCCAGGTTCAATCCATGGTCCACACAAGCTAACCAGTTGGGTAAATATCAACATGGAAATACCATACAATTTCCCGCATTTTCAGTTTTTCTATTACATTTCTATCCAAGTTTAACAGAGAACCTTACTGGCCCTTGATAGGACAGTGTAGAGGGAGCTTTATTCTGTATCTAACCCGTGCTGTACCTGCCCTGGGAATGTTTGATGGGACAGTGTAGAGGGAGCTTTACTCTGTATCTAACCCGTACTGTACCTGCCCTGGGAATGTTTGATGGGATAGTGTAGAGGGAGCTTTATTCTGTATCTAACCCGTGCTGTACCTGCCCTGGGAGTGTTTGATGGGACAGTGTAGAGGTAGCTTTACTCTGTATCTAACCCGTGCTGTACCTGCCCTGGGAGTGTTTGATGGGACAGTGTAGAGGGAGCTTTACTCTGTATCTAACCCGTGCTGTACCTGCCCTGGGAGTGTTTGATGGGACAGTGTACATAGAATTACATAGAAGGTACAGCACAGAAACAGGCCATTCGGCCCAACTGGTCTATGCTGGTGTCTATGCCCCACACGAGCCTCTTCCCACCATACTTCATCTCACCCTATCAGCATATCCTTCTATTCCTTTCTCCCTCATGTTTTTATCCAGCTTCCCCTTAAATGCATCTACACTATTCGCCTCAACTACTTTATGTGGGAGCGAGTTCCACATTCTCACCACTCTCTGGGTAAAGAAGTTTCTCCTGAATTTCCCATTGGATTTATTAGTGACTATCTTATATTTATGGCCCCTAGTTTTGGACTCCCCCAAAAGTGGAAACATCTTCTCTATGTCTACCCTATCAAACCCTTTCATAATCTTAAAGACCGCCATCAAGACACCCCTCAGTCTTCTCTTTTTTAGAAAAAAGAGCCCCAACCTGTTCCAATCTATCCTGATAGTTATAATCTCTCAGTTCTGGTATCATCTTTGTGAATCTATTTTGCACCTTCTCCAGTGCCTCAATATCTTTTTTATAATATGGAGACCAGAACTGTTCACTGTGCTCCAAGTGTGGTCTAACCAGGGTTCTATACAAGTTTGACATAACTTCTCTGCTTTTCAATTCTGTTCCTCTAGAAATGAACCCCGGTGCTTGGTTTGCTTTTTTATCTACCCACCGTTGCCACTTTTTTCCCAGTTACCCGGTGATGCATCGGAACGTGGCTGACGTACAGGTAGAAAGTGTCATATTTAGTGATCAATTCAGTGGTCGGTTCCCAATGAGATTCCCATCCAATTTTGCGGTTCTGGGAATAACAGTGAAAATTCATCTCAACTTGAGCTCGACATATCGTCTCCTGTTATTTGAGACCTGCAGCTGCACAAGTGAAGACCTGGTCTCAAGATCACGGTCACTTGTATTTGCTGCTTGGCCATCAGAACGTTTGGAATAAGCAAACAAATCTCAATTCTTACTTGCCTTTAATCGTATTTTAGGCAAACAGCACCAAAATAAGAATCACCCAAAAATAAATTAAATGGGGTGAGATATCTGACTGGTTGTCCCATTCCCCACTGTGTCCCTTACCTGGGAGGGTGGGTGAATCTCTGGATCATTATTATCTGCACCATAAGAGGTGTGATTTTCTAGGATAAAACATTATGAAGTTGAGAACACAACTTTGCAAAGTAAATCTGGATGAAATTGAAGTTAAATCTGAGCACAATCATGTCATTATCCAGTACAAATAGAAGCCCAGGTCAAGCAACATTCAGGTCAATGGGTCACTAAATAAGGTCAGTGCTATTTCCTCATTCCAGGCAAATCCATCCCGAAACTCATTATTCTCTGTTCCCTTAACATCAAATTTAGCTCTACCAAACAAGAATCAGCCTTAACATCTGCTAAAATGTTAAAAATTAAACTCAAATTATAGAACCAGATTCACATACAACTCTACAAGTCAACCTGTCCAATTTTATGGCACTTTCCCAATCTTCCTTTTCCAAGGTGAGGCAATTAATGTTTTTACTGCAAGGCACCAACTGAGCAAGTCAGCCAAGAACCTTCTCATTAATCCCATCACTAGTCCAGCGGGCAGGTTCAGACTCAAGCTCACAGGCTTGTGAGTCTCAGACCGTCAGGGTCCGTTTGTTTTCAATTCAACAATCGTGAAGTTTCAAACCATGAGCCACTTCCTTTCCCATCAGGAATCAGTAACTCTTTAAAAAACCCAACTTCAATCCAGATTTGGATGTTGCTTCTATTTTGCGAGACATTCTTTAGCAATTCTTTTGCAATGTTAAACAAAATAAAACAATGGGGGGATTTTAACTCCCAGGATGGGTGGGAGAGAGTCGGGGGGGATTAAAAACCTGAAACCCGACCCCAACCCGCCGTGAATGTGCCAACTTCCGGTTTAACCGAGGCAGTTTGGGGAGTGGGCAAATAACTTGCTCCCGAGAGGCAGGTCAGTCATTTAAATGTGTTAATGAGGCTGCGTGCCTCAGATTTTGGCAGCCATTTAGATTTAACGGCTGGGGGCAGGGATTCCCGGAGCTCGGGAAAACCCGGCAGCTGAAGGAGGCGGAAACCGCTGGATCCAGCAGGTAAATGCTTTTTATAGCACTGCTTGTGGGCCAGGAGGAGCAGGAATGCTGCCCCCTCGACCCGCCAGGGTAACCTGCAGCAATCAGCCTCCCTCCCCATGATCCGACACCCCCACTCTCCCCCCGCGATCTCTCCCCCACTCTCCCCCCGCAATCTCTCCCCATGATCCCCCCCCGCGATCTCTCCCCCATGATCTCCCCCCGCGATCTCTCCCCCATGATCTCCCCCCGTGATCTCTTCCCCCACGATCTCTCCCCGTGATCACTCCCCCCACGATCTCTCCCCACCCCCCGCGATCTCTCCCCACCCCCTGCCATCTCTCCCTCCCCCCGCCATCTCTCCCTCCCCCCCGCCATCTCTCCCTCCCCCCGCCATCTCTCCCTCCCCCCGCCATCTCTCCCTCCCCCCGCCATCTCTCCCTCCCCCCCTCCATCTCTCCCTCCCCCCCGCCATCTCTCCCTCCCCCCGCCATCTCTCCCTCCCCCCCTCCATCTCTCCCTCCCCCCGCCATCTCTCCCTCCCCCCCTCCATCTCTCCCTCCCCCCCCGCCATCTCTCCCTCCCCCCCCCCGCCATCTCCTTCCTCTCGAGTCCCCGGCACCGGCCTTGTGCTGCAGGGTCTTCCCACCCGACAGCCTTTCACTCAGGCCCGCTGCCGACCAGGAAACAAAGAAAAAAAATTCAAATGAATTCCTGCCATTAAATCCGGCAGCACCTCCATGTTCCCCGTATTTCTGTGTTCCCCCTATTTCGCGCTCCCCCTATTCCGTGCCCCCCTATTCCGCGCCCCCCCTATTTCCGCGCCCCCCTATTCCGCATTCCCCCTATTTCCGCATTCCCCCTATTTCCACGTTCCCCCTATTCCGCGTTCCCCCTATTTCCGCGTTCCCCCTATTTCCGGGTTTCCCGGCCGTTACAAGGCTACAAGTGCCCCACCTCCCGCTCCCTCCCTGCCTCCCCGTAAACATTGGGACCAAAATGTTTGTGGGCTGGTAGTCGATCCCTCTCTAATCCCCACTCTCCTCTTTCTCTGTCACACCCTGTCTGACTTCACTCTATTTTGTTGCCACTATTCGCACTGCACTTTCCTCTTCCTCCTAAAATCATAAGATAATTTACAGATTAGGAAATCCATTCGGCCCATCTTCTTTCATCCATTCAGAAAGGTCCAAAAGTCCCCACATTGCAACATCCAATTCCAGGGTTCAGGTCTCCATTACACTTCCTGGAAGCTGATTCCATTGATCACTCTGTGTGTAAAACTTCCTGCCATTGGTCTTAAATTTGCCTTCGACCAGTTTGAATCCGTGCTCCTTGATCTACTGTAAACTTAAAGTGATATTCTGGTTTACCATTTCCATTCCCTTAACTATCTTATATCCTTATCTTATAAGATCACCTCTCAAACACCTCTCCTCAGGCTGAAAACTCCAAATTTCTGCAGCCTGTTCTCATAACTCAGACCCCTGACCGCGGGGACCAGCCTCGTGGCTCCTTTCTGCACTGCCTCTGAATCTCAAATGTCTCCTTTGTGTCCCGATGAGCGAAACTGGACACAGTGCTCAAGGTGGGACTGACCAGAACTGGACACAGTGCTCAAAGTGGGTCTGACCAGAACTGGACACAGTGCTCAAAGTGGGATTGACCAGAGCCCTGGACACAATGCTCAAGGTGAGTCTGACCAGAACTGGACACAGTGCTCAAAGTGGGACTGACCAGAACTGGACACAGTGCTCAAAGTGGGACTGACCAGAGCCCTGGACACAGTGCTCAAGGTGAGTCTGACCAGAACTGGACACAGTACTCAAAGTGGGACTGACCAGAGCCCTGGACACGGTGTTCAAGGTGGGACTGACCAGAACTGGACACGGTGCTCAATGTCGGTCTGACCAGAACTGGACACGGTGCTCAATGTCGGTCTGACCAGAACTGGACACGGTGCTCAATGTCGGTCTGACCAGAACTGGACGCGGTGCTCAATGTCGGTCTGACCAGAACTGGACGCGGTGCTCAATGTCGGACTGACCAGAGCCCTGGACAGTTTGGTCATGTCCTCCTGTGAGTTGTATTCTACTGTTGTGGCCTGTGATGTTCCACATCCTATTGGCCTTGTTGATTGCTGCTCTGCATTTATTGGATGTATAGAGCATCGAGTCCACGAAGAATTCCACGTCTCTTTTGGCTTCATACTCAGTTATTTCAAAACCATTTATACTGTGTTTGTGTCACCCATTTTTCTGTCCTATGTGCAGCACTTTGCACTTGCCTGGATTAAATTTAATCTCCCACTTTTCTACCTACATCAATATCTGGTCAATTAATTCTGTAATTTCTCAACTGCATCCTGATTCCCCTGATCCTCCTAGTTTGGCATCATCTGCAAATTTGAAAACTTTGCATTGAGTTTCTGAATCCAGGTCATTTATGTAAATTATAAACAGTAATGGTTCTAACTCTGAGCCCTTGAACACCCCACTAAGTACTTCCCCCACCCCCCCTCTGACATAAACCCTCTAACGAATACTTGACTTCTATCTTTATCCAATTTCTTATCCATTCCCAGGTTTACTCAGAATCGCCACAGCTTTGTTCTGGAATGTTGTCCATAGCTCTGCGGAAGTCAAGGTTTACCACATCATGGGGCTGCCCATGGTCCACACTAGTTGTCCCTTCCTCAAAGAGGTCTTGGAGATGGGTCAGGCAGGATCTTCCCCTTCTGAATCCACGCTGACTGCTGTTTACTGGGCTATTGTTGTATATATAATCAACTCCATGGGTCTGTAGTTGCCTGTTTTGTCCCTCCATTTGAATATGGGCATCACATTAGCCTGTTTCTACACTCCTGGTATCTCCCTATTGTCTAGTGATGCCCAAGTTTCAAACACAGTCTCCCTCTTCCCAACATCCTCTCTCAAGGTTTATCTGACCGTGCCCTTCTCTAACTGGTCCTTTCCCCGGAGCCTAAATCTCCTCATCTCCTTCTCACCTCGTGGCTTCCTCCTCCTCATCTCCTCACTTCCTCAACTCCTCACCTCCTCCTCACCTCCTTCTCACCTCATTGCCTCCTCCTCCTCATCTCCTCATCTCCTCACTTCCTCAACTCCTCACCTTCTCCTCAACTCCTTCTCACCTTCTCACCTCCTCATCTCACCTCCTCACCTCACCTCATCTCCTCACCTTCTCACTCCCTTGCCTCTTTCAGTCTACGCTCTTTCCTAGAATGAACAGGTTTTTAAAGCCCTCTCTTGGTATCAGCTAACCACTACTTCTTGATTTATTTCATCTTCTGACCTACTCTTTCCAAATTTGGTCTCGTCCTATACTCTGGGTCTTGGCCATTCAGCTACTTTTTTAATAATAAAGGAAAGTAGCATTATACTAACCCAGATTTTGTAATCCTCCCTGTTACTTTCTTAAAAATCCTTCCAGCTCAAAATATGGATCAATGCAGAGCAGATTAGTAATATATTTAATACCATATTGAGACAGTTCAAACAAAAAAGATGGAAATCAAACTGCATTTTCATATTTAATAAGCAGCACTGTTACATTAATAAATGCCTGACTTCATCTCTCACTCTCTTCCTTCTCTATAGGCAGTCACACAATGACATCACAGTTTCAAAGGTCATATAGTTAAAATAGCATAATTTATCTGCATTATAAATTTTTAAAATGCAATTACAAAGAAGATTTTCTAAATATTTAACGGCCGCACATTTTTGAAGCTGGATCAGGTGATTAGAAGAAAACTTCAAGCTGCAAATAAATTACTTTTAATGCACTGAATGTCCGTCTGAAGAGTGGCTCATAGAATCATCAACATTCCAACACAGCGGGAACCCAATCACCCATTGTGCCCAACTCCTCACCAGATCTAGCTAAACTAATGCTTAACTTGGTTAACCTATGCCAGTGCTAGCTCCCCACCAGATTTTTCTAAACTAATGGTTAACTTGGTTAACCTTTGCCAGTGCTAACTCCCCACCAGAGCTGTCTACTTTAATCCAATCTTTTCATCTTTATCCTGCACCTTTTGGTATTTTTCCATCTTCAATTGTTTATCTAATTGTGCTGCAAACACAAATTAATTTACACAATTAAATGAAACAATGTTTTTCTGTTGATTATCTCCCCTCTTGTCCTGAAGGCACTGACCCATGTTCGTTTATAGTTCCACAGGTCACCCACCGACCATTCCTCATGTGTGAGAGTGGAAAGTGAGTGTCCAGCAGCATCGAGCCCTCACCTGACGTGCTCTTTCCAGTGATCAGCTGATTTTTCCCTCCCCCAGTCCAATGGTCCTGTGGCCAATTGGAGTGTCTCTTCCACTGCACCAGTTGAAATAAGATAACCCAGCATGGATTGGAGATCGAAGATGGAGCCTTCCTGGTCTGTCGAGGTGCAGTCATACATCGACCCATCAGGGAAGTGGAATTTTAAAGTAGGTGCTTGTTGTTTCCTTGGAGTCACCACTAACTGTTTTGGAGAGATTGTTTCTGGTTATCACTGGGTCATGCTGGCTTCTGAAAGCAGGGAGAGCACCAGGTGTGCGCCACACTAGGAGAGCTGGAAACATCTCTTCCAGAACCCTCCCAGTAGCAGCAATACACAAATCCACTGCTCGGAATTGCTTTTCTGAAAAGTTTTCTATCACAAGGTTTCAAAAAAAAATTGTTCCTATTTTACTGACATTTGATACACGTCAAAGAGCAAAGTTCTAGCACTGAGGAGTGAAACACTTTTCTGTTCTTTGTTCAATCAGCAGCTTTATTTCCCAGGTTAGGTACAACACAGACTAATATTTTTACTATTGACAAATGCAGGTGAAGGGCTGAGGCCCATAGTGGAAAACACCAGCAAGGGTAACGAGTCGGAGCAAAGTGTATCGGGAAGTAATGGCCAGGTTTTACTTGCCTGTGGATTGCAGCAGGTAGGGATGACTGAGGGAGATAAGGACTTCAACATTATTGAGACCCCGAGTAAAGCTTCATCTACATAAACCTTAGAGAGGGTGCAGAGAGGATTTACTAGAATGGTACCAGGGAGTTACGTGGAGAGACTGGAGAAGCTGGGTTTGTTCTCTTTGGAGCAGTAAAGGTTAAGGGGAGATTTAATAGAGGTGATCAAAATCATGAAGGGTTTTGATAGAGTTAATAAGGAGAAACTGTTTCTACTGGCAGGAGGGTCAATAACCAGAGGACACTGATTTAAGGTAATTGGCAAAAGAACCAGAGGGGAGATGAGGGAGAATTTTTTTTACATAGCAAGTTGTAATGATCTGGAATGCACTGCCTGAAAGGGTGGTGGAAGCAGATTCATTAGTAACTTTCAAAGGGAATTGGATAAATACTTGAAAAGGAAAAATTTGCAGGGCGATGGGGAAAGAGCAGGGGTGTGGGACAAATTGGATAGCTCTTTCATAGAGACGGCACAGGCACAATGGGCTGAATGGCCTCCTTCTATGATTCTAAGAGGACCCTCAGTGCACCAGTGGAACACACCAATCATCCATATTAGACCGTCAGACACTGTCTTTACAGGGCTGATCTGGTGGTATCTTGTAGACTCAGTCCTATTTGGAACCAGGATGATACTGGCCAACACGTTTGATGTCGAACCTCTGCAGTCACAGACAGGGGTCCTTTCTTCTCTTCGGCCCTGCCTGATGTGGAAGGCAGGTGTAAAGTTATGATTTTAAAAATGCTTTAGATTTCTTTTTGGCACAAAAACATTTTGGAATATTAAGGAATGTTATTGAAAGAATCTCCATAAAATAAACTCGGGAGATGGAGAGTTCCGTGGTGTAGCCCTCTGCCAAACACTTGCCTCCTTTCTCATCCCAGTTTCAGGTTCTAGCGATGCCAAGAGATTGAATTCCAGTTAGTTTAGGAAAAAAACAAGGAGGGGTAACCAAACAAATTAATTAAACAATTAAGCTGACTAAGGTTACTTAAAGATTCTTGTGGGGACTTTCCTTGGGGGCCCCCTGATTGGCCGACATAACTTCAGCAGAAACTCAGCGGAAACCCTGTTTACATGCATCATGTTGGCTGATCGGGAGAACAGCCAAGGATATTCCCAGCGCCTGAGCTGCTAATTTTATCATTCTTCGGTAAGTGGGCATCGCTGGCAAGGCTGGCATTTATTGCCCATCCCTAATTGCCCTTGAGAAGGTGGTGGTGAGCCGCCTTCTTGAACCGCTGCAGTCCGTGTGGTGAAGGTTCTCCTACAGTGCTGTTAGGGAGGGAGTTCCAGGATTTTGACCCAGCGATAATGAAGGAACAGCGATATATTTCCAAGTCGGGATGGTGTGTGACTTGGAGGGGAACGTGCAGGTGGTGTTGTTCCCATGTGCCTGCTGCCCTTGTCCTTCTAGGTGGTAGAGGTCGCGGGTTTGGGAGGTGTTGCTGAAGAAGCCTTGGCGAGTTGCTGCAGTGCATCCTGTGGATGGTCCACACTGCAGCCACGGTGCGCCGGTGGTGGAGTGAGTGGGTGTTTTAGACTGCTGGACGAAATGCCGATCAGATGGACTGCTTTGATCTGGATGGTGTTGAGCTTTCATCGATGCCAAGAGATTGAATTCCAGGTAGTTCAGAAAAATGAGAAGAGGCAACCGAATATTCAGATTGTCAACTCCTTGTCTTTTTGATTCTTGGTCAATGCTGCAATTTACTCTCTGCCTCCTGTCTTAAGATAACAATGATTTTCGCCCAAGAGGTTGGAACAAATGATGAGACTCCCTCCAGTAAGACCACTGTCTCAGCCATACTGACGGGGAAGGTCCCAGGCTCGCTCACTGCTCTGGGCCACGGTAGACAATCTGAACTGGGGCGAACATTCGCAAGTGTCACGCCTGCATGTGCTGATGTATCGGTTTAGTACAACAGTGACGACACTTCTAAAGGACTTCATTGGCTGTAAAGCACTTTGGGACGTCCTGAGGTCAGGAAAGGCGCCATAGAAATTCAAGCTCTCCCTTTCTTTCATTGTTGGTAAGTGCAAACTCCTCCCCTCCCACCCTCTCCCCTCCCTCCCACCCCCTCCCCTCCCACCCACCCTCTCCCCTCCCTCCCACCCCTTCCCCTCCCTCCCACCCTCTCCCCTCCCTCCCACCCTCTCCCCTCCCTCCCTCCCTCTCCCCTCCCTCCCACTCCCTTCCCTCCCTCCCACCCCCTCCCATCCCCTCCCACAGCCTCACACCTCTCCCCTCCCACTCCCTCCCACAGCCTCCGACCCTCTCCCACTCCCTCCCCTCCCACTCCCTCCCACAGCCTCCCACCCTCTCCCCTCCCTCCCCTCCCACTCCCTCCCACAGCCTCCCACCCTATCCCCTCCCTCCCCTCCCACTCCCTCCCACAGCCTCCCACCCTCTCCCCTCCCTCCCCTCCCCTCCCACTCCCTGAATCGAATCAAAGAAAAATCTGTGCCACAAAGTTCAAGTCAAAATCCCATCTTATGAACTTTGGAGCTTTGTTTTGTGAGGCTGTCTGATCGCAACATAAACAGGGGATGGATTCCAGAGTCCGAGAGTCAGGATTAACAGGGCCGATCCAAGCAGACTCTCCTACCCATTCCATTGCTGCAGTTTGCCTGACCCACGGTGTGCAATAAATCTTGAAAATGAGAGAAGAAATAGCTTTAATCTTCACTGAAAGTGGCAACATATCAAAGTCTTGTTTGTATAAGGTGATGAAACGACATCGCCCGCCTCTCAGGCCCGACGGTTATTTTGGTTATTGGAGAGTCGTACAGCCGTGCAATCTGCCAAAAGTGACAGTTTATTATTCCTCTGCGTTGCTCACAATCCTGATATTGTAGCATTTTCAGAGCTATGTTGCCTTTATGGAACTCTCTGGAATGTAAATGTTTGCTCTTACTTTCCCTGACAGCTTAATGTATGGTCAACCTCCAAACTCAGCCCTACTTTGAGGAATTAGACCCCACTGTAACTTGGAGCAAATTGGTTTCTGCCATAAGGATTTAAAAGAACAAAAAGAAATCCCAAACAAAAGCAACTTGCATTTATACAGCACCTTTAACACAGTAAAACGTCCCAAGGCGCTTCACAGGAGCGTAATCAGACAAAAATAGACACCGAGCCACATAAGGAGATATTAGGACAGGTGACCAAAAGCTTGGTCAATGAGGTGAATTTTAAGGAACGCCTTAAAGGAGGAGAGGGAGGTAGAGAGGCGGAGAGGTTTAGGGAGGGAATTCCAGAGCTTAGGGCCTAGGCAGCTGAAGGCTCGGCCGCCAATGGCTGCACCTTAGAGAGGTTGCAGAAGAGATTTACTAGAATGATTCTAGGGATGAGGGAATTTAATTACATGGATAGACTGGAGAAGCTGGGGTTGTTCTCTTTGGATCAGAGACGGTTGCGAGGATATTTGATCGAGGTATTCAAAATCATGAAGGGTCTGAACAGAGTAGATAGAGAGAAACTGTTCCCATTGGCGGAAGGGTCAAGAACCAGAGGACATAGATTTAAGGTGATTGGCAAAAGAACCAAAGGTGACATGAGAAAAAACCTTTTTACACAGTGAGTGTTTAGGATCTGGAATGCACTGCCCAAGGGGGTGGTGGAGGCAGATTCAATCATGGCCTTCAAAAGGGAACTGGATAAATACTTGAAAAAATTTGAAGGGCTATGGGGATAGGGCGGGGGAGTGGGACTAGCTGGATTGCTGTTGCATAGAGCCTGCACGGACTTGATGGGCCGAATGGCCTCTTTCCTTGCTGTAATCTTTCTATGATTCTATAGTGGAGTGATGAAAATCAGGGATGCGCAAGAGGCCAGAATTGGAGGAGCGCAGAGATCTCGGAGGGTTGTAGAGCTGGAGGAGGTTCCAGAGATAGGGAAGGGCAAGACCATGGAGGGATTGGAACACATGGATGAGAATTTTAAAATCAAGGCATTCCGGGACCGGGAGCCAATGTAGGTCAGTGAGCACAGGGGGTGATGGGTGAACGGGACTTGGTGCGAGTTAGGATACGGGCAGCAGAGTTTTGGATTAGCTGAAGTTTATGTGTGTATTTGGGAAGGAACAGGCCCTGGCATCTTATTTTTTGAAATCTGTTCACATGATTTGTTTGTTGAGAATGTTTTTCCAATCAATCGCTGAGTCATTGAAGTATCTCCTCCCCTGACTGTCTCTCTAAAAAATCTAGCTCTAACTGAATGGGGAGAGGGTTAAACACGTGCTGTGGGTTATCTTTAATGAAAGGAGCTCAGTTCCTGATTTTTTCCTGCATATTATATAATCTTACAGCACAGAAGGAGGCCATTTGGCCCATTGTGCCTGTGTCAGTTTTTGAAAGAGTGATTCAATTAGTTCTACTCCCTCACTCTTTACCTATAGCCCTGCATATAAGGCCTTGTCTGGTGGAGTTGGTGACTGTGCATCTGGTAAGTGTGAACAGGCCATTGTAAATGAGTGTGCGAGTCTGTGCCTGTTTGCAGGTGCCCAGGTGTGTCTCTTCCCAAGTGTAATGGAGATGACAGGAGAGGCAAGGTCAGCAGGAACGGCGACCTATAGTTTGGAGGGTGTCTGCCCTTCACTGTCACTGCCTCTGTCTGGTTGTCTCTCTCTCTCTCGCTCTCTCCACCTCTTTCTTGATCCATCTTTCTCCATCTCTCTCTCTTCCTTCATGTCTCTTCATCTGTTTCTCTCTGTCCATCTCTCTCTCCATCTCTTTGTCTCTCTCCATCTCTTTGTCTCTCTTTGCCACTCTGAATTCTTTCTTTGCATCTCTGTCTGTCTCCCTACCTCTCTCTGTCTCTGTATCTGTCTGCCTATCTGTCTATCTCTCTCTCTCTGTCTGTCTTTCTGTTCCTCTCTATCTTTCTCCATCTCCCTTTCTGTCTGTACATTTTGTGTGTGTCTCTCTCAAACTGACCCAGCTGTGCAATTGTAAATTATTCTATAACCAGATGAACCTACTGTCTCTCAAAAGCTGTGTAGCCAATCCACACAGACTGAGAACTCGGCCTGGGCTACACAGCCCAGTGAGCAGGAATCACAAGAGGAGCACCAGCCCCACAAAATTAAATTAACCGTGTGTCAGAATTCTTCTCGATTAAGATAGAAGAAAGAAAGAACTTTGGAGAAGCTGGGATTGTTCTCCTTAGAGCAGAGAAGGTTAAGGGGAGATTTGATAGAGGTGTTCAAAATCATGAACGATTTTGACAGAGTAAATAAGGAGAAACTGTTTCCACTGGCAGAAGGGTCGGTAACCAGAGGACACAGATTTAAGGTGATTGGCAAAAGAGCCAGAGGCGACATGAGGAAACATTTTTTTACGCAGTGAGTTGTGATGATCTGGAATGCGCTGCCTGAAAGGGCGGTGGAAGCAGATTCAATAGTAACTTTCAAAAGGGAATTGGATAAATACTTGAAGGGAAAAAATTTACAGGGCTATGGGGAAAGAGCAGGGAGTGGGACTAATTGGATAGCTCTTTCAAAGAGCCGGTACAGGCACAATGGGCCGAATGGCCTCCCCCTGTGCTTCACAGACTATGATATGATGAACATGCATTTCTATCGTGCCTTTCACGGCCTCAGGACATCTCAAAGAGCTTTACAGCCAATTAAGTGCTTTTGAAGTGTAGTCACTGTTGTAATGTAGGAAATGTTGTCACTTGAAATAACGAGTGGAATCACTGATATAAATAGGGCACATTATGGGACACAGTCGTTCACAGAATAATAAACTCCCAGTCGGTCAGGATTGTGGGCAGTGCGTGACTCAGCAGTTTAATTTTCAATAACTGTTGGGTTTCATTTTGCGCCTTTGCCACATCACCTGAATATCAAGTGATAAATATTCAATAAAACCATGGAACGATCATTTCTTTAAAAGTGTTTTTTAAACCACTAAAGGGGAGCAAGTCCCTGCTCTGTGCTGAGTCAGCTGGGACAGTAGTAGGAGGGGCTAGATTTGGTCTGAGAGCTACCTAGTTCAGGTGAATGAAGAGACAAGCCATTGTTCCCACTCCTGGGTCAGGATTCAGAAGCCCCTCTCGATGCGTGTATCTGTGTCTGTGGGAGTTGGGGACAGGATCGTGCTCAGCTATGATAGAAACATAGAAAATAGGAGCAAGAGTAGGCCATTCGGCCCTTTGGGCCTGCTCCACCATTCAAAATGATCATGGCTGATCGTCTAACTCAGTACCCTGTTCCCGCTTTTTCCCCATATCCCTTGATCCCTTTAGCATTAAGAAATATATCTATCTCCTTCTTGAATACATCTAATGACTTGGCCTCCACTGCCTTCTGTGGTAGAGAATTCCACAGGTTCACCACCCTCTGAGTGAAGAAATTTCTCCTCATCTCGGTTCTAAATGGCATACCCCGTATCCTGAGACTGTGACCCCTGGTTCTAGATTCCCCAGCCATCGGGAACATCCTCCCTGCATCTAGTCTGTCTAGTCCTGTTAGAATTTTATATGTTTTGATGAGATCACCTCTCATTCTTCTAAACTCTAGTGAATATAAGCCTAGTCGACCCAATCTCTCCTCATACGTCAGTCCTGCCATCCCAGGAATCAGTCTGGTAAACCTTCGCTGCACTCCCTCCATGGCAAGGACATCCTTCCTCAGATAACGAGACCAAAACTGCACACAATACTCCAGATGTGGTCTCACCAAGGCCCTGTATAACTGCAGTAAGACATCCCTGCTCCTGTACTCAAATCCTCTTGCAATGAAGGCCAACATACCATTCGCCTTCCTAACTGCTGATGCCTCCCACAGGGCAATAGCTCGCCAACACTCACTATCTTGGCTCTCACATATAGAATAGCAGCTCGAAGAAGGAACGGGGGTGTCCAGCACCCATGGAATTTTAGTGAGGTGGGGGGGGGGTTTAACTCTCTCTGCCCAGCGTAAACTGGCTGGTCTGGGAGTGAAAATTAAGGTGAGTCCATTTACCATCTCTTCCATCTTGCAGCTGTTTCAAACCCAGGTCCCTGAGGTACTGACTCACTCAGAATCGGGGTCCAATGATGTAGATTGGACCCCGAAGGACATTATTACGCCCTACTGGGTACTGGGTGCACTGTGGGTGCCCCCCTCAGTAGAAGCTGTTGGATCAGAGGCAGAGAACCCTTCAGGGTAAGTTATGTGGGGCCAGGAGACGCAGGAGGTGCTCGTCCGGACCCCACAGAAAGGTTAGGCCACAGGCTGCCCTCCCTTCTGCATCAGAAACCCCTCCTCTCCCCTAGTGACGTCTTACCTTGCTGCCAGCTGGCTGGACTCCGGGCTGCCCGATAGAGAGGCAGCCCAAACCCGGAGAGCTGGCTCTGGATGCCTGGGAATCTCACTGTCTTCATTTAGATGAGACACAGCTGTTAAAATGGAGCAAAACTCCTGCTGCAGCCGTTGGAGAGACTGACAGCTCACTCGCTTTGTATCTCCATGAGAGACAGCACCTTCAGGAGAGGAGGGGACCTGTACCCCAGGGAGAGTCAGCACCTTCAGGAGAGGAGGGGACCTGTACCCCAGGGAGAGTCAGCACCTTCAGGAGAGATGGGGACCTGTACCCCAGGGAGAGTCAGAACCTTCAGGAACTGTACCCCAGGGAGAGTCAGCACCTTCAGGAACTGTACCCCAGGGAGAGTCAGCACCTTCAGGAACTGTACCCCAGGGAGAGTCAGCACCTTCAGGAACTGTACCCCAGGGAGAGTCAGCACCTTCAGGGACTGTACCCCAGGGAGAGTCAGCACCTTCAGGAACTGTACCCCAGGGAGAGTCAGCACCTTCAGGAACTGTACCCCAGGGAGAGTCAGCACCTTCAGGGGAACTGTACCCCAGCGAGAGTCAGCACCTTTAGGGGATCTGTACCCCAGGGAGAGTCAGCACCTTCAGGAGCGGAGCCGGTCTGTACACTTGTAGAAGAGCAGAAGATGAAGGTCAAAATACATCAAAAGGAAATTATGGAAGAATTTCAACTTTGCGTGTCCTCTAATTCTGTTTTTCTCTGTTCCAATGTCTTATTTCTATTCCCCTGCCTTTGTAGCAATCAGAACCATCAAAAAATCAGAAGTATTCAAATCTTTCTTTGAAACCGGAAAAGGGTCATGAAGTCATTTCTCATCTCTCTGTTTTGAAAGACATTCTTTGATTGATTGGAGGTCATTTTTTTTTTCACAGAATGATTTCCAAAGGTGACAGTTGATGTTTGAGAGGTGGGACAGTGTAGAGGGAGCTTTACTCTTTATCTAACCCGTGCTGTACCTGCTCTGGGAGTGTTTGATGGGACAGTGTAGAGGGAGCTTTACTCTGTATCTAACCCCCTGTACCTGCCCTGGGAGTGTTAGATGGGACAGTGTAGAGGAAGCTTTACTCTTTATCTAACCCGTGCTGTACCTGCCCTGGGAGTGTTTGATGGGACAGTGTAGAGGGAGCTTTACTCTGTATCTAACCCATGCTGTACCTGCCCGGGGAGTGTTTGATGGGACAGTGTAGAGGGAGCTTTACTCTGTATCTAACCCTGTACCTGCCCTGGGAGTGTTTGATGGGACAGTGTAGAGGGAGCTTTACTCTGTATCTAACCCTGTACCTGCCCTGGGAGCATTTGATGGGACAGTGTAGGGGGAGCTTTACTCTGTATCTAACCTGCATGTGTTTAATGCTGACACTGGATGCCTGAAATAGGAATAGTTCCATTTCCCAGCACTAACTTCCCTCACCTTGATGAGCACAAAATTCAGAAAAGAAAGTAACAAAAATAACTGAAGGGCATTCGCAGAACGCTGATTAATTGGTGCTGGCAATTCACTCTTCTGACTGTTTATTTTTGTTGGTAAAATAATTTAATTACACCTTGCACACACAAACTACAAGCAAATAAATCACAGTAACTTTCAAAGGATGTTTTAAGGTCATTGATTACTCATTTCTGTCAAGCCTTTTCCTCCTCCAACTTTCTCATGGAATTGTGCCGTTGGATTGGAAAATTGCAAATGTCTCTCCATTATTTAAGAAGGGAGGGAGAGGGAAACTAGGTAACTACAGGCCTGTCAGTTTAACCTCAGTTGTGGGGAAGTTATTGGAATCTGTTATTGGAGACAATATCTGAGAACCTGAGCAGATCTGAGAGAGTCAGCATGGATTGTGAAGGACAGGTCATGTCTGATTAATCTAGTTGAATGTCTTGAGGAGGTCACTAGTGGATGGGAGAGTGCCTGTGAATGTTGTCTATATGGACTTCCAGAAGGCCCTTGATAGGGTTCCATTTAAGAGATTATTAGAAAAATGACAGGGTCTGGAATTGAGGGTGACCGTACAACATGGAATGGAAATTGATTGTGAGAAGTGAGTGAGGATGAAGGGTATGTACTCTGACAAGTGGCTCTGCACTGGGACTGCAGCTTTTCATTTTATATCAAAACTGTGGCGCATGGAGTTCAATGTGGGAAGTGAGAGATAACCCACTTTGGATCTATGAAAGACAATTTGGAGTATTTTCTAAATGGCGAGCAACTAGGAACTGTAGAGGAGAGAGGGGATTGGGTGTCCTGGTACACAAATCATTAAAAGCTCGTGCACAGGTAGAAAAAGTAATCAAGAAGGTTACTGGAAAGTTGGCCTTTATCTCAAGGGGGCTGGACTACAAAGGGAAGGAAGTTATGGTTCAGTTGTACAGAGCTTTGGTCAGGCCCCATCTGGAGATACTGCGTTCAGTTTTGGGCACCAAACCTCAGGAAGGATAGATTGGCCTTTGAGGGGGTGCAGCGCAGATTCACCAGAATGATCCATACAAAGATAGGAAAAGACCCTCTGGTCCATCCAGCCTGTCCCACATAATTGAGATACCTTGTGTATCACAATATATAGACTCTCCACCCCACCCAAAACCATGTGATCTCCTGAGAGAGGCGAAAAAAACAGATTAAAAACCCTGGTCAATTAGGGGGAAAAAATCCCCCTTCGGGAATCAAAACTAGTCCAGGAGATCAATCTGGACCTGATTAATGTTATACAAAATCTACCTCTTGAACAAGGTGATCTCCATCCCAGCCGGAAACAGGTCCAGCTGGTGGAAACAAATCAGAAGTCACCGCACAAGCTGGCTTAAAGGGTTAGATTATGAGAACAGGTTGCATAAATTTGGCTTTTATTCCCTTGAATATAGAAGGTTGAGGGGTGATCTAATCGAGGTGTTTAAAATGTGAAAGGGATTCGATGGGGTACATACAGAGAAACTATTTCCTCTTTTGGGGGAATCCAAAACAAGGGGGTATTACCTTAAAATTAGAGCTAGAAAGAAAGACTTGCATTTCTGTAGCACCTTTCATGACCTTAAGTCATCTCAAAGCGCTTCACAGCTAACAAAGTACTTCTGAAGTGTAGTCACTGTTGTAGAAACACAGCAGCCAATTTGCGCACAGCAAGATCCCACAAACAGCAATGTGATAATGACCAGATAATCTGTTTTAGTGATGTTAATTGAGGGATAAATTTTGGCCAGGACACCGGGAAGAACTCCCCTACTCTTCTTTAAAATAGTGCCGTGGGATCTTTTACGTCCACCTAAGAGGGCAGACGGGACCTCCGACAGTGCAGCACTCCCTCAGTACTGCACTGGGAGTGTCAGCCTGGATTCTGTGCTTGAGTCTCTCGAGTGGGACTCGAACCCATAACCTTCTGACTCAGAGGCGTGAGTGAGAACACTGAGCCATTATCACATTGCTGTTTGTGGGATCTTGCTGTGCACAAATTGGCTGCCGTGTTTCCTGCATTACAATAGTGACTACACTTCAAAAGTACTTCATTGGCTGTAAAGTGGTTTGGGACGTCCTGGGGTCATGAAAGGCGCTATATAAATGCAAGTTGTTTCTGTCTTTCTTTCTTTCTTTCACACAGTGAAAGGACAAGGGTCTGTAACTGCGATTACATATTCTGGGATCCCTTGTACATATTCTTCATTCTACCATTACCAATAAGCAGGGCATGTAATGCAGATCAGGGGAAAATTCAGTTAGATGTCTCTGTGAAGGAGAGCTTTGTTGCTCACCCATTGTCTGTGGGTTACCCACTAATAGATCCAGCGCAGTGGCTTCCATGTTGTATATCATCGAAATCCTGTTGAGGAGGCACTTTTGTTCCTTCTGTTACTATTTAGTTTTCCTTCTCTTCTTCTTTCCCTTCTCTGCTCCTGAAAGTGCTGACCTGTTGGACGATGGTTCTGATGCATTAATAGCTGTCCAATGCCTTGCCTTGTAAGCCAACATGATCAGTGTCTTCTGATAGCTCGGGTCTGGGCCTGACCCTGATCCTCTCCGCACCTGAACTCCACACTGGGGCATTTTCTAGGCGGGCTTACTGGGAAATGATCAGGAGCAGGAACACTAGCTGTTTTCCCCTGCCTCTCTCCCATCTAGGATCACTGACGCCGATGGTAGGCTTCCTGCCTCTAACTTGGCCAACATCAATATTGGAACCTGGGTCCTTCCTGGTCTGTGTCACTCAGCAACCTATTGGGTTGTGCATTTACACACTACGCCATTGGGTACCATGTGATTTATTGTTATTAATCTCTAGTTTTATGCAAATCAAGTGACAGGTTACACAGAAGAGACAATATGCACCTAAGATTGTCTCTTTTTTATATCTAAATGTAAATTATTCCATTTGAGTTTCTGACAGAGAGAAACTGTTTTTTTAACAGTAAAATCAAGAACTGCACTTGCTTTTCAATATGAGAGCTGTAATTTGTCTGTCAGTATCAGACTGTTAGGTCAGTATTGTGACTGGCTGTCAACTGGAATTTCAGTTAAAGTGGTAATTACACTCAATAATCCTGGGACAGCCTGGGCTGAACTAAACTACACAGGTATTATAGTGGAAACCATTTATTCCCCAAATCATTAAATTATCACATTTTAATTCCAGCTTTTTTTTCCCAACCTTTTAAACCCCTCCATTATATATTTGTGATTTTATTTTCTTTCTTTTTTATATATATAGATGCCAGACAGGCTCTATTGCAGCTGGATAGAAAACTGGTTCCTTGTTTGCATAATTTATGCAGAGAAAACTTGAAACTACAAGGCCCTTGTGCTGAAAAGATGAGGCGCGGAGAGAATGGGGCATGAGAATGATCTCATATGAAGTAGAACTGAAGAACCTTTAGGATCAAAGGCCATTTGGACCAACGAGCCTGTTCGTTTTAGATAGATTCATCCCACCAACCCACCTCCTCACCTTATTCCTTTTTTTATTCATTCTTGGGATGTGGGCATCGCCACGGCTGGCATTTATTGCCCATCCTTAGTTGCCCAGGTTTGATACAACTGAGTGGTTTGCTAGGCCACTTCACAGCGCAGTTAAGAGCCAACCACTTTGGTGTGGGACTGGAGTCACTTACAGGCCCAGACTGGGTAAGGACAGCAGGTTTCCTTCCCTAAAGGGCATTAGTGAACCGGTTGGGTTTTTACAGCAATGCAACATCTTCACGGGGTATAGAAGTTCCTCCTAAACTCTCTCCTCACTCTTAGTGACAATTTTAAATTAACGACCCTCATCACCAACACCCCAGCAAAATTGTCTTTCCCTAGTCACCATATCTGTCTGCTCAATCCTCTAACTTCTTAGAACAGAAGAATAGAATCGTACAGCACAGAAGGAGGCCATTCAGCCCATTGTGCCTGTGCCGGCTCTTTGAAAGAGCTATCCAATTAGTCCCAATTTTTCCTTTTTTAAGTATTTATACAATTCCCTTTTGAAAATTACTATTGAATCTGCTTCTTTCTGCCAGTGGAAACAATTTCTCCTTCTCTATCAAAACCCTTCATAATTTTGAACACCTCACTTAACTTTCCTTTAACCTTCTCTGCTCTAAGGAGAACAACCCCAGCTTCTCCAGTCTCTCCACATAACTGAAGACTCTCAGCTCTGGCACCATTCTGGTAAATCTCTCTGCACCCTCTCTGAGGCCTTGACATCCATCACCTTCTCAAGGGCGGCTCACCACCACCTTCTCAAGGGCAATTAGGGATGGGCAATAAATGCCGGCCTCGCCAGCGACGCCCACATCCCATGAATGAATAATAAAAAAAATCCGTCCTAAAGTACGGTGCCCTGAATTGAACACAATACTCTAACCTGTCCGGATCTTCCTGAAGTCTTTGATCATTCTCCTCATTGCTTACCAAGCCCCTTACATTGGTGTCATCAGTAATTTCAAGATTGTGCTTCCTATGCCCAAGGCCAAATCATCTATACAAAAGCACTGACCCCTGGAGTAAGCCACTTCCAACACTTTTCCAGTCCAAGGAACACCCATTTACCCTAACCCTTTGTCTCCTGTCAGTCAACCAACTTTCTATCCGTGTTGCTTATTTTGTCTTATACCAGACACCTAGATTTTTCTAACAAGCCTCTTGTGAGACACCTTTTCAAATCCTTTCTAATGTTCTGTATACACTACACCTACTGCATTCCCTTTATCTATAAACTCGGTCACTTCTTGCATCAACTCAATTAAGTTTGTTACATAGCAACATAGGAACAAGATGAGGCCATTCAGCCCCTTCAGCTTGTTCCGCCATTCAATTAAATCATAACTGATCTGTATCTTAACTCCATTTACCCTCCTTGGTTCTGTAACCCTTAACACCTTTGCCCAACAAAAATCTATCAGTCTCAGTTTTGACATTTTCAATTGACCCCCAGCCTCACCAGCTTTTTGGGGGAGAGAGTTCCAGATTTCCTCTCCCCTTTGTGTGAAGAAGTGCTTCCTGACATCATCCCTGAACGGCCTAGCTCTAATTTTAAGGTTCAGCCCCCTTGTTCTGGACTCCCCCCATCAGAGGAAATAGTTTCTCTCTATCGACCCTATCAAATCCTTTAATCATCTTAAACACCTTGATTAGGTCACACCTTAATCTTCTCTATTCAAGAGAATACAAGACTAGTCTATACAACCTGCCCTCATAATTTAACCTTTTTAGCCCCGGTATCATTCTGGTGAATCTGCGCTGCACCCCCTCCAAGGCCAATCTATCCTTCCTGAGGTGCGGTGCCCAGAACTGAACGCAGTGTCTACAGGTGGGGTTTAACCAGAGCTCTGGTTAACATAACCTGTAACACAACTTCTACCTCATTGTATTCCAGCTCTCTTGAGACAAAAGCCAACATTCCGTTAGCCTTTTTAATTATCTTTTGTACCTGTCCACTAGATTTTAGTGATTTCTGTGCATGGACCCCTAAATCTCTCTGCTCATCCTTGCTTCTTAAACACAACTTACCTTTAACAAATCTGTGCTGGCTCTCTTTGATTAACCCATGCATTTCTAAATTCTTCCTAATTTTATCTTGGCTTATTGATTATAAGAGCTTGCCCACTCTGACTCTGGACTAATTTATACCTCTCTCTCAGTGCAGTGGGATGTTACCCCATTTCAGTGAACTTTGAAAGATATTTGTGAGGGGGTTTGCAATCTTCTCGGTCCAGTTGTATCTGCACCCTTGGATGCAAATTGTCAGAGCCTTGAGCCTTTGTTTAACCCACTATTAAACTTTTCTACTGCACATTCTGTTGTGATACTAAGAGTTTCCAGCCTGCTCTCTCCCTTTCACTCCTCTATCAACTGAAGCATCTCTGTCCCTCTTTCAATGGTTCAAAACACTCACAAAGTAATGATTTAGTCATTCTGTCACTTGCCTGTGATCAGACACCAACTCCCCACTGCCACTATAAACAGTCCAACAGTCCTCTGTATCCTCTTGTTCCTGATATATTTAAAGAACATTTTGATATTGCCCATTAAATTTTCCTCTTGAGTTCCCTCTTTGCAGTTTCTTGGACTTCCTCTGCTTGGTTCTGTCTTCTTCCCTGTACATTTCAGAATGTAATACGCCCTTTCTTTCTCCCTGATGTGTTCCATCACTTTCCTTTTGCTCTGCTGTTTGTTCCTTGACTTGTTCCTGGGACTAATACAACACGTTCATAGGGCTTCCAAGACTTAATTGGGACTAATCCATCTGTTCTCCCACTGACCACCAGCGGATCTAAACCAATGCCAGGCACCAAGGGCTGCAGCCTCTCGCACGGATAACAATGAATCCACTTCATTCCAAAACCAGCAGGTGTGGGATCTTCAGATCTGTGCCCAGTCCCAGCTTGACGTTGCAAGGGAATGGCACGGGTCGGACACGGGCGGCAGCCTCACTGAGACGAAAACCACCTCGGAGGCTCCAGAGGAATTATCCCAGCCATCCACCTCTTAACCTCACTTCACTCAGAAATCAACTCGTAGAAGTAGGAAGTGGAGCAAATGAGGCATAAAAAATAAAAACTGAAAATGCTGGAAAGCACTCAGCAGGTCAGGCAGCAACTGTGGAGAAAGGTAACTCTGTTTCTCTCCCCACAGACCCTGCCTGACCTGCCGAGTGTTTTCCAGCATTTTCTGTTCTTATTTCAGATTTCCAGCATCCGCAGTATTTGGCTTTTGTTTCAGAGCAAATAAAAGGCAGTCAGCACAATGGGTAGACGTGGCATAACAAAATATTTGAACTGATTGGAATCACTTGGAAAATATTAGACCAAAAAGTAAAAATGTATTGAGGACATAGACTTTAACATTCATTTCTCAGGATGTATTCACCGGACTGAGGTGATGTAATATGCGATTTCTGCTACTGTTACAAGGCCGCGCCCCTTTGGGATATCAGGTCCTAATGAGGCAGATGTGAGTGTGGAGAGGGAGGGGAGGGCTTTTATTTGCCTTCTGAACTTTTATTTGTTGAAAGCACTCAGCTATAAATTGGACCCTCCTTTCCCTGGCCGCAGGATGCTGACTCTCCTCCTCGCCCTCCTGTGCACTATCCTTCTCATCTGGGGGGATGAAGACTCATTTTTTCTCTTCATCATCATCATTCTCTTCAGCTTCAGGGAGTAATAATCCTTTCTGCATCGCAACATAATGCAGCATACATAAGCTGCTGTAATTCTGGGCACTCTGGCTGGGCTCCACCATCTTTGTCCAAGTACCTAAAATGAGACCTCAGGTTGCCAATAATCTTCTCTATCACACTTCCAGTAGTCCCATGGGCTTCATTAGAATCGCTCCACTCCTCTGTAGGGTAGATGGTGTGCTGGAGTCATTAGCCATCACTGCAGGGGATATCCTTGATCTCCAATCAGCCATCCTGATATGCGGCTTTGCACTATCTGGGCTGGTTTGGTGGATTAGCATGTGGTAAAAGTGTCATGACAGCTTCCTGGAGAGCGAATATCAATGTGCAGGAGAAGGTGAATTGGCATCGCACAGGAGCTGGACATTGATGGAATGAAATCCTTTCTTATTAATGGAATTACACGTTTTGTCACATGGGCTTTCAAGGCCACACGTACTCCACCGATTGCTCCTTACCCTGCTCGTCCGTAGAAATGGCCTTTTTGCTCTTTCTATTGCGGGTTCCAATGAGAAGGCAATAAAGTGCAAGGACTGCCTTAATAGAACATCAGTGACTTTATTTATACAGTTTTGTGCTGCTGCCTAACAAATGTGAAAAAAGATCTCCCAAGGCTACCTGGAAAGATCTGATGGCAAAGAAATTTCAAGACAGCGGTCACTTTCGCTGCTACAAACAATACTGTGTCCCTGGTGGAAGTGGGTCCCAGATCTTCAGCCAACAGCTGGTACAACTCCCCAGCAGCCTCCGGGGTGGAGGGGAGCCTTCTGAAGCATTGATGGCAGAGAAATCTAAGTAAGACTTTCAAGTCCTGTAAACCCTGAGGGGGTCATTTTAACCCCTCAGGGAGTGTGGGGTAGAGGCGTGTGGGGGTTAAAAATTAAATGATAGGCAACCCGACTCCAACCTGACCCTAACCCGCCCCCAGCCCGATTCCAACCCGCCCCCAAACTGACCCCAACCCGCCCCCAACCCGACCCCAACCCGCCCCCAACCCGATTCCAACCCGCCCCCAAACTGACCCTAACCCGCCCCCAACCCGACCACAACCCGCCCCCAACCCGATTCCAACCCGCCCCCAAACTGACCCTAACCCGACCCCAACCCGCCCCCAATGCTCCCCCAACGCTCCCCCTACCCGCCCCCAACCCACCCCCAATGCTCCCCCAACGCTCCCCCTACCCGCCCCCAACCCGCCCCCAATGCTCCCCAACCCGCCCCCAACACTCACCCTACCCGCCCCCATCCAGCCCCCAACACTCACCCTACCCGCCCCCATCCAGCCCCCAACGCTCCCCCTACCCGCCCCCATCCAGCCCCCAACGCTCCCCCTACCCGCCCCCATCCAGCCCCCAATGCTCCCCTACCCACCCCAACCCACCCCCAACCCTTAAACAGGCAGGTAGATACTTTACAACTGGACTTCCAAGACCTCATACATGTCCTCCAGACTGTCCAGCAGGGTGGAAGGAGTGATGTGGGCCTGGTCCAGGAGAGGGATGATGGCGAAAGGGGACATGGAAGTGGGGACGCCACTCAAAGTGCTGCCACATCTCACCTGTTTCCCCTCTCTCAACCAGTACCCGCAATGCTGCCTCCTCTCCAGGTGCAGGTGGAGCAGTCTTTGGAGGGGCCCTCACAGGCTTCAAAACCCAGAGGGCGTAGGCCGAAAGCATATAGAATCATAGAAAATCTATGGCACTGAAGGAGGCGATTCGGCCCATCGTGTCCGCACCGGCTGAGAAACGAGCCACCCAGCCTAATCCCACTTTTCCGCATTTGGTCCGTAGCCCTGCAGGTCACTGCTCTTCAGGTGCACATCCAGGTATTTTTTAAATGAGTTGAGGGTTTCTGCCTCTACCACCCTCTCAGGCAGTGAGTTCCAGACCCCCACCACCCTCTGGGTGAAAAAATATTTCCTCATTTCCACTCTAATCCTTCTACCAATCACTTTAAATCTATGCCCCCTGGTTATTGACCCCTCCGCTAAGGGAAATAGGTCCTTCCTATCCACTCTATCTAGGCCCCTCATAACTGTACACCTCAATCAAATCCCCCCTCAGCCTCCTCTGTTCCAAGGAAAACAACCCCAGCCTATCCAATCTGTCATCATAGCTAAAATTCTCCAGTCTTGGCAACATCTAAGCAGTCAGAGCATGAACATGAGCAACCTGCCGTTACCTCTGCTGCACCACAGGGGATGCACCACATCGAAGCGGTGGGAAGAGAAAAGCAAAAGGATTTGTCAGCACGAAGGGGAAGCACAAGGGTGTCTGACAGACTCATGTTTTTCATTTATATTTGTTTTTTGTTAAAGTCACATTAAATGTTATTCTCACCACTACTGCCACGTCTTGGCCATTCTTGACTGGCTTTTGTGATAGGGCCCTTTCACGAGCTTCACCATGAACGGCAGCACTTGATGCCACCCATTGGGTCACTTTACAGTGGGTGTGCGTGTAGTTGAAGGACTGTTTTGTGCAGGCAGGGGTGGCGAGGCTGGTGATGTTGCTCGTCCTCGGATGTAGTGGTGAACGCAGCCATGGTGATGTTGCTCGTCCTCGGATGTAGTGGTGAACGCAGCCATGGTGATGTTGCTCGTCCTCGGATGTAGTGGTGAACGCAGCCATGGTGATGTTGCTCGTCCTCGGATGTAGTGGTGAACGCAGCCATGGTGATGTTGCTCGTCCTCGGATGTAGTGGTGAACGCAGCCATGGTGATGGTGTGAGTTTGAGGGGGTCTGAAAAGTTGGTAAATATGTGTGAACAAAAGAATTGTGAGTGGAAACTAAGAATTTTCGGTGGAAACACAAAGATCTCCCAGCCAATAGTTTGTCTGAAAGAACAGAGTGCCCTGCTGCAATAACTCACCCTTTATCCCCATCGGTCAAACAAGCATTTGAATGTCCAACTGGCTGCAGGCTGAAACACGTCTGGTAGAACACGGAGTGTTTCCCACAGCACAGGAAACACGCTGAGGATGTTTGAAAATCGGACCCCTGCCTCAATGTGCACAAAATTAATACTTCAATTACTTCAAATATCTAACTAGCTGTCTTAACTGTCATCCCCCCGGCTTTAATTGTTGGCGGGACTTCCGCATTTGTGAGGTGCGCGCGTACCCGGTCACATCAGTCGGGAACCCGGAAGTCTGCAGGTTGGAGCCGGGTTCCGAACCCTCTCGGGATTTCCCCAATTTTTGGAGCCGCCCTGCCCCCAACGAACCCGCTACTTTATTCCAAAATTGAGCCTATTGATAGAGATTGATTGATATGGTTAGTCAACATCTTCATTATCATTGCATCCTGTGACTGCCAGGATGGTCGAAGGTGAACTAGATGGACCTTGGTCCTTTTTCTTGTAGCAATTCCTACGTTCCTATGTACCTGCTCTTCCTCCTCCTACATCCATGATGCATTTAAATCAAGCTTCACTGCACCTTGGTGTCCTGTTTGAGCTTAATCTTCAAAACGCATATCTGGTCCATCACTGAAACCTTCCACTGCCACAGTATTGCTCTCCTTAACCCCTGCTCCACCCAAATGAGACTGAAAGTTTCATCCACACCTTACTCGCCTCTAGGCTTACCACAGAAAACAGAAAATGCTGGAAATACAAAACAGGCCAAGTTCCAAGTTAGCCTCTGTGGAGAGAAAAGATATCTTCGGAATGTTCTATTCATTTACTCCAAAGCTCCTCAAACTCCAACTCATCTAAATCCCTGTTGCCCACCTCCTGCACAGTCCTACTCACCAGCATCTTTGCCTATAAAGATCTCCATCACCTTGCTGCAAGTGAGAGCTGAGTGAGAATGTTCTGGGGACGGTGACTCACACAAAGATTTCCCTGCTCTCTTTCTCTGCAGGAAGTTTCCTGTCCTGAACACGTCCCCATTGCTGACCTGGCTGAGATAGGGAACTCACTGCAGGGGAAAATCAGAAGCACAAGGCGCATGGCAAGATCAGGAGGCTCATCAGGTTTATGTGCTGTCCTTATGTACGATGGATGACTGAACTCTTGAGATAGTTTGAAAACAATCCAGCGTTGAGTGCAGTGATTATTCATGGAACAACGTAGAGCTCCAAACACAACCGGTGAGAGGAACAGGAATAGGAACAGGAGGAGGCCATTCAGCCCTCGAGCCTGTTCCACCATTCAATCAGATCATGGCTGATCTGTATCCTAACTCCATCCACCCGCCTTGGCTCCATATCCCTTAATACCCCTGGCTGGCAAAAGTCTATCGATCCCAGATTTAAAATGACTAATTGAGCTAGCGTCGACTGCTTTTTGAGGGAGAGAGTTATCTTGTGGAGTCTACCCCTGAAATAAACCAAGAGGGGTCGTTGGCTGTCACTCACATATGAGTAGATAGGGTGGGAGAGGTGGTACCAGCATCGCCACAGCTCAGTGGCACCCTTCTGTACCGATGATTCCAAATCGTGCTGGATGATTGGTGGTTTATGTTCTCTCTGTTGTCCTCAGCACAACCTGGCAGTGCATAAACACACTGATCTGCAGTAGATTGGCTTGTGGCTTCCACCATTGTCTCAGCCCAAGCTCAGGCATTCTCTTTGTCCAATTCCTGCTTCCCTTTCCCTCCTCTCTCCAATTGAACCCAGGCCCTCGGATCCCTGACCTGCTAAGTATTGTAGCTTCAGCCCACTGTCTCCAGATGGATCCCTTTTTGTCAGTTAATTTACACTAAATCTAAAATCAACCAAGCATTGATTTTTCTGATGGACTCACTATAAAAGTCAGCCCAAGTCCAGGGAGATCTTTGAGTTTGCTGAGTTTGTGAATTTGTGAAATAACTAAAAATGTCAGTCTGATATGGTGATAGTTGCAGACAGATTCCACTCACTGGTCATTCCTTCCTTATTTGCTCAATATTTTTCTTTGTGTGTCTGTGTGTATCTGTGTGTGTTTATGTGTGTGAGTGTGTGTGTGTGTGTGTGTGTGTCGGTGAGTGCCTGTGCGTGTCTGGGCGCGTGTGTCTGGGCGCGTGTGTCTGTGTGTTGTGTCTGTGCCTTGTGTCTGCGTGTGTGTGTGTCTGTGTGCGAGTGTCTGTGTATTGTGTCTGTGTGTGTGTCTGTATGTGTGTGTTTATAGGTGTTGTGTCTGTGTGTTGTGCCGGTGCATTGTGACTGTGTGTGTATGTCTCGATGCGTGTGTCTGTATGTGTTGTGTCTGTGTGTGTGTGTGTGTGTGTCTGTATCTGTGCCTGTGTGTGTTGTATCTGTGTTGTGTCTGTATGTGTGTGTCTGTGTGTGTGCGTCTGTGTGCGTGTGTCTATGTACGTGTGTCTGTGTGTGATGCATCAGTGTGCGTGTGCCTGTGTGTGTGTCTGTGTGTGTATGTCTGTGTACGTGTGTCTGTGTGTGTCTGTGTGTCTGTGTGTATTGTGTCTGTGTGTGTGTCTCTGTGTGTATGTCTGTGTGTGTGTTTGTCTGTTCTCTGTGTGTCTGTTCTGTGTGTGTCTGTTCTCTGTGTGTGTATGTCTGTGTGTGTGTGTCTGTTCTCTGTGTGTGTGTGTGTGTCTGTGTGTGTGTGTGTGTCTGTTCTCTGTGTGTGTGTCTGTTCTGTGTGTGTGTATGTCTGTGTGTGTGTCTGCTCTCTGTGTGTGTATGTCTGTGTGTGTGTCTGTTCTGTGTGTGTGTGTGTGTCTGTTCTGTGTGTGTGTGTGTGTCTGTTCTGTGTGTGTATGTCTGTGTGTGTGTGTCTGTTCTCTGTGTACGTGTGCCTGTGTGTGTGTGTCTGTGTGTGTGTGTCTGTGTGTGTGTGTCTGTGTCTGTGTGCCTGTGTGTGTGTCTGTGTCTGTGTGTGTGTCTGTTCTGTGTGTGTGTGTCTGTTCTCTGTGTGTGTGTGTGTCTCTGTGTGTGTCTGTTCTGTGTGTGTGTGTGTGTGTGTGTGTCTGTGTGTGTGTGTGTCTGTTCTCTGTGTGTGTGTGTGTGTGTGTCTGTGTGTGTGTGTGTTGTACTCCCTCCTAGTCTCTTTTCTCTCTCCTTTCCCATTTTTCAGCTAACTGCCTCTCTCCTTTATTTCCTTAACTCTGTGCTGCTTTTGTTGTGCCACATCTTACTGTTATATTTTTAAATCCTTTTCCCTTTTGTCCGACCCAAATTGATGCCCTAGTTCAGATAACTCTTTCACTGGGACAAAGCGGCAATCAGCTCCTATCATCTGTCGTGCGACACTTGTACCCTGTGCTGTGGTTTGTATTATGAAGGTATAATACACCCTACTGCAACATCATAACACCAATCTCTGAGAGGCAATGGACAGAATCAAATGAAAAGATGAAACTTTTCTGCTTTGTAATCAAGTATAATTCTCCTTCTCTCTGCCTTGACACATTCATTTTATTTTCTATACACAACACGCAATAAGTTTTTTTCTCATGTCTTGCTCGGATTGGCAATATTCAACCCCCATTTCTCCTTCAATATCTCTGAACTCCCAAGGTCACCCAGGACAAATAATGCCACTGGTGTCTTCTTGGAATGTGAGTGCTATTTGCGACCAATGACTTTATTACCATGGCAACACACTAACCATTAATTTTCAATTAAGGCAGACAAAAAGATGACAGCCTGAGGTCTATGAAAGATGTCAAGAATCTATATTAATATACAACAAGTGAGCATAATTGTATGTCCATCTTCTCTGCTCACCGACACCCTCCACAGAATATGAATGTGGATAATTTTAGATGAAAACATTGTCTCGCTGTTTTTCTTTAAGTATTCTCTTTCCCACCCCTTTTTATTTTAATATTTTCTTTTTTTTTGCATTAATGCTTGAGGTTAAAATAAAAATAAAACAATATGATTGCTGTTTTTTTCAGAATAGTATCACAGAATGATACAGCACTGAAGGAGGCCATTCGGCCCATCATCCCTGTGCCGGCTCTTTGAAAGAGCTATCCAATTAATCCCATTCCCCCGCTCTTACTCCCATAGCCCTGTAAATTTTTTCCCTTCAAGTATTTATCCAATTCCCTTTCAAAAGTTACTATTGAATCTGTTTCAGGTAGTGAATTCCAGATCATAACAAGTCACTGCGTAAAAAAATCTTTCCTCATGTTGCCTTTGGCTCTTTTGCCGATCACCTTAAATCTGTGTCCCCTGGTTACCGACCCTTCTGCCACTGGAAACAGTTTCTCCTTATTTACTCTGTCAAAGCCATTCATGATTTTGAACACCTCGATCAAATCTCCCCTTAACCTTCCCTGTTCTAAGGAGAACAATCCCAGCTTCTCCAATCTCTCCATGTAACTGAAGTCTCGCATCCCTGGTACCATTCTAGTAAATCTCTCTGCACCCTCTCTAAGGCCTTCACATCCTTCCTAAAGTGCGGTGCCCAGAATTGGACACAGTACTCCAGCTGAGGCCTAACCAGTGATTTATAAAGGTTTAGCAAAACTTCCTTGCTTTTGTACTCTATGCTTCTATTTATAAAGGCCAGGACCCATATACTTTTTTAACAGCCTTCTCAACTTGTCCTGCCACCTTCAAAGATTTCCTTTACAAACAATTGCCACAAAGGGTTAACCTAATTCTATTGCTTTGTTACAATTTTAGTGTGAAAAAAACCCAATGACAAACACAGTGTATCTTCTGAAGTGAATTCTGGGTTTTGTTGTCCTCCTAACCTTAATTCTTTTCTCTGAGTTTCAGGAGCTGGCAGTTCCATTTGTGATATTGCTGCAGGCAGACTTGGCATTCTACACCCTCAGATCTAAAGTCTCCAGGGGATCTTAAAGAGGGCTTACAGAATCCAGTCCTGATGTGTGTCCAAGCACTCACTGTCTGGCAAAGCATTGGATCTTTACGGGGAAAGGAATCATAACTTTATGGGGTCCACAAGACAAGGAATCAAATCCGAGGACTCAGTGAGAAGGTAAAACAGTCATTCAATGTGATATTAACCATTGGCACTTCATTAAAATGGATCCCTGCATTCTGACATGATTGCCTATAAACGAATCAGCTTCATTTTTTGTGCTTTTAATTTTATATTTTTATTATTGGTGAATTTATGTGTACATTGAGCTGAGGGACGTCATCAGTGAGAAATGGGCCATCTCTCCACGTTTAGTACTCAGTATCAGTGTCAAGCACTCCCAGGTCAAGTTCAGCACTGGTAGGGTGCAGAGTCCAGTTTGCTCTTTACCCCAGAGTGTGTCCAAACAGAGATCCATGGTTCTAGTGTCCCCCAGCCCCTCACCAACAGACCTTGCGGCCCAGGAGACTCAGTATTGCTTGTGTTTATATTTCTTAGTCACCAGTTTGTCCTGTTTGAAATTTATGGGCCTGAGGATTTGTAAAGGTGCTGCCTTTAATGCTGCTACCTCATTGGTGGATCAATCCCAAACCAGAATACCAAGACCTGTTGGTATCAGCAATTTGAGATATCTGGGAATTAATGACAACTGGATTTAAATATTTTAGGGGGAATTTTAACTCTCCCCGATTGGCAGGGACGGAGTAAAGGTGCAGTAAAAATGGAATGTCTCCATTTTGAAATAGTGTGATGGGATCTTTTACGCCCACCTGAGAGGGCAGACAGGGCCTCAATTTAACGTCTCATCTGAAAGATATTGAACAGTATGGGCACACTCCTGGATAGGTCATTCAAAGAGCTGGCAAAGGCATGATGGGTTGAATGGCCTCCTGTGTTGTACCTACTATGATACGATGATAAGATTCTAGGACCACTTACAGAAGTGACAAGCACCACTGTACCCAAGAGAATATCTAAGGCAGACCCGAGTTTGTAACAAACCCTTAGCCACAAATATGTAACAGATGAACCTCACTGCACTTTTTATCTCACAGAGTAGATGTCCACCTCCATAGAACACTTTTCATTTCACGTAATCATAGAATCACAGAATGATACAGAGCAGAAGGAAGTCATTGGCCCATTGTGCCTGTGCTGGCTCTCTGAAAGAGCTGTCCAATTAGTCCCACTCCCCCGTTCTTTCCCCATTCCCCTGTAAATTTTTCCCCTTCAAATATTTATCCAATTCCCTTTTGAAAGTTACTATTGAATCTGTGTCCTCCGGTTACCGACCCTTCTGCCACTGGAAACAGTTTCTCCTTATTTACTCTATCAAAATCCTTCATGATTTTGAACACCTCTATCAAATCTCCTCTTAACCTTCCCCACTCTAAGGAGAACAACCCCAGCTTCTCCAGTCTCTCCATGTAACTGAAGTCCCTCATTGCTGTACCATTCTGGTAAATCTCCTCTGCACCCTCTCTTATCCTTCCTAAAGTGTGCTGCCCAGAATTGGACACAATACTCCAGCTGCAGCCTAACCAGTGATTTACTTGAATCTGGAATTTTCTTGAATTAAAAATAAATGTTTCTCATTATAAATTCCAACAGCATGTAGCAGGGCAGCTCCCAGAACGCCAGTCTAATTCGATTATACAGAAAGTGATGGGACCCACATGGCCTTCCTCGATCAGAGAATAAATTGGTGTTGGACGGTCTATGTTGGTGTCAGATGACCAGAAATTACCCACAGACCCTCATGTGAGTGTTTCAGGCCTTCATTGAGCCCAATGTCTTCATGCTGAGAGATGTTACAAAGGACAGCAAGTTGCAGACACCTCCTGTTAACCCGGTTCCTCTCTCTCCCCAAAATAAACTCCTTGACTGTAAAATGAGTTGATTGATACTAAACTGCTATGTGACTCTACAACAGGAAGTGCTTGCCTGAGGAACTTCCTGTCTTCATCGCTGCCCCTTGGAGTACGGAGTGCGATGGAAACATGGTTGTTATGGGAATCCTGAGCGGGCTGCATACATTTTTCAGAAGGAATGACAATGTCCAGCTGATCAATTAATATTGTCCCAGATGGTAAGTGACCTTTCAGTTGACTCACAGTTAATTTAAGGTGCCACTTTTTCCAAATAGAAACCAGATGTGGAACAGGACAAGGAGGTAATCAGGATTTCAGTTCTGCTGTTTGACTTGCTACTGATGAGAATCCATTGAAAATTTCACAATAACTCAGGACATGGAAGTAAGAGGGAAACGAACTTATGTTTTTTTTAAAAAAATAAAGCAAGACTTTTGGGGGTGAAAATTCATCACCGGCTCTTTCGGGCGAGACGGAACCTATCAGGTAGCTGGTCCGACTGGTGAATCGGATATCAGGCCACCCACCTCTCCGGGAGTGGGCCTCAGGTGAGTCCTGGGAAGCGGGTGGAGGGCAGTGGGAGGGGGTCAATCGCAGCCCTCAGGAGGGCTCGGATCTGGGAGGAGCTCACTTGCTCCATCCCCTCCACAGGACATCCCCTTTTGTTGGTGGTCACTGCACATCACAGCCCAATATTGGGGAGGAGGCCTAATACAGGCGTTAGGCCCCTTATTTGCATATGTAATGCCCATTTTAGGTGGCCGCCAGGAACGCCTGAGGAATGGTCCGACATTGGGTCGGACGTTTTTCAGGCATCCTTGGGGCACAGGATATTGGTTCCCGAAATTGAACCTCATTGCACCAGTTTTACGCCCCTAAAAAGAGCACAACAAGATCCAATTTCTCTTGGCATCCACTTTACATTCAACAAATTTCTGCACATCTGAAAAACAGGACTCTTTGCTCCAAAGTCCAATGAGATTTTGATTTTAACCTCAGTGGCAGAAGGGACGAGGCAGAACGGCAGAATGTAATGGAATTGAAGCTTCCCTACACAATGACCACTGGCACACGGTTCCTAGGGACAGCTTAATGCATCTCCTGAACTCTCTTTGTCCTTCTAAACTCCAAATACACAATTCTCCATCCTCTTCTTCCTCGCTGTGCCCTTCAAATCAAGACTCATTGCATCGTCTCCTATGTTAACTTCTTTCATAGAGAGAGACGGAGGGATATAATGCCTTTTACAACCTCAGGATGTCTTAAAGCGCTTTACAGCCAATGAAGCACTTTTGAAGTGTAGTCACTGTTGTAATGTAGGAAAAGCAGCAGCCAATTCGGGCACAGCAAGATCCCACAAACAGTAATGTGATAATGACCAGATAATCTGTTTTTAGTGATGTTGGTTAAGGGATAAATATTGAACAGGAAACCAGGATATCTCCCCTGCTGTTCTTTGAATAGTGCCATGGGATCTTTTATGTCCACCTGAGAGGGTAGATGAGGCCTCGGTTTAACATCTCATCGAAAGTCGGCACCTCCGACAGTGCTGCACTCCCTCAGTACTGCACTGGGAGTGTCAGCCTGGATTATGTGATCAAGTCCAGGAGTGAGACTCGAATCCACGAGCTTCTGACTCAGAGGCAAGAGTGCTACCCACTGAGCCATGGCTGATGCTCACACCACACTTCAAAGTTGTGGGATCTCCCCCTCCCTCAGCCTTCCCCTCCTCCTACAACCCTACAGGCTTTGAAAACCCAAGCTTGGTGAGACCTAAACACTATTTTGCGATTTGCCCCACCTTCTCTCCTGCTTTCTTCAGTCCTTCACCATGGGCCGTAGGCCTGGACACACGTTTCATAACTTCTTTGTCTTCTTGGTTGACTAACTGCTTCTCTATTTTCTGCTGGAATATTATTGCCCCTGAACGTGTAAGTTTGGAAGCAGCCAGCTCTCTCACTTGGAATGGCACTGGATATGGAGGCCCTCTTTTCTATTGGTTTCCAGCTGTTGAGGGTTCCAGGATGGAAGGGCATTTAATTTCTGGTGAGGATCAGCACCGGCTGTAACCAGGACGAGTGTCTGAAGACAGCTCAATCTTATTTCATGTGTTACGGGGATCAGAAGTGTCACTGGATGTCAGCTGCAGGCAAGGGTATCGTGCCTCTTTGAAAGGGTGCCAGGAGACAAGGCACTTTGCGTCTCCTTGCAAGGGTCAATGCCAGGATTGGATGCTGGGACCCTCTCTGTTCTGGTAGGGAACTTAACTACATAATTGAAAAAGAAAAGCATGAAACCTGCTCGTACTTTCATGCTTTTTTTTTGATATTTAGCTTCTTGCCTCTGAGTCAGAAGGTTGTAGGTTTGAGCCCCACTCCAGCGACTTGAGCACAAAATCTAGGCAGAAACTCCCAGTGCCGGTACTGAGGGAGTGCTGCACTGTTGGAGGTGCCGTCTTTCGGACGAGTTGTTAAACCGAGGCTCCATCTGCCCTCTAAGGTGAATGTAAAAGATCCCACGGCCACTATTTCGAAGAAGAGCAGGGAGTGTCCTGGGCCAATATTTACCCCTCAACCAATAACGAAAAACAAATGATTTGGTCATTAGCATGTTGTTGTTTGTGGGATCTTGCTGTGCGCAAATTGGCTGCCGCATTTCAAAAGTATTTCTTTGGCTGCAAAGTGCTTTGGGACGTCCTGAGGTTGTGAAAGGCGCTATAGAAATGCAAATTCTTTCTTTCTTCTGTTTTAAACCTTTTTCCTTTGTCTAGCACATCCAGACTCTCAGAAGCAAAGTTCTGCTTGTGTAATAGCTGGGAAGAGGGAATTTTTTAAAATATTTGTTCTTGAGATGTGGGTGTCACTGGCAAGACCAGCATTTATTACCCATCCCAAGTTGCCCTGAGAAGGTGGTAATACGACTGAGTGTCTTGTTAGGCCACTTCAGAGGGCAGTTAAGAGTCAACCATGTTGGTGTGATTGGAGTCACATAAAGGTCAAACCAGGTAAGGACAGCAGGTTTCAGTTGGATTTTTACAACAATCCGACAGCTTCATGGTCACTTTTACTGATACCAGCTTTTTATTTCCAGACTTTTTAAACTGAATTGAAATTTTCAAACTGCCCAGGGTGGGATTTAAACTCACTTTCTCTGGATTACTAGTTCAGTAACAGCACCACTACACCAACGTACCTCTGTGGAATGTTTTATTCTTTCCAATTACCATTTTGTTTGATGTGTTTTTATTTTAGTCTATCCCTCTAATTTTTTTTCACTAAACTCGTGTAACTTGACATTGTTTAATGACTTGTGATTTTATGCAAGAGTGACCTACATTCTTGAAAAGTAAAAGCAAAAGGTGTCTCGAGCCTGAAACAACTTTACTCTGTATCTAACCCGTGCTGTACCTGCCCTGGGAGTGTTTGATGGGACAGTGTAGAGGGAGCTTTACTCTGTATCTAACCCGTGCTGTACCTGCCCTGGGATTGATTGATGGAACAGTGTAGAGGGAGCTTTACTCTGTATCTAACCTGTGTTGTACTTGCCCTGGGATTGATTGATGGGACAGTAAAGGAGGAGCTTTACTCCAAGATCTCTGTGCTCCTCCAATTCTGGCCTCTTGCGCATCCCCGATTTTCTTCGCTCCACCATTGGCGGCCGTGCCGTCAGCTGCCGAGGTCCTAAGCTCTGGAATTCCCTCCCTAAACCTCTCCGCCTCTCTACTACATTAAAGGCAGTATATAAATGCTAATTGTTGTTGTTGTTTCTTACCCGTGCTGTACTTGACCGGGAATGTACACTAGGTGCCCAATGTAAAAGATTTAACTCCCAATATCCCATAACTGATTGAGCATAAAGTTCAGAAAACAAAAAAAAATTAAACAAGAAGATCTAATATTATCAACAGTTTTGCTTTTACCTGCCCCTTAAATGGGCATTTTTTTCTGAATAACCCCAGTTTTTTTGCACATCTCTTTGATGAACTCCTGGCATAATTCAGCGGGTGAGGAAGTGGAGTTCCTGGGAATTAGGCTGAGGCCCATTTACACTGGGTCACACCTCAGCTGGGCTGATGTAGACAGTTGTGAGTAGTGTATACAGGCTGGGGCTGCAACACGGATCTGAAATCCATGGTCAGCTCTCCCAGACCGGGGGCACCGTCTGGGGATTTCCAACTCTGACCCTGCCTAAGTCTCCAAGGTAAGAGGGCGGTTCCCCAACTTACAATTTATTGGTGGGCACCCACTGGGCTTGGGGAGTGGGGGGTGGGGTCGGGGATCAGTGGGCAATGCGGGACCGCTCCCTGTTACACTGGCAGCCTCCTCCCCCATGGCCCATCAGCCAGCTTACACGGAAGCCAATCTCTAATCGCAGCTTGTGAATTTTTTCAAAAATTCCAGCCAGGATCCAACCCTGGACCTCCAGGTGGGATCCACTTACTTGGTGCCTGCAAGGCCAATTCTCCCAGCGTACTGGTCATTCAGCATGACCCAAGCCAGAGCCGAGGATATTCCCATTCACTCCCTGTCCTAAAAAAGGCTCCTCGGAAACTTCTGGCAGAGGGTGTGACCCAGTGTGAATGGGCCCAGGAGCTCCACTACCTCACCCGCTGAATTATACCAGGAGTGCATCAGTGAGATGTGCAAAAAAACTGGGGCTATTCAGAAAAAAATGTCCATTTAAAAGCAAAACCGTTGATAATATTAGATCTTTTTGTTTTTTTTTTGTTTTCTGAACTTTTGCTCAATCAGTTATGGGATATTGGGAGTTAAATCTTTTACATTGGGCACCTAGTGTACATTCCCGGTCAAGTACAGCACGGGTTAGAAACAACAACAACAATTAGCATTTATATACTGCCTTTAATGTAGTAGAGAGGCGGAGAGGTTTAGGGAGGGAATTCCAGAGCTTAGGACCTCGGCAGCTGAAGGCATGGCCACCAATGGTGGAGCGAAGAATATCGGGGATGCACAAGAGGCAAGAATTGGAGAAACACAGAGATCTCAGAGTAAAGCTCCCTCTACACCGTCCCGTCAAACACTCCCAGGGCAGGTACAGCATGGGTTAGACACAGAGTAAAGCTCCCTCTACACCGTCCCGTCAAACACTCCCAGGGCAGGTACAGCACGGGTTAGACACAGAGTAAAGCTGCCTCTACACTGTCCCGTCAAACACTCCCAGGGCAGGTACAGCACGGGTTAGACACAGAGTAAAGCTCCCTCTACACTGTCCCATCAAACACTCCCAGGGCAGGTACAGCACGGGTTAGATACAGAATGAAGCTGTTTCTGTCAATAGTTAGGAGGTCACTTCAGAACGAAATACTGAGAGTGGGAGACAAATGTAAGGAATCTTACAACACCAGGTTATAGTCCAACTGTTTTATTTGAAAATCACAAGGTTTCGGAGGCTTTCTCCTTCGTCAGGTGAGTGAGTGTGGGAGAGAGTCAGGAGTAATCACTAATCCCCTCTAGTCTTGTTCTCTGTGTTTATTATGCAATCTGAACTCCCCAATACTGTTAAAGTGACATAGTTAAGAATGTAACAATTTATTATCCAATCAATTCTTGAAAAATATTCATCTTCCATTGTTTATTCCCAGCTTGGCTCAGTTGGAAGCACAATCACCTTTGGATCAGAAGGCTGTGCACTCAGAACTTGAGCACATAATCCCTGCTGATACTCCAGTACAGCACTGAGGGAGTGCTGCACTGTCAGATGTTGTCTTTTGGATGAAATCGAGGTCCCATCTGCGTATTCTGATGGCTCAGGCGAACTTTAAAGATCCCTTGGTAATAAGATCGCAAGGTAATTACAGAGAAGCAAGGCCATTTGGCCCATCTTAATTCAGAGGGATCCTAACATTTCCCCCCATTGCAACATTAAATTGTTTCTTAAATGATTCCAGGGTTTTTGCTTCCGCTCCACTCTCTGGAAATATATTCTAGAAGTTGAGCACTCTTTGTGTGAAGAAAGAGGAGCAGGGAGTTCTCCCGGTGTCCTGGCCAACATTCCTTCATCAACCAACATCAACAAACAGATTTAGGCGGCCATTTATCTCTGCTGTTTGTGGGAGCTGCCCGTTTGCCCACATAGCTACAGTTATTGCACTTCAGAATAATTCATGGGAAAGTTTCTGAGAGACACAATAAGGAACTTTGTATAGATACAAGTCTATCTTTTTTGGCGGATATATTTTCAATAAGTATTGGGAAATACTTTGCACAGTGCCTCATTAAGTGACAACAGAGATCTTGAATCCTGTTCCCATTAATATCATCCTTCCATTCTTCTGTCTCAAATGTTTGATTAAAAGGAACTGTAACAGTTTGCTGATTGTTACTGAAGGTCTGAGCTGACACAGCAGTGGAAGTGATCTTTAATATTTGGTTCTCCATTGCACTTTTTGCAGATTTTGTTTTGACCGAAAATACTGGAGCCCTGACAGAAGGTCACGGACTTTTAATTTTTCTTTTATTCGCTGTTGTAACGCGTAGAGATCACTGGATAGTGATTAGAAGAAGGAATCCTGGCCGATTCTCCCCTCCCTAGCCCAGGACCACTGAATCCAGTTGTTCCACCTGTTGTATTCTTGGTTATTGAGACCATCTAACTCGGCACAGAATGGGAGACGGCCCTTCTGTACAACTCACATTCTGTGACCTCCATTCCGTTTCATTCTTGTGCATCCCCGATTTTCATCGCTCCACCATTGGCGGCCGTGCCTTCAGCTGCCTCGGCCCTAAGCTCTGGAATTCCCTCCCTAAACCTCTCCGCCTCTCTACCTCTCCTCCTCCTTGAAAACGCTCCTTAAAACGTACCTCTTTCACCTGTCCTAATATCTCTTTATGTGGCTCTGTGTCAAATTTTATTTGACAATCGCTCCTGTGAAGCGCCTTGGGATGTTTTACCACGTTAAAGGCGCTATATAAATGCAAGTTGTTGTTGTTTTGTTCTGCTAACCTCAGGAGCAGCCACGCCCCATCAGCCTAACCATATGGAACTCAATTGGACAAGGGCTGGGGTCAATGGGACAAGGGCTGGGGTCAATGGGACAAGGGCTGGGGTCAATAGGACCAAGCCTGGGGTCATGGCACAAGGTCTGGGGTCAATGGAACAAAGCCTGAGGTCATGGCACAAGGGCTGGGGTCATGGCTCATGGCTTGGGGTCATGGCACAAGGGCTGAGGTCAATGGCACAAGGGCTGGGGTCATGGCACAAGGGCTGAGGTCAATGGGACAAGGGCTGGCAGTGGGAGGCCACGATTGAAGATTTTAGGAGTGGTGATTACCTTTGGGGATCAAGGGTATTTCTGTAAAACTTTCCTTCAGGATATCAGAGGGGTGAGATACAACTCATGCGAGAGTAGATTGCAAATGTGAAAGAATCATAGACGAAGAAGACCATTCGGCCCATCTTGCCTGTGCCGGATCATCGAAAGAGCTATCCAATTAGTCCCACTCCACTGCTCTTTCCCCATAGCCCTGGAAATGTTTTCCCTTCAAGTATTTATCCAATTCTCTTTAGAAAGTTAAGATTGAATCTGCTTCCACCGCCCTTTCAGGCAGCGCATTCCAGATCAGAACAACTCGCTGCATAAAAAAAATTCTCCTCTGGTTACCGATCCTCCTGCCAATAGAAACAACTTCTCCTTATTTACTCTATCAAAACCCCTCAGAATTTTGAATACATCTTTTAAATCTCCCCTTAAACTTCTCTACTGTAAGAAGAACAATCTCTCCACATAACTGAAGTCCATCATCCTTGATATCATTCTATTAAATTTCCTCTACATGCTCCCAAAGACCTGAACATCCTTCCGAAAGTGCAGTGCCCAGAAATTAACACAAAACTCCAGCTGGGGCCTCACCAGTGAATTATAAAGGTTGAGTGTAACTTCCTGCATTTTGCACTCTGTGCCTCTATTTCTAAAACCCAGGATCCCGTATGCTTTTTAACAGCTTTGTCAACATGTCCTGCCACCTTCAAAGGAGTGGGATTGATTGGTCAAATATGCCTACAGCTTCTGGAAAAGTGTTTGTGCACATGGGGACATTGCTCAGAGCTTCACAGACAAATATCCTGATTACAATCAACATCGAGGTTTTCACCTCAACTGTGGCCGGTACTTTCAGGGACTGTATCCCAGTGAGAGTCAGCACCTTCAGGAACTGTACCCCAGGGAGAGTCAGCACCTTCAGGAACTGTACCCCAGGGAGAGTCAGCACCTTCAGGAACTGTACCCCAGTGAGAGTCAGAACCTTCAGGGGAACTGTACCCCAGTGAGAGTCAGAACCTTCAGGAACTGTACCCCAGGGAGAGTCAGCACCTTCAGGAACTGTACCCCAGGGAGAGTCAGCACCTTCAGGAACTGTACCCCAGGGAGAGTCAGCACCTTCAGGAACTGTACCCCAGGGAGAGTCAGCACCTTCAGGAACTGTACCCCAGGGAGAGTCAGCACCTTCAGGAACTGTACCCCAGGGAGAGTCAGCACCTTCAGGAACTGTACCCCAGGGAGAGTCAGCACCTTCAGGGGAACTGTACCCCAGGGAGAGTCAGCACCTTCAGGAACTGTACCCCAGGGAGAGTCAGCACCTTCAGGAACTGTACCCCAGGGAGAGTCAGCACCTTCAGGAACTGTACCCCAGGGAGAGTCAGCACCTTCAGGAACTGTACCCCAGGGAGAGTCAGCACCTTCAGGAACTGTACCCCAGGGAGAGTCAGCACCTTCAGGAACTGTACCCCAGGGAGAGTCAGCACCTTCAGGAACTGTACCCCAGGAGAGTCAGCACCTTCAGGGGAACTGTACCCCAGTGAGAGTCAGCACCTTCAGGAACTGTACCCCAGGGAGAGTCGGCACCTTCAGGAACTGTACCCCAGGGAGAATCAGCACCTTCAGGAACTGTACCCCAGGGAGAGTCAGCACCTTCAGGAACTGTACCCCAGGGAGAGTCAGCACCTTCAGGGGAACTGTACCCCAGGGAGAGTCAGCACCTTCAGGAACTGTACCCCAGGGAGAGTCAGCACCTTCAGGAACTGTACCCCAGGGAGAGTCAGCACCTTCAGGAACTGTACCCCAGGGAGAGTCAGCACCTTCAGGAACTGTACCCCAGGGAGAGTCAGCACCTTCAGGAACTGTACCCCAGGGAGAGTCAGAACCTTCAGGAACTGTACCCCAGGGAGAGTCAGCACCTTCAGGAACTGTACCCCAGGGAGAGTCAGCACCTTCAGGAACTGTACCCCAGGGAGAGTCAGCACCTTCAGGAACTGTACCCCAGGGAGAGTCAGAACCTTCAGGAACTGTACCCCAGGGAGAGTCAGCACCTTCAGGAACTGTACCCCAGGGAGAGTCAGCACCTTCAGGAACTGTACCCCAGGGAGAGTCAGCACCTTCAGGAACTGTACCCCAGGGAGAGTCAGCACCTTCAGGGGAACTGTACCCCAGGGAGAGTCAGCACCTTCAGGAACTGTACCCCAGGGAGAGTCAGCACCTTCAGGAACTGTACCCCAGGGAGAGTCAGCACCTTCAGGAACTGTACCCCAGGGAGAGTCAGCACCTTCAGGAACTGTACCCCAGGGAGAGTCAGCACCTTCAGGAACTGTACCCCAGGGAGAGTCAGCACCTTCAGGAACTGTACCCCAGGGAGAGTCAGCACCTTCAGGAACTGTACCCCAGGGAGAGTCAGCACCTTACAGACAGAGGAGGAAACTTGGAGAAAGAATTGTGATATACAGAGCTAATTCGACAAAGTTTAAAACTAGTAACTTTAGGTGGATTTGGTGTCTGTCTTTTATATTAAATTTATTCCAGACTGACTATCAGCTTAGATATTTCTGAGTGACTGATGTGGAAAATCCTCAGAAGTTGCTCAAACATCAGAAAAAAAATCTCTGCTCTTCACTGAACAAGAGCATCAAAGAGAACCTTCCGGAAAACTGCTCGTTGATGTGTCCTACATCGTGCATTATATATCACGCATCAGAGCGTTGATATGTCACATCTCCGCAGGGCAAAAAAAATTGGGTGAAACTTTTTTTTTAACCTGCATTTCCTTTCTAAACCTTTTCTCGGAACATTGTTTCTGGAGAGTTCCGTTAAAAAGAAACTGTCAAAGATACTCAGATCTTCTCCAACTACAAGATAAGCTGATGAATGGGAAGTTAAAAGGTGCTTGGGCCCAGTCTACTCTACATACCTGCTTTTATTTTAATATCTGAATTCTGTAATGTGTGAAACGCTCTCTCTGGGATCATTCACTAATCAATTCAGCCATGTGCGATAAAACCACCTTATTAACAGCTGAAAAATTGTTTCTTGTTTCCAGACGTTCTGCTCTTGTTTCCTGCAGCTTGTTGCTGCATCCTCGGTGTGGGGTATCACTGACTCCGGCCTCCCTCTCCCCTCCTCCTCGGTGTGGGGTATCACCGACTCCGGCCTCCCCCTCACCTCCTCCTCGGTGTGGGGTATCACTGACTCCGGCCTCCCTCTCCCCTCCTCCTCGGTGTGGGGTATCACCGACTCCGGCCTCCCTCTCCCCTCCTCCTCGGTGTGGGGTATCACTGACTCCGGCCTCCCTCTCCCCTCCTCCTCGGTGTGGGGTATCACCGACTCCGGCCTCCCTCTCCCCTCCTCCTCGGTGTGGGGTATCACCGACTCCGGCCTCCCTCTCCCCTCTTCCTCGGTGTGGGGTATCACCGACTCCGGCCTCCCTCTCCCCCCTCCTCGGTGTGGGGTATCACCGACTCCGGCCTCCCCCTCACCCCCTCCTCGGTGTGGGGTATCACCGACTCCGGCCTCCCCCTCACCTCCTCCTCGGTGTGGGGTATCACCGACTCCGGCCTCCCCCTCACCTCCTCCTCGGTGTGGGGTATCACCGACTCCGGCCTCCCTCTCCCCTCCTCCTCGGTGTGGGGTATCACCGACTCCGGCCTCCCTCTCCCCTCCTCCTCGGTGTGGGGTATCACCGACTCCGGCCTCCCTCTCCCCTCCTCCTCGGTGTGGGGTATCACCGACTCCGGCCTCCCTCTCCCCTCCTCCTCGGTGTGGGGTATCACCGACTCCGGCCTCCCTCTCCCCTCCTCCTCGGTGTGGGGTATCACCGACTCCGGCCTCCCTCTACCCTCCTCCTCGGTGTGGGGTATCACAGACTCCGGCCTCCCTCTCCCCTCCTCCTCGGTGTGGGGTATCACCGACTCCGGCCTCCCTCTCACCTCATCTCGCGGACGTGCATCAGCAGCTTTACTGGTAGTGATCGACCTCACTGGTCAGTCTGATACTCAGTTTGCCCAATCTTCACACGTGGGCTTTTTCCAACAGCTATTATCCAAAAGGTCACTGGTTTAGAAAATTGGATGGAATCGTTGAAAACAATCGCAGTAACACCAGTGAAAATCCTGGAATTCAGTGAAATAAAAAAACTGAACCAATTTACACTGTCACCGTAAACCAGTGGCACTAATTCTAATGGATGGAATTATGGATTATTACCCACAAAATACAGGGGGACAAACCCTGGAAACGAATCTAATAAAACCAGACTTATGGAAACACTGGCCCTGCCACTGTATAGAGATCAGAAGTCTTTACCTTTGCCACCTTGTCTAACCTAGCCTCCAGCCTAGTGATTGTGTTAACTTTGGACAGATCAGACATTAAACCAGAATCTTTCTGGTCTATAATGGGTTAGTACTGGATGTAAGTTGCATTTATTCATAGACTCATACAGCACAGATGGAGGCTATTCGGTCCATCATGCCTCTACTGACTCTTTGAAAGAGCTATCCAATTAGTCCCACTCCCCTGCTCTTTCCCCATAGCCCTGCAAATTTTTCCTTTTCAACTATTTATCCAATTCCCTTTTGAAAGTTATTATTGAATCTGCTTCCACCGCCCTTTCAGGCAGCGCATTCCAGATCAGAACAACTCACTGCGTAAAAAAAAATTCTCTTCATCTCCCCTCTGGTTCTTTTGCCAATTATCTTAAATCTGTGTCATCTGGTTACTGACCCTCCTGCCAGTGGAAACAGTTTCTCCTTATTTACTCTCTCAAAACCCCTCATAATTTTGAACATCTGTGTTAAATCTCCCCTTAACCTTCTCTGCTCTAAGGAGAACAATCCCAGCTTCTCCAGTCTCTTCATGTAACTGAAGTCCCTCATCCCTGGAACCATTCTGGTAAATCTCTTCTGCACCCTCTTTAAGGCTTTGACATCCTTCCTAAAGTGCGGTGCCCAGAATTGAACACAATACTCCAGCTGAGGCCTAACCGGTGTTTTATAAAGGTTTAGCACAACTTCCTTGCTTTTGTGCTCTATGCCTCTATTAATAAAGCCCAGGATCCCATTTGCTTTTTTAACAGCCTTCTCAACTTGTCCTGCCACCTTCAATGATTTGTGTACATACACCCCCAGGTCTCTCTGTTCCTGCACTCCCTTTAAAATTGTACCATTTAGTTTATTTTGCCTCTCCTCATTCTTCCTACCAAAATGTATCACTTCACACTTCTCTGCGTTAAATTTCATCTGCCATGTGTCTGCCCATTTCACCAGTCTGTCTCTGTCCTCCTGAAGTCTGTTACTATCCTCCACATTGTTTACGACATTTCCAAGTTTTGTGTCATCTGCAAACTTTGAAATTATACCCTCTATACCCAAGTCCAGGTCATTAATATATATAAAAAAGAGCAGTGGTCCTAATACTGACCCCTGGGGAACATCACTGTAAACTTCCCTCCAGTCTGAAAAACAACCGTTCACCACTACTCTCTGCTTTCTGACCCCGAGCCAATTTTGTTATTCATTGTAACAATAGGAGAGTATGGAGAGTGAGAGTCACTGCTGGAACATGAGGGCATGTGTGGCAGAGAGAAAGTCTGTGCGGGAGGGGAGAGGAGACGGGGGTTGGAGACCTTGTGAAGGAGAAAGAGAGTAAAATGGAGAAGAGGAAAGAAAGACTGGAACAGTTCCTACAGATTGGAGGGTGGCAAATGTAACCCCACTATTTAAAAAAGGAGGGAGAGAAAAAACGGAATTACAGACCAGTTCGCCTAACATCAGCAGTGGGGAAAATGCTCGAGTCTATTATAAAAGATGTGATAACAGAACACTTGGAGGGCATTAACGGGATTGGACAAAGTCAGCATGGGTTTATGAAAGGGAAATCATGCTTAACAAATCTACTGGAGTTTTTTGAGGAGGTAACTAGTAGAATAGATAGGGGAGAACCAGTGGATGTGGTGTAGTTGGATTTTCAGAAGGCTTTTGATAAGGTCCCACACAAGAGGTTAGTGTGCAAAATTAAAGCACATGGGATTGGGGGGAATATACTGGCATGGATTGAGAATTGGTTGACAGACAGGAAACAGAGAGTAGGAATAAACGGGTCTTTTTCCGGGTGGCAGGCAGTGACTAGTGGGGTACCGCAGGGATCAGTGCTTGGGCCCCAGCTATTCACAATATATATCAATGGTTTGGATGAGGGAACTGAATGTAATATTTCCAAGTTTGCAGACAACACAAAGCTGGGGTGGAATGTGAGCTGTGAGGAGGATGCAAAGAGGCTCCAATGTGATTTAGACAAGTTGGGTGAGTGGGCAAGAACATGGCAGATGCAGTATAACGTAGATAAATGTGAGGTTATCCACTTTGATTGTAAAAACAGAAAGACAGATTATTATCTGAATGGTGATAGATTGGAAAAAGGGGAGGTGCAACGAGACCTGGGTGTCCTTGTACACCAGTCGCTGAAAGCGAGCATTCAGGTGCAGCAAGCAGTTAGGAAGGCGAATGGTATGTTGGCCTTCATTGCAAGAGGATTTGAGTACAGGAACAGGGATGTCTTACTGCAGTTATACAGGACCTTGGTGAGACCACATCTGGAGTATTGTGTGCAGTTTTGGTCTCCTTATCTGAGGAAGGATGTCCTTGCCATGGAGGGAGTGCAACAAAGTTTTACCAGACTGATTCCTGGGATGGCAGGACTGACGTATGAGGAGAGATTGGGTCGACTAGGCCTATATTCACTAGAGTTTAGAAGAATGAGAGGTGATCTCATCAAAACATATAAAATTCTAGACAGACTAGACGCAGGGAGGATGTTCCCGATGGCTGGGGAGTCCAGAACCAGGGGTCACAGTCTCAGGATATGGGGTATGCCATTTAGAACCAAGATGAGGAGAAATTTCTTCACTCAGAGGGTGGTGAACCTGTGGAATTCTCTACCACAGAAGGCCGTGGAGGCCAAGTCATTAGATGTATTCAAGAAGGAGATAGATATATTTCTTAATGCTAAAGGGATCAAGGGATATGGGGGAAAAGCGGGAACAGGGTACTGAGTTAGACGATCAGCCATGATCATTTTGAATGGCGGAGCAGGCCCGAAGGGCCGAATGGCCTAATCTTGCTCCTATTTTCTATGATTCTATGATTCTATGAAAGGAAGATTACATAGAATTACATAGAATGTACAGTGCTGTTAGGGAGGGATTTTTAAGATTTTGACCCAGCGACGATGAAGGAACGGCGATATATTTCCAACTCAAGATGGGCATGTGATTTCAAGGGGAGCTTGGAGGTGATGATGTTCCCACAACATTTGTGCTCTGTCTTTCTCAATGGTAGAGATCATGAGTTTGGGACTTGCTGTCGAAGTAATCTTGGTGAGTTGCTGCAGTGCATTCTGTAGGTCGTACAATGGGCTGGTGATGGAGGGAGTGGATATTCAGTCCATTGACAGGGGCACTGATCAAGTGAACTGCTCTGTCCTGGATGGTGTTGAAATTCTGAGTGTTGTTGGAGCTGCCCCCATCCAGGCGGGCGGAGAGTATTCCATCACACTCCTGACTTGAGCCTTGTAGATGGTGGAGAGGCTTTGAGGGGTCAGTAGGTGAGCTGCTCATCACAGAATACCCAGCCTCTGCCCTGCTCTTGTAGCCGCAGTGTTGATATAGCTGGTCCAGTTAAGCTTCTGGTCAATGGCGATCCCTGGGATGTTGGTGGTGGGAATGTTGGTGATGGTGGTACCGTGGAAGGTTAAGGTCTGACGGCTGGGCTTTCTCTTGTTCAAGATGGTGATTACCTGCCACTTATGTGGTGCAAATGTTACCTGCTCAGGTGTGGGTGTTATCCAGGTCCTGATGTAGGCTGCCAGGGACTGTTTCATTATCATAGGAGTTGTGAATGGAGCTAAACTCTGTGGAATCATCAGTGAACAGCCCCCAACAGCTGACCTTATGACAGAGGAGAGGGCATTGATAAAGTAGCTGAAGATAGTTGAGCCTAGGGTGATGAGTGATTATACACCAGCAGAAGTCAATGTCTTCAGGAATGGAGGGGAATGAAAACAAGTGGAGTGAGGAGGCCTGAGCCTCAACATTCACATTCCTTCCACTTGGGAGTAAAGGAGGGTCACCTGAGGCTGGGAATCTCCATGACAACTATTGGTCTGTCATGTGACTGGTTTAGTTGCGTTTAGTTCTGCTTTTCCTTCCTGTTTCACTTCTCTTGTTGTGATGACACTTTGAAACATAGGAACAGAAGGAGGCCATTCAGCCCTTCGAGCCTGTTCCGCCATTCAATTAGATCATGGCTGACCTGTATCTTTACCCGCCTCGGCTCCGTAACCCTTAATACCCTCACCCAACCAAAATCCATCAAAAGCAAAATACCGCGGATGCTGGAAATCTAAAATAAAAATAGAAAATGCTGGAAATACTCAGCAAGTCAGGCAGCGTCTGTGGAGAAAGAAACAGAGTTAATGTTTCAGGTCGAAGACCTTTCATTTATCAATCTCAGCTTTGAAATTTTCAATTGACCCCCAGCCTCAACAGCTTTCTGGGGGAGAGAGTTCCAGATTCCCACTCCCCTTTGTGTGAAGAAGTGCTTCCTGACATCACCCCTGAACGGCCTGGCTCTAATTTTAAGATTATGCCCCCTTGTTCTGGACTCGCCCCACCAGAGGAAATAGTTTCTCTCTATCGACCCGATCAAATCCTATAATCATTTTAACCTTGTTCTGGTCTCCTCCTTGGTTACATCCTCGCAAAGGAAAACAACGGAGATGATATAAATTACAGGAGCTGCCTCATTGTTTACTTGTCTCTCTCTCTTTTATCTCTTTAGCCCATCCATATACCAATTCTGCCTGCTGCCAATATCATAGAAACATAGAAAACATAGAAATTAGGAGCAGGAATAGGCCATTCAGCCCTTCGAGCCTGCTCCGCCATTCAATATGATCATGGCTGATCCTCTATCTCAATGCCATATCCCCACTCTCTCCCCATACCCCTTGATGCCTTTTGTGTCTAGAAATCTATCTATCTCCTTCTTAAATATATTTAGTGACTTGGCCTCCGCAGCCTTCTGTGGTAGAGAATTCCACAGGTTCACCACCCTCTGAGTGAAGAAATTTCTCCTCATCTCAGTCCTAAATGTCCTACCCCGTATCCTGAGACTGTGACCCCTCGTTCTGGACACCACCCAGACAGGGGAAACATCCTCCCTGTATCCAGTCTGTCGAGCCCTATCAGAATTTTATATGTTTCAATGAGATCCCCTCTCATTATTCTAAACTCGAATGAATACAGGCCGAGTCGACCCAATCTCTCCTCATACGTCAGTCCTGCCATCCCAGGAATCAGTCTGGCGATCATATCCTGCCCTCAGCTGTCACAGGAGAGTGGCCCGAGGTGATCTATCTAAAACTTTCTCCCCCTTTCCTTCCTGGGGGGCAGTACTTACCCTCGACGCACCACCCCATCAGTACAGCTGAAATTCAGGATGTGCCCAACATGGGATAGACACAATGGGCCTAATGGCCTCCTTCTGTGCCGTAACAGGAGACTTGTTATACAGGTACAAGACCCACTCCAGAGACTTGAACACATCACCTAGGCTGACACTCCAATGTAGCACTGAGGGAGTGCTGCACTGTCAGAGGTGCTGTCTTTTGGATGAGACGTTAGACCGAGGCCCCATCTCTCAGGTTGATGTAAATCATCCCACGGACACTATTTCGAAGAAGAGCAGCGGAGTTCTCTGCGGTGTCTTGGCTAATATTTACCCCTCAACCAACATCACTAAGAAACAGATTATCTGGTCATTATCACATTGCTGTTTGTGGGATCTTGCTGTGCACAAATTGGCTGCCGCATTTCCTATATTACAGCAGTGAGTACATTTCAAATTGGCTGTAAAGCGCTTTAGGACGTCCTGAGTTCATGAAAGGCGCTATATAAATGCAAGTTCTTTTTTTGCATTAACCCAGCGGACACCCATTTAACCGATGGTATTACTTTCCCTGCAGAGAACTTGTCTTTTTGCCTCCGCTGTACAGCAGCAGAGACATTAGTGAATAATAACACGTTTGTGAGCGGTAATGTCTTGTCTGGTTTGTAGGAAACAAATCTTTCATGACTCAGCCCTTAAAACCTTATCTCTGTGTTGTATTATTTAGGAATGCAGTAATCCCCAGGGGCCGGAGTCCTGAAACTTCCAAACGTTCCTGTTTGAATAATAAAAGAAAAATACAAATATTATTTCTAGAGAAGCAAGCTCCCTTGGCAAACAAAGAACAATACATTGTGAGATCCTGTGGGAAAATGGGTTTGGGTTAGAAGATCAGACAGGATTGGGTAGTCACTGTGTCACTCATCTCAAATATATGTGTCAGTCAGCGTAAAGGAGATGAAAACCCTGTGTGTTATTCAGAGCTTTGATACCTAATCACATTCAATAGGCATCTTGTAGGGGACGAGGAGTCCTGTTACCGAGGACAGACAGAACTCTCGGTTGAAGGATAAGTGAGCGCAGTTTTTTTGAAGGAAGCTCTCAGCCAGTCTAACTTCACTGCCGCTCTGTACTGTTTTGTTCTCCCCGAGGCTGAATGACCCTTTTTCTATTGAATGGGCTGGAATCATTTATCTCCCTTTTCTGAACTGTGTTATCATTTCACTGGAATGCTGTCTGATACACAGTACCGGGGCCTCTGATACACAGTACCAGGGTCTTCGATACACAGTACCAGGGTCTCCGATACACAGTACCAGGGTCTCCGATACACAGTACCAGGGCCTCCGATACACAGTACCAGGGCCTCCGATACACAGTACCAGGGTCTCCGATACACAGTACCAGGGCCTCCGATACACAGTACCAGGGCCTCCGATACACAGTACCAGGGCCTCCGATACACAGTACCAGGGCCTCCGATACACAGTACCAGGGTCTCCGATACACAGTACCAGAGCCTCTCATATACAGTACCAGGGCTTCTGATATACAGTGTCAGGGTCTCTGATACACGGTACAGGGCTTCTGATATACAGTCCCAGGATCTCTGATATACGGTGCCAGGGCTTCTGATATATGGTACCTGGTCTCCGATATACAGTACAAAGGCTTCTGATATACAGTACTAGAGCCTCTGATATACAGTTCAAGGGCTTCTGATATACAGTACCAGGGCCTCTGATATACAGTACCAGAGCCTCTGATACACAGTACAAGGGTGTCTGATATACAGTACTAGAGCCTCTGATATGCAGTACCAGGACTGATATACAGTACCAGGACTCTGATATACAGTATCAGGGCTTCTGATACAAAGAACCAGGACTGATATACAGTACCAGGGCCTCTGATATACAGTACCAGGGCCTCTGATATACAGTACCAGGGCCTCTGAAATACAGTACCAGGGCTTCTGATTTGTAGTACCAGGGTCTCCAATACACAGTACCAGGGTCTCTGATACACAGTACCAGGGTCTCCGATACACAGTACCAGGGTCTCTGATATACAGTATCAGGGTCTCCGATAAACAGTACCAGGGGCTCTGATACACAGTACCGGGTCTCCGATATACAGTACCAGGGTCTCCGATACACAGTACCAGGGTCTCTGATATACAGTATCAGGGTCTCTGATATACAGTACCAGGGCCCCTGTTATACAGTACCAGAGCCTCTCATATACAGTACCAGGGCTTCTGATATACAGTACCAGGGCTTCTGATATATGGTACCTGGTCTCTGATATACAGTACAAGTGCTTCTGATATACAGTACCAGAGCCTCTGATATACAGTACAAGGGTGCCTGATATACAGTACCAGGGCCTCTGATGCACAGTCCCAGGATCTCTGATATACAGTACCAGGGCTTCTGATATACAGTACCAGTGCCTCTGATATACAGTACCAGGACTCTGATATACAGTACCAGGACTCTGATATACAGTACCAGAGCCACTGATATACAGTACAAGGGTGCCTGATATACAGTACCAGTGCCTCTGATATACAGTACCAGGACTCTGATATACAGTACCAGGGCCTCTGATACACAGTACCAGTGCCTCTGATACACAGTACCAGTGCCTCTGATATACAGTACCAGGACTCTGATATACAGTACCAGGGCCTCTGATATACAGTACCAGCACTCTGATATACAGTACTAGAGCCTCTGATATACAGTACAAGGGTGCCTGATATACAGTACCAGGGCCTCTGATACACAGTACCAGGACTGATATACAGTACCAGGACTCTGATATACAGTATCAGGTCTTCTGATACAAAGTACCAGGACTGATATACAGTACCAGGGCCTCTGATATACAGTACCAGGACTCTGATATACAATACCAGAGCCTCTGATATACAGTATAGGGCTTCTGATGTACAGTACCAGGCCTCTGATACACAGTACCAGGCCTCTGATATACAGTACCAGGTCTCTGATATACAGTACCAATGCCTCCCATATACAGTACAAGGGCTTCTGATATACAGTACCAGGCCTTGGATATACAGTACCATGTCTCTGTTATACAGAATCAGGGTCTCTGATATACAGTACTAATATTCTCTTGTGTGGAACCTTAAATGCCTTCCTGAAGTCCATTTGGAATGTTCATGGACACTCCCCTATCCACCATGTTAGTGACATCCTGAAAAAATTCAACTAGATTATCCAGATATGACTTACCCATTGGATCGACACTGGCTCTCTCTGATCAGCTCAGTCAGTCCGTCCCTAGTGACCGATTCTGGTACCACCTCCACAACAGACGTTAGACTGACAGCTCTGTAGTTACCTGGCTTCTGTGTTCCACCCTTCATAGGAACATAGGAACAGGAGGAGCCCCATTCAGCCTGTTCCACCATTCAATTAGATCATGGCTGATCTGTATCTCAACTCCATTTACCCACCGTAACCCTTAATATCCTCGCCTAACAAAAATCGATCAATCTCAGTTTTGAAATTTCCAATTGATCCCCAGCCTCAACAGCTTTTTGGGGGAGAGAGTTCCAGATTTCCTCTCCCCTTTGTGTGAAGAAGTGCTTCCTGACATCACCCCTGAACGGCCTGGCTCTAATTTTAAGATTGTGTCCCCTCATTCTTGATTCCCCCACCAGAGGAAATAGTTTCTCTCTATCTACCCTATCAAATCCTTTAATCATCCTAAATACCTCAATTAGATCACCCCTTAATCTTTTATACTCAAGGGAATACAAGCTTTGTCTGTGTAACCTGTCCTCATAATTTAACCCTTTCAGCCCCGGTATCATTCGGGTGAATCTGCGCTGCACCCCCTCCAAGGCCAATCTATCCTTCCTGAGGTGCGGTGCCCAGAACTGAGCGCAGTATCTCCAGATGTGGTCTGACCAGAGCTTTATATAAACTGTAACATCACTTCCACCCCTTTGTATTCCAGCCCCCTCGAGATAAAGGCCAACATTCCATTAGCCTTTTAATTATTTTTTGTACCTGTCCACTGGCGTTTAGTGATTTCTGTACTTGGACCCCTAAATCTCTCTGCTCCTCCACAGTTCCGAGCTTCTCATCATTTAGAAAATACTCTGATCTCTTTCTCAGGTCTAAGGTGGATGACCTCACACTTTCCCACATTGAACTCCATCTGCCACAGTTTTTCCCACTCACCTAATCTATCAATGTCCTTTTACAACTTTCTACTCCCCTCTACATTATTTACTGTGCCACCTAACTTAGTGTCATCAGCAAACTCAGATATACAGCTCTCTATTCCTTCATCTAAGTCATTTATAAATACAGTGAAAAGCTGAGGCCCCAGTACAGATCCCTGGGGGACACCACTAGTCACATCCTGACAATTTGAGTACAGACCCAATATCCCTACTCTCTGTCTCCTACCTCCCAACCAATTCCCCATCCAAGCCAATAGGTTGCCTTCAATTACATGTGCTTCCATTTTTCGTAATAGTCTCTTGTATGGAACCTTATCGAATGCCTTCTGAAAGTCCATATAAATAACATCCATAGATACTCCCTTATCAACACTGACAATTTTCCAATCCAAGGGGACAATTCCTGAATCAAGAGAGTTTTGGAAGATCATGACTAAAGCATCAATAATTTCCTCACTGACTTCTTTTAATATCCTGGGGTGGAAACCATCAGGTCCTGATGATTTGTTTACCTTTAGTCTCATTATTTTCTCCATTACCATTTTTTTTACTTATATTAAATTTGGTGGGTTCCTCCCCTTGATTAGTTTTTATTTTCCCTCCTACCTCTGGTACTTTATCCTCTTCGTCTACTGTGAAGACCGATACAAAGTCATTATTTAGCAAGTCTGCCCTTTGCTTATTTTCAATTATACTATCACTTGTGTCTGTCTTTAAGGGGCCCACATTTCCCTTCACCACAATCTTTCTCTTAATATATTTATAACAACTGGAGAAGCTGGGATTGTTCTCCTTGGAGCAGAGAAGGTTAAGGGGGAGATTTAATCGAGGTGTTCAAAATGATGAAGGGTTTTGATAGAGTACATCAGGAGAAATTGTTTCCAGTGGCAGACGGATCGGCAACCAGAGGACACAGATTTAAAGTAATTGGCAAAGGAGCCAGAGGTGAGATAGAAGAGTTTTTTTTAAGCAGCGAGTTGTTCTGATCTGGAATGCGCTGCCTGAAAGGGCGGTGGAAGCAGGTTCAATAATAACTTTCTAAAGGGAATTAGATAAATACTTGAAGGGGAATAATTTGCGGGGGTATTGGGAAAAGACAGGGGGATGGGACTAATTGGATAGCTCTTTCAAAGAGCCGGCACAGGCACGATGGGCTGAATGGCCTCCTTCTGTGCTATATCATTCTAAGATTCTATGAACTTTCACTGTTATCTTTGCAAGTTTTTCTTTTAGCTCAACATTGTCCCTTACCTCATTTGTTGGCCATGCTTGCTTAACTACACAAGAGCAGCTTTTGACTTTTAGGGGTCTGTACTGGTCTTGTATTGTAGCAAGTACCTCTTTGCGTACTGCCCACTATCTGCCCATAGGTTTACCCATTAACAGTTCAGTCCAGTTTATTGTGGCCAGTTTACATCTCGTCACTTCGGCATTTGCCTTACTTAAGTTTAAAACCTTGGTTTGTGACTCTCCTTTCTCCCTCTCAAATTTAGTGTCGAATTCAATCACTGCACGATGTTCCCATACTGTCAGATTGTTAACTCATTCTGACTCTTCTTTTAGGTGTGGGGCTGGAGGGAGACAACTTTTGTGCTTCTTTAGGCGTCAACCTTGGCTTAATGGAGCACTCGGTCCTCTCAAGCCCCACTCCAGAGACTGCAGCACATTATCCAAGCTGACACTCCAGTGCAGTACTGAGGGAGCGCTGCACTGTCGGAGGTGCCGTCTTTCAGGTGGGACGTTAAACCGAGGCCTTGTTTGCCCTCTCGGGTGGATGTAAAGATTCCATAGCAGAGGAGTACTCCTGGAGTGCTGGCCGACATTTATCCAGCAACAGGTCAGTAAAAAACAGATTACCTGGTTATCTATCTCCTTGCTGTTTCTGGGACCAGGCTGTGTATAAATTGGCTGCTGTGTTTCCTACATTACAACAGATGACGGTACTTAAAAACGACTTCATTGATTGTGAAGAGCTTGGGACATCCGTAGGTGGTGAAAAATGCGATGTAAACGGGAGTTTGTTCTTTCTTTCGTCATTGAGATGTGTTGTTGATGCTGCGAATAGAATGTTTTTCCACTTTGTGCACCCAATTTCAGATTCACACACTCCCAGGGCAGGGACAGCACGGGTTAGATACAGAGTAAAGCTCCCCCTACACTGTCCCATCAAACACTCCCAGGGCAGGTACAGCATGGGTTAGATACAGAGTAAAGCTCCCTCTACACTGTCCCATCAAACATTCCCAGGGCAGGTACAGCATGGGTTAGATACAGAGTAAAGCTCCCTCTACACTGTCCCATCAAACACTCCCAGGGCAGGTACAGCATGGGTTAGATACAGAGTAAAGCTCCCTCTACACTGTCCCATCAAACACTCCCAGGGCAGGTACAGGGTTAGATACAGAGTAAAGCTCCCTCTGCACTGTCCCATCAAATAGAACTTGATTAAGACTATACGCAGTACTCATTTCACAGAAGTCAGGGATCATGCAGCATTCAATCTGGGCTGTATCCAGAGGTGAGCATGAATGTTCTTAGTTTCTGCTGGTCATTTGGACAGATCAGTGATGTTAGAGCAACCAGAATCGGGTCTTACAGCAATCAGCTGCTTTTACTAAGAGTTACAGTGCAGATCCCCACATAAAAATCAATGGTGAAAACCAGAATTCACTGAGCTTATCACAGACCTCTGCTGTAAAGTGCCTGAACGGGCAAGGGGCAGGGACAGGATTGGTCTTAGGACTGAAGCTTACCAGGATTGGGTGTACCTCATTGGGTGAATGTTACTAAATATTTGGAGTGAATGTTTGTTTCCTGGGCTTTCCCCACGGCAGAAACCGAGAGAGAAAACTTCAAATAATACAACCAGTAGTCATCTTAAAAAACCCCCACAGTGATTACAAGGCTGGAATCTAATCAAATCATTTGAATCAAAATTCTGAATCAGTTGCCCCTGGCACCATCTGTGATGTTACCCAAACCCCTCGATTAGATTCCAGCCTGTCACCCACTCCCGGCTATCTGTTATTCTTTGTATAAACCCCCCAAACCCCTCAATATATGTGTGTATATATATATATATATTTATATGAGTGCGTGTGTGTATTTATATATATGATATATTTGTATCCAAGTACGTGTGTTTGTGTGGATATATTTGGCAGGAAGTACTGCCTCAATGTTTAGCAAGCGATAGATAGACACGGGGAATAACTGAGTACCTCAGTTCGGAGACTCCCGTCCTGCCCGTTGAACCTCACTCCTCTGCTCACCGAGTGTCCGTTGCAGCTGAGGCTCTGTCCTAACATTCCTCACTCTGAAGGGAGCTAGAAAATGCTTAAAGCAGGTTGTGGGGAAATTGATTTCTCGACCTCTGGAAGTCAGGCCTTGTTCTGAACTGTCTGTTTGTCCCATTGTACGTTTTACGATATATTTTCACCAAAACTGATCAATGGCTGTTCGTACATCTCCACTATATTTACTGCACCTTTACAGAATGTGGGTTCGTTCTCTTTCAATTTTTTTACCACTTTTCCAACCAGGACCAGGCGAATTTAAGGAGCACTTGGCAGGAAGAATGAGAAGGTAATCATCCAGAGCTTCCAATGTATTCTTATCCTCCAACAGTCCCCAGCACCTTCCACCAGCTTACACTAATCTCATTACTTAGTCCCTCGGTACAAACAACTTGTATCAGACAGAATAAATGAAGGTTTTGTGACAAGCCAACATTTCTCAGGGTCTAAAGCAACTCCTTGGATCTCCCGGCCTCTGGCCGTTGCTGATTTCCTCCCCTCACCCTCACCCCCACCTTATGCATTTTCCGTGGGCTGGAATTTCTGACCCTCAAACACGTTTGTTTCGTTAAAAAAAGTTGTACCAAAATATCTGCTGCTTTGAGAAATTTTAGGGAAGTTGGCCAACCAAAAGTATTGCTAAGATGCCCTTTTGAAGTGTGGGTGGGTGATGTAAAGGATGGAATGTAAATGTTCACTGAGGCCTCCCTCCCTCCCTCCCTCCCCCCTTTTTCCACAGACTGGTAATGGGTGGAGTGTTTAGAACTCTATAAACATCAGTCCTCTTTTTGTGGAACAGTTTTGTTTGGACACATTCCCTTGCGAGTGCCTGATTTCACCTGATCTTTCTCAGCCACTGTTCAAATAGAGTTTTTAATGCACCAGGCACTCCTCACAGCTTCCTTTGGGAACGGTACAAGTGTGTGTTGCAGGGAGGAGGGGCGTTTTATATTGTTTCTTCATTAGACAGACCCGAGCAAATAATTAATTTGAGAAACTGGAAGGACTGGCAAATGTTGTGGAGATTTCTCTGAGTACACAGGCTGTCTCCGAGGCCTTGGTACGGGACACAAGGCAGGGAGCCAGGAACAGAATCATTTCACCCACAAGTTCGCAGCTCACGTGTGATGAGTTTACCGGGGCTGCCAGAAGTTGGACGGAAAGTCATTTTTAAATCACCAGCTCCTCCCCCTGTGATCTACTCCTCTCATACCTAAGGACTGAAATAATAAAGGGAGTGTTTACATTCCTGGCCATGATTGTTCCGATTTGCACTGTCAGTAAGCCAGGTTTCCTCCACCAACACCCCTTATATTTAAATAACCCTCGACTTCCCCCCCTCTCTGCTGAAGGCATTGATCATTGATTGTTCGACCGCCCACCAGACGCAGCCAATCTCCATCTGCGAGCAATGCAGAGAATCGGTGCCCAGTTCGATCCCAACCTCACCCAACATCCGCACCCCCCTCCCCCAAATCACACTCTCCCACCCCCCCAAATCACACTCTCCCACCCCCCCAAAACCACACTCTCCCCCTCCCCCAAATCACACTCTCCCCCTCCCCCAAAACCACACTCTCCCCCCACACTCTCCCCCCCAAAACCACACTCTCCCCCTCCCCCAAATCACACTCTCCCACCCCCCCAAAACCACACTCTCCCCCCACACTCTCCCCCCCAAAACCACACTCTCCCCCTCCCCCAAATCACACTCTCCCCCTCCCCCAAATCACACTCTCCCCCTCCCCCAAATCACACTCTCCCCCTCCCCCAAATCACACTCTCCCACCCCCCCAAATCACACTCTCCCCCTCCCCCAAATCACACTCTCCCCCTCCCCCAAATCACACTCTCCCACCCCCCCAAATCACACTCTCCCCCTCCCCCAAATCACACTCTCCCCCTCCCCCAAATCACACTCTCCCCCTCCCCCAAATCACACTCTCCCCCTCCCCCAAATCACACTCTCCCCCTCCCCCAAATCACACTCTCCCACCCCCCCAAATCACACTCTCCCACCCCCCCAAATCACACTCTCCCCCTCCCCCAAATCACACTCTCCCACCCCCCCAAATCACACTCTCCCCCTCCCCCAAATCACACTCTCCCCCTCCCCCAAATCACACTCTCCCCCTCCCCCAAATCACACTCTCCCCCTCCCCCAAATCACACTCTCCCCCTCCCCCAAATCACACTCTCCCACCCCCCCAAATCACACTCTCCCACCCCCCCAAATCACACTCTCCCCCTCCCCCAAATCACACTCTCCCACCCCCCCAAATCACACTCTCCCCCTCCCCCAAATCACACTCTCCCACCCCCCCAAATCACACTCTCCCACCCCCCCAAATCACACTCTCCCACCCCCCCAAAACCACACTCTCCCACCCCCCCAAATCACACTCTCCCACCCCCCCAAAACCACACTCTCCCCCTCCCCCAAATCACACTCTCCCCCTCCCCCAAATCACACTCTCCCCCTCCCCCAAATCACACTCTTCCCCCCCCCAAAACCACACTCTTCCCCCCCCCAAAACACACTCTCCCCCTACACTCTTCCCCCTCCCCAAAACCACACTCTTCCCCCCCCCAAACCACACTCTTCCCCCCCCCCAAAACCACACTCTCCCCCCCACACTCTCCCACCCCCCAAACCACACTCTCCCCCTCCCCAAAACCACACTCTTCCCCCCACCAAAACCACACTCTCCCCCTCCCCCAAACCACACTCTCCCACCCCCCCAAACCACACACTCCCCCCCACACACTCCCCCCCCCCAAAACACACTCTCCCCCCACACGCTCCCCCTCCCCAAAACCACACTCTTCCCCCCCACCCAAAACCACACTCTCCCCCAACACTCTCCCCCCACAGTGCACTGAACAGCAGGAGATACTGTTAACCCTGCCTGATTCCACCCTCTCCCCTGGCCAAGAGGCACCAAGGATATTAAAAGCCCCCGACCGCCTTTCCCAGCTCAGATCCACTAACTGGCCACAGGCCAGAGATCAATCCTGGGATCTTCCTGACTCAACACCAATTGAGTCGTTATTGGAGTTCTGGCGTCTCATTTTCCAATGGGAACAGAACTGATTCAGGTGAGAGCATTTCCTACATGTTGCTGCAGAACTTTTCTTTTGTCACTTCAATATTGTGATTTGTCCTTGGAATCTTTAATTGCAGTGAGATAACGTATCATGAAACAATGTTATAGAGATGTTGGCCAAAATCTCTCGGTCGTTCCAGTGTAACTGCGGCAGGAGTCCCACCAGAACATCCCCAACCCGGGTGGGACCTGGAGATTACAGACTCTGGTTTGAGATTCCAGGACACCTTGTGGGGTTCAGGATCATCAACGTGAGGGGTTGGGGCCGAGGGAGGACACTCTGAGTTGAGAGTTACAGAATCACAGAATGATAGAGCACAGAAGACGGCCATTCGGCCCATCATGCTTGTGCCAGCTCTTTGAAAGAGCTATCCAATTAGTACAACTCCCCTGCTCTTTCCCCATAACCCTGCAAATTTTCCCCTTTCAAATTATTATTGAATCTGCTCCCACCGCCCTTTCAGGCAGTGCATTCCAGGTCATAACAATTCACTGCGTAAAAAAATTCTCCTCATCACCCCCTCTGGTTCTTTTGCCAATTACCTTAAATCTGTGTCCTCTGGTTACTGACCCTTCTGCCACTGGAAACAGTTTCTCCTTATTTACTATGATTTTGAATTCCTGATTCAATCCAAGTCGAGATGCTACAAATGGACCTCAGCACCCCAGCCCAGGCTGTGGAGAGGAGAAGTCAGCCAATGGGGTCTCCACTGCTGGCCGCCATGCAGTGACCCTGGTTCCCTGCCACAAGGTGCATGCGTGTGGGTGTTGGGTGAGAACAGGGTCGAGCTTGATTGCGTTGCCTCCTCCCCTCCCTAAAGCCGGGCACAGAAAGTCCGCGCCCCAGAGCAGCGCAGGCCGACTTTAAATGGCAAAGTCGCTTCCCGGTGATGTCACCGGGACGCGCACGCCATTTTAACTGCGGCCTTCCCAGCCTCAAACCCACCACCGAAAGGCACCTTATCCAAGTGGGACACTTGACGTGAGCTTAAACGGTGAGGGGTGGCACGGCATTGGACCCTGGCAGGGAGGAGAGGCATCGGAGCTGGGCAGGAGTCGACAACAGCAGGAACTGTGACCTCATTTCTCTTCCTCGGGGAAATCTGAGGCCAGACATACTTTGCCCCAACACAGCAGCTCAATACAGACCAGGGATCGAAGGATCTTTCCTGGACAGTACATTTGGAGATTGGCACCGTGACTCACAAAAGCAAATCACAACATGAAACGTGAGGGCAATAACGACCCAGAAAGGTGTGAATCTTTCAATCTGCCTTTTCTCACGGTGCGGATTGTCGTGGATCTTGGCTGAGGAATAGCCCCTAGTGTTCGAAAACCCACGATAAATGTATATCGATGTGCTCATCTTGTTGTCTAATTATGCCAATGTGAAAAAAAGGAAAGGAGGGAAAAAAAATCTTTATTAACTGTGTTCTTGAAATGATCTCAGGGACATGTTACCATTTTCATTATAGTGTTTGAAATGCAGCCTTTCAAAAGTCTAAGCCTTGAAGGGATGTGCTGCTTTTGAAGCATGCAGTGAGGGCGACCCACATTATCGACTTCAGTGGCAGTGCCACTGTGACCCTAATTATAATGTAATTATGTCTCCATGGCAACAGTAATCAAGGGGTTAATCACATAATGACTGACAAATATGAGCATCATAATGAATTAATTCTTTGTTTGCAACATTTTTTAAATAACCTGCAGAATTATTTAGGAAGAGAAAGAGAACTCGAGGGCCAAAAGAGGAAGGGAGTCCTGAGACAAACTATATTACGATATGTGACTCTGCTTTAGGCCCTTTTTTGCTGGTTCTTAGCGAGATAAATTCAGGTGCATTGTCCCCAATTAATGCCACCCATTTCCTTATTTTATTTTACTAGGTGAGGCAGTATTGGGAGAAAAAGTATGTGTATATTGGGGCTTGTGTCCTGTGATCAAGGCACTCTGATGGCCATGGGAAAGGGGTGTCCAAGCTTTGGTCTTCAGGAGCGGCATAAGTGCAAAAGACGGAGTCTCAGGGTCCTCATAGGGGCCGTGGATTTCATTTGGTGTTCACCGTGACTTTGGTGGAAGACCCATAGAAACTCCAGGGGATTGACTTAAAAATCAAAGATTGAAATTTGATCCTTCTGTATTTCCTTAGGCGTGATGTGGAGATGCCGGTGATGGACTGGGGTGGACAAATGTAAGGAATCTTACAACACCAGGTTATAGTCCAACAGTTTTATTTTAAAATCACAAGCTTTCGGAGATTACCTCCTTCGTCAGGTCACTCACCTGACGAAGGAGATAATCTCCGAAAGCTTGTGATTTTAAAATAAAATTGTTGGACTATAACCTGGTGTTGTAAGATTCCTTACATATTTCCTAAGGGCCTTAGGTCTACACCACCTCACTTGTTCAGGGCTGTTGGCTGATTTCGAATTTCTCACATTATTCTCAATTTAAATGAGAATTTTCTTTCAAAGGACAATGTTCTTGCCTCAGTATTTCCAATGATAGACCGCCCTTGTGCCGTGAGAATGGACAGGCCTTCCTGGCCTTAGCTTTGTACACACTGGAGGTGAAACTTGTCCCGGGCAGTAGTGCAAAACGGACAATAGCGAATCAGCAGCCTGTTTTACACTGTGGCCGATTTTCTTTTCAGTGACTTCAATGGAAAATAAAATCAGGCGGTGTGTCAGACGGGCAGCAGCTGTGTTATCAGCACTGATGCTGTTGAAGGCGAATTTCACCCAGTCTATCTTTCACACGCAGCCTGCTTTCTTTCCCATTTTTTAACAACCTAATGAATGTTGTTTTATTGAGAAACCAAGGGCCAGCGTGAATAGAATAATAGGATCTTACAGCACAAGAGGAGGCCATTCGGCCCATTGTGCCTGTGCTGGCTCTTTGAAAGAGCTATCCAGTTAATCTCATTCCCCTGTTCTTTTCCCATAGCCGTGCAATGTTTTCCTTGCAGGATGACACATAAGTTGGAAAGAGGAGGAGAGAAGATGTAAAAGTAGTGGCTGCTTGACATCAAACTTAGGTTTTAAAATCGAAGGAGGAATTGTGGGCTAAACCCAAAGGCTTTCCATTTCAGATTCAAGATGTTTCAGATTTCCAGTAAAATCACTCAGTGATGCTTCAGGCAGGAATATCAGAACCAGGAAAATCACATTGTTCTGGTGGTTCACTGCTTCCAACATAATGACTCCTGGGAGGAAATGTTTTGCATCTTCTGATTCCAATTTGATTATGAAAATCCAAATCAATTTCAATTCTTAATTGATTATTAGATCAATTAACCATTTAATTACAGTAAATAATTAAATTCATACAACATAGAGATTAAAATTAAACAGGAAAAAGAGGCTTATGATGAATGTAAGGTTCATAATACAGTCGAGAACCAGATTGAATACAGAAAGTCCAGAGGAGATCTAAAAAAGGGAATAAGAGGAGCAAAGAGAGATTATGAGAATAGATTAGTGACTAACATAAAAAGGAACCCAAAAGTCTTTTATAAACATATAAATAGTAAAAGCTTAGTCAAAGGAAGGGTGGGACCGATTAGGGACAAAAAAAGAGATCTTCTTGTGGAGACAGAGGCCATGGCTGAGGTACTAAATGAATACTTCGCATCCGTCTTTACTAGAGAAGAGGATTCTGCCAATGTAGCAGGAAAGGAGGGGGTAGTAGTGATATTGGAGAGGATTAAAAACAGATAAAGAGGAGCTACTTAAAAGATTGACAGTGCTCAAAGTAGAAAAGTCACCCGGTCCGGATGGGAGGCATCCCAGGTTCCTGAGGGAAGTAAGGGTGGAAATTGCGGAGACTCTGGCCACAATCTTCCAATCCTCTTTAGATATGGGGACGGTGCCGGAGGACTGGAGGATTGGAAATGTTACACCCCTGTTCAAAAAAGGGGAGAGGGATAAACCCGGCAATTACAGGCCAGTCAGCCAAACTGAGGAAATTTTACAGACAATAATCAGGGACAAAATTAATTGGCACTTGGAAAAGTCTGGGCTAAAAAATGAAAGTCAGCACGGATTTATTAAAGGAAAATCGTGTTTGACTAACTTGATTGAGTTCTTTGACGAAGTAATGGAGAGGGTTGATGAGGGTAGTGCGGTTGATGTTGTGAATATGGACTTTCAACAGGGATTAGATAAAGTGCCACATAATCAACCTTTTAGCAAAATTAAAGGGACAGTGACAGTGGGATACAATATTGGCTCGGGGACAGAAAGCAGAGAGTAGTGGTGAACGGTTGTTTTTCAGACTGGAGGGAAATATACAGTGGTGTTCCCCAGGGGTCAGTATTAGGACCACTGCTCATTTTGATATATATTAATCACCTGGACTAGGGTTTAGAGGGTATAATTTCAAAGTTTGCAGACGACACGAAACTCAGAAATGTAGTAAACAATGTGGAGGATAGTAACAGACTTCAGGAGGACAGAGACAGACTGGTGAAATGGGCAGACACATAGAAGATGAAATTTAACGCAGAGAAATGTGAAGTGATGCATTTTGGTAGGAAGAATGAGGAGAGGCAAAATAAACTAAATGGTACAATTTTAAAGGGAGTGCAGGAACAGAGAGACTTGTGGGTGTATGTACACAAATCTTTGAAGGTGGCAGGACAAGTTGAGAAGGCTGTTAAAAAAGCATATGGGATCCTGGGCTTTATTAATAAGAGGCATAGAGTACAAAAGCAAGGAAGTTATGCTAAACCTTTATAAAACACTGGTTAGGCCTCAGCTGGAGTTTTGTGTTCAATTCTGGGCACCGCACTTTAGGAAGGATGTCAAGGCCTTAGAGAGGGTGCAGAGGAGATTTACCAGAATGGTTCTAGGGTTGAGAGACTTCAGTTATGTGGAGAGACTGGAGAAGCTGGGGTTGTTCTCCTTAGAACAGAGAAGGTTAAGGGGAGATTTGTTAGAAATGTTCAAAATCATGAATGGTTTTGATCGAGTAAATAAGGAGAAACTGTTTCCAGTGGCAGAAGGCTCAGTAACCAGAGGACACAGATTTAAGCTGATCGGCAAAAGAGCCAGAGGCGACATGAGGAAACATATTTTTATGCAGCGAATTGTTTTGATCTGGAATGCGCTGCCTGAAAGGGCGGTGGAAGCAGATTCAATAATAACTTTCAAAAGGGAATTGGATAAATACTTGAAGGCAAAAAATTTATAGGACCACGGAGAAAGAGCAGGGGAATGGGATTAATTGGATAGCTCTTCCAAAGAGCTGGCACAGGCACGATGGGCAGAATGGCCTCCTCCTGGGCTGTACCTACTATGATTCGATGATATTTTGCATTGAAATGTCTCAAAATACTTCACATAATGAAATACTTTTGTAGCCAGTCACAGGAATCATTCTGTGCCAGCAACATCCCATAAACAGCAATGAGATGAATGACCAGCTGACCTGTTTTTGGTTGGTTGATTGAAGAATGTGGACCAGGAGATCGTCCTTCAAATGGTGCCACAGGACTTTTAACATCCATTGGGCAGATAGATGTGACCTTGGTTTATGCAAAAGACAGCATCTCCAACAATGCAGCACTCCTTCACTTCTGCACTGGAACATCAGCCTTGGTATAAGTCCTGGTGCAGGGCTTCACCTCATGGTCTACTGACACTGAGGTGAAATTACTGTCAACCCCGCCAAATTGTCATTTCAAACTTTGCTTATTGGGCAGCTTTCCGAGTTAGCCACTTTATTGAAAATTTTGTTTGAAAATCTAATTATTTCAATGGAGCTGATCTCTCACTAATTCAACCACATCGCCACAGGAATTTGAGTTATTTTCAGCCCAAACTTTGGGCTCGATTTTCGCACCCCCGAGCGGGTGCGTTCGCGGCGGTGGGGGCTGCGAAAATCGGGGATTTCCGGGGCTGGGTCTGGAGCCCGGCTTCAACCCGCCCACTTCCGGGTTCCCCAGTGACGCGCTGACATGCATGCACAGCCCCCGCATGTGAGACTCCCCCCGGCAATTAAAGCTGGCGGGGTGCCACTTAAAGTACTTATTAAGGTATTTCAGTTCGTTTACAGACCTGATTAACGTAAGATTTTAGGAGGAGTGGGATTTTGCAATGAACTGAGACTGTTTCCCGTACTGGGGGAAACACTCCCAGTTCAAATGGACGTGTTGCAGCCATCAGCCTGTGGCAGCTGCAAAGGTCCATTTGACAGGTGGGGGGTGGGGAGACCCTCACCCATTGCAGGAGGCCACTCTGTCACTTGGGACAAAGTTTGGCCTCCACCACCCTCCTCCTAACAATAAAATTCACAAACTTGCACACTTACTCCGGTGTCCAGACACATGTACCTACCTTGCGGACCCCCTCAGATGTACATCTTCCGGATGGGGGCCGCCGTAGCTGCAGTCATGACCTCCTCGGAGGGCGAACAGCATCACCAGCCTCGCCGGCCACGCCGTCCACCTGTGACACGTGGAGCTCCACAACACAGTGCTGTGACACATCCACCTGCACAGCAGGAGGGAGGGCAACCGCAGAGAGAGATGCGTCGCAGAAGGCACTACCCTCGCCACAGGGTCCACAGACCGAGGCTCAGCTTCCTAGACCTCTCTGAGCATCCGTGCACACGGAGGCTCAGAGTCACTCGACATGTAGTCGTGGACATCTGCAGCCTCCTTCATGACAAGTTTCTCCCGGCTGGCCCGTGCACCATCTTCTTACCTGTCGCTGTCAAAGTCACCACTGCCCTCAACAACTTCTCCTCCGCATTCCTTCCAGGGTGCCACCGGGGACATCGCCGACGTCTCTCAGTCGTCTGCACAGAAGAGCCCTACAAATACACCAACACCCACTCTGCAGTGACACAATGGGTGGCATCAGTTGTGGGTCTTCATGGTGATCCTCAGGAAAGGGCATTATCGCACAAACCAGACAAGATTCGCAAAGACGTGGCAGTAGTGGTGCCAATATAATATGTAATGTGAGTTGATCAGAAATTAAATATAGGTAAATACCATGACAAACCCTCAAACACCCTTGTGCATCCCCTTCATGCTCACAACACATTTGCCTTACGCTTCCTACTGCACATATGTGATGCATGCCCTGTGGCTGCAGCACAGGTAGTGGCAGGTTGAGTGAGGCTGACCGTGAAAGAGATGCACGAGAGGGTGAGTATGAGATAGAGCCATGAGATTGTATGAGGATTGGGTTGAGTGGTAGTGGTGGGATGAGCACTGGCGAGGTGAGTAGGTGCAGGTAAGATGAGGATGAGGTTTGAGTGGGTGTGAGGGGTGATGTGACAGAGTAGTGTTGACAGTGCAGAAGGAGATGTGGGGTGGGGGCGGTGATGTGGCAGACGGAGTGTAGGGGAATGAGTAAGTGTACTCACTTTGGCTGACCTACTTAGGTCATTGCAGCGCCTCCCGCACTGTATGCAGGTGGGCGATATATTGGTGGTGCTGGTGACCTCCTCGGCCACCTCGAGCCAGGCCTTCTTGGTGGCAGAGGCAGGCCGCTTCCTCCCGCCCGCCGGGGGGAAGATCTCTGTCCTCCCCCTCCTCCTCACCCCATCCAGTAAGAGCTGGAGTGAGGCATCATTAAACCTGGGAGCAGCCTTCCCCCTGGGCTGCTCCATGCTGTAATTTTTCCTATTTCCTGCAGCATCAGTCAGTGGAGGACTGCCCCTTTAAATAGGGCTCCTCCAGCTGACAGTCTATATTACGCATGCGCAGTCCGCCCGCTGCGCAGCTTTCCAGCGCGAAACCCAGAAGCAAAGGTAAGTGGATCCAATTAGCCTGCGATTCCGTGCGGAGCACCCCGATTTCACCGGGCACGTTGTCTACGCGCCCAGTCGACCCCCCGCCCCGAACCCGCCGCCCTGCTAATATCGGGCCCTTTGAGTTTGACCTTTCTAAGTTACCCACCTGCCAAACTTGCCACCTTCATTGAAGTCCAAGTTCCCATTGTTTACAGAGCAGTGACAGCAAGGCGTGAATTGCTTGTTTGCCTCAAGCGATCTGTTCATTAAGTTAATCAACCCATTAGTTCAATCCTCCACTGTAAATATCTCCAGGATTTTGGAGCAATTCATTGCACTCAACATTCTACTCCAAAGTGCAGCAAAATGCCTTCTGTCACCATATAAGCCCATAAGATGTACAATCAACAGCATTTCTAAGGATAAACCTGGGACTTACCCTGATGCCTTTAGTTGGGCTAATCAACTGGGAGCCTAAGTGACAAGGATGAGTTGTATTGAGGAGAGAATACTGAAGGATGTAAGAGGCACAAGACCCAAAGCCGCAAGAAATCAAATCATGATCCATTTTTATAGCATGACGTGTTATTAAACAATGCAATATTTGTTGTGATTAATATGAATTATAAAATGCGTACGCTTTGAACGTACAATTCTCGTGTAATTGTTGACATATATTGCACAGCTGGGCTTGGGAGACATGTGCAGTCCCTTCTCATCCTGACCACATGCCTCTGGGTTGGCCACCCAGTTAAGTTGACCATTTTTGATCTAATCCCATTGGTAGTTAACTTAGAGGAGTTCTACTGTATATAAATATACATTCCAATACAGTAAAACAGTGACAATACTCTGCGCATGGTAGGGATGTTCTGCAGGAGCTGTGTGACATTAGTTCTGGAGATGTGTGCCTTCTTATGGGAGATGTATCCTATTTATATAACTGCTGTTGCTGTTTGATATCCATTCCCAACACAGCTTTCTGCTCTCATATATCAGTCTCTCTGCTGAATCTCCAACAGTGGTTCTCATAACACAACACATGCAACCTACCTTCTCCATCTCTGTCCCTTGGCATACTTCCTCTGTCTTTGATCCTTCATGGCTGTGAGTTATCACCAGTTTGGTGCTGTTCCACTTCCTTTTGTTAGGTGAGGTGCCTGAAGATTGGAGGGTAGCAAATGTTGTGCCTTTGTTTAAGAAGGGCGGCAGGGAAAAGCCTGGGAACTACAGACCGGTGAGCCTGACATCTGTAGTGGGTAAGTTGTTAGAGGGTATTCTGAGGGACAGGATCTACAGGCATTTGGAGAGGCAGGGACTGATTAGGAACAGTCAGCATGGTTTTGTGAGAGGAAAATCATGTCTCACGAATTTGATTGAGTTTTTTGAAGGGGTAACCAAGAAGATAGATGAGGGCTGTGCAGTAGACGTGGTCTACATGGACTTTAGCAAAGCCTTTGACAAGGTACCGCATGGTAGGTTGTTACATAAGGTTAAATCTCATGGGATCCAAGGTGAGGTAGCCAATTGGATACAAAATTGGATTGACGACAGAAGACAGAGGGTGGTTGTAGAGGGTTGTTTCTCAAACTGGAGGCCTGTGTCCAGCGGTGTGCCTCAGGGATCGGTGCTGGGTCCGCTGTTATTTGTTATTTATATTAATGATTTGGATGAGAATTTAGGAGGCATGGTTAGTAAGTTTGCAGATGACACCAAGATTGGTGGCATTGTGGACAGTGAAGAAGGTTATCTAGGATTGCAACGGGATCTTGATCAATTGGGCCAGTGGGCCGATGAATGGCAGATGGAGTTTAATTTAGATAAATGTGAGGTGATGCATTTTGGTAGATCGAATCGGGCCAGGACCTACTCCGTTAATGGTAGGGCGTTGGGGAGAGTTATAGAACAAAGAGATCTAGGAGTACAGGTTCATAGCTCCTTGAAAGTGGAGTCACAGGTGGATAGGGTGGTGAAGAAGGCATTCAGCATGCTTGGTTTCATTGGTCAGAACATTGAATACAGGAGTTTGGGATGTCTTGTTGAAGTTGTACAAGACATTAGTAAGGCCACACTTGGAATACTGTGTACAGTTCTGGTCACCCTATTATAGAAAGGATATTATTAAACTAGAAAGAGTGCAGAAAAGATTTACTAGGATGCTACCGGGACTTGATGGTTTGACTTTTAGGGAGAGGTTGGATAGACTCAGACTTTTTTCCCTGGAGAGTAGGAGGTTTAGGGGTGATCTGATAGAAGTCTATAAAATAATGAGGGGCATAGATAAGGTAGATAGTCAAAATCTTTTCCCAAAGGTAGGGGAGTCTATAACGAGGGGGCATAGATTTAAGGTGAGAGGGGAGAGATACAAAAGGGTCCAGAGGAGCAATTTTTTCACTCAAAGGGTGGTGAGTGTCTGGAACGAGCTGCCAGAGGCAGTAGTAGAGGAGGGTACAATTTTGTCTTTTAAAAAGCATTTGGACAGTTACATGGGTAAGATGGGTATAGAGGGATATGGGCCAAGTGCAGGCAATTGGGACTAGCTTAGTGGTATAAACTGGGCGACATGGACATGTTGGGCCGAAGGGCCTGTTTCCATGTTGTAAACTTCTATGATTCTATGATTCTATGATTCTTGTATCAGGGAAAGCCACAAGGAAACAGACCAATCACGACCAAGAATCCATAGAGTAAATGAAAGAGTTCAGTTGAAGCTGCGGGACTTATAAGTTTAACCAAACCACATTTCTTTTCTCCTTCACTGTGCCTGGAACAGGTTAAATCCGGAGTTCACCATGTGGAGAATCACAGGTATAGTTTCACATCCCATCACTTTCAGTGCAGCATCCTTGGGAGTGGTGATCAACCAAAATACAGTATCGATTGTGGCCCTTCGCAGTAGGTTAGTGAGACTGCTGAATTAGAGCGTGCAGGGACTTGGCACCTAGGCAGAGAGGAGGAACTTTGTCACGTTTTACTTAGTGTGCACTGTTTATACACAGGAGTTACAACTTTGACACACCATAATCTGTGCTGTACCGACCACGAGTGAAATGTTCTTTTCAATCTTGTGTGTAGCACAGGAGTTGGCAGATGATCAGCATAATACCAACCGTGAGTCAATTGGTCCCTTTGACCCAGTGTGTACAGTAGTTTTTGGACTTATGTGTTTATTTGCACACATCAAAGCTTTGATATTCTGCAGCTTTTATCCCTTGGGTTTAGGAAGCCCAATGGAACACTCACGCTTTGATGTGGTTTGGGGAGACAAAGTGCAGTTTGTAATGAGTTTCATGTGACTTTCACACTTTCTTCCAGTACAATTGTGCTTTTAATAAAACAAACATTTGCTATGAGTGTGGTTATGATCGCTGCTCATATTGGTCCTAACATTCCAAAAAAAAGACGTTTTCTGTATTGTTTGGGAAATCGAAAAATAAAGAAAATACTTGCAGTTATATAGCGACCTTCTCATCCTCATAAAGTTTCAAAGCATTTCACAGCCAATGAAGTACTTTTGAAGTGTAGTCACTGGTATTACATAGGCAAACACAGCAGCCAATCTTTACACAGATAGGCTGTTTTAGTGAGCTGGTTGAGGGATAAATATTGCCCAGGTCATCGGGAAGAACTCCCCTGCTCTTCTTCAATATACAAACCCCCAAAAAAAAAGAGAGAGAGAGAAGGAAGACAGTCAATGACCCGTTATATTAAAAACAGATAACATTTGTTCGCTGGTGGGGTTACGTGTAGCGTGACATGAACCCAAGATCCCGGTTGAGGCCGTCCTCATGGGTGCGGAACTTGGCTATCAATTTCTGCTCGACGATTTTGCGTTGTCGTGTGTCTCGAAGGCCGCCTTGGAGTATGCTTACCCGAAGGTCGGTGGATGAATGTCCATGACTGCTGAAGTGTTCCCCGACTGGGAGGGAACCCTCCTGTTTGGCGATTGTTGCGCGGTGTCCGTTCATCCGTTGTCGCAGCGTCTGCATGGTCTCGCCAATGTACCATGCTCTGGGGCATCCTTTCCTGCAACGTAACTTCTTCAATAGTGGCATGGGATCTTTTTCATCCATCTGAGAGGACAGATGGGGCCTCGGTTTAAAGTCTCATCCAAAGGACGGCACCTCTGACAGTGCAGCGCTCCCTCAGTACTGACCCTCCGACAGTGCAGCACTCCCTCAGTACTGACCCTCCGACAGTGCAGCACTCCCTCAGTACTGACCCTCCGACAGTGCGGCTCTCCCTCAGTACTGACCCTCCGACAGTGCGGCGCTCCCTCAGTACTGACCCTCCGACAGTGCGGCGCTCCCTCAGTACTGACCCTCCGACAGTGCAGCGCTCCCCCAGTACTGACCCTCCGACAGTGCAGCACTCCCTCAGTACTGACCCTCCGACAGTGCAGTGCCCCCTCAGTAATGACCCTCCGACAGTGCAGCGCTCCCTCAGTACTGACCCTCCGACAGTGCAGCACTCCCTCAGTACTGACCCTCTGACAGTGCAGCGCTCCCTCAGTACTGACCCTCCGACAATGCAGCGCTCCCTCAGTACTTCATTGAAGTGTCAGCCTAGATTACATGCTCAAGTTCTAGAGGGGGCATGAACCCACATCTTTCTGACTCAGAGATGAGAGTGCTACCTACAGAGCCAAACTGATGATAAGTACCTCTTAAAGCAATAGTTTAGAGCGTGTCATTAATGTAACGAAGGCCAAGATTAGCTTTGAAGGATTCTTTGACGTTATCTTTTCACCAAAAATGTACTGCTCAGTTTTATTATCTGGTGTGTATCACATCACCACCTGGCACCCATGCAAAACAAGGAAGGTTAGAACTTAGAACAGCAAGCATGAATTTACTACAACAGCCTTATTGAAATTCCAACATAACCATGCAATTGGCTGCATGTTGCATTTCAAAGCTGATGCAGATTGAAGGTGCTCAATATGGTGGTGTGTTCACTGGCTGTATTGAGTGAGAGGTCGGGTGTGAGGATTGGGGAGGACCTTAAAGATGAGTTGAACAATGCGGGGAGCCATTCCCAGGGATTGGTCATTCGTTGTACTGGCCAAGATTCCAAGACATGCTTTCGATCCGGATTCGTTTGCAGTTCCTGGTTCCAGTTGCGATCATTCTGAGAACATCGCTGGGAATTTACTCCAGGATGGTCCCGATCAGCCACTGGGACTTCATTGGAATACTGGCGGAAACCTCAGAGAGAAGCTCAATTTCTACTGGTCTTCCACTGAAATCACGATGGCGGATTGGGAGATCCCTGGAGAAAATTCCTAACGCTCATCTTTAACTCTATCAGTCCTAATGTGCCGAACTCTGGTAAACCCAGAACTACTTTAAGATAATTGGCAAAAAATCCAGAGGGAAATGAGGTGAATTTTTTTTTACGCTGCGGGTTGTGATAATCTGGAATGCGCTGCCTGAAAGGGCGGTGGAAGCAGATTCAATAATAACTTTCAAAAGGGAATTGGATAAATACTCGAAAAGAAGAAGTTTGCAGGGCTGTGGGGAAAGAGCAGGGGGGAGTGGGACTAATTGAATAGCCCTTTCAAAGAGCTGGCACAGACTCAATGGGCTGAATGGACTCCTTATGTGCTGTATGTTATAGTATCATTGTATCATAGTAGGTACAGCACAGGAGGAGGCCATTCAGCCCACCATGCCTGTGCCGGCTCCTTGAAAGAGCCATCCAATTAGTCCCACTCCCCTGCTCTTTCCCCGTAGCCCTGCAAATTTTTTCCCTTCAAGTATTTATCCAATTCCCTTTTGAAAGTTATTACTGAATCTGCTTCCACCGCCCTTTCAGGCAGCGCATTCCAGATCATAACAACTCGCTGCGTAAAAAAATGTTTCCTCATGTCACCTCTGGCTCTTTTGCCGATCATCTTAAATCTGTGCCCTCTGGTTACCAACCCTTCTGCCAATGGAAACAATTTCTCCTTATTTACTCTGTCAAAACCGTTCATGATTTTGAACACCTCTATCAAATCTCCCGTTAACTTTCTCTGTTCTAAGGAGAACAATCCCAGCTTCTCCAGTCTCTCCACATAACTGAAGTCCCTCATCCCTGGTCCCATTCTAGTAAATCTCCTCTGAATCCTCTCTAAGGCCTTGACATCCTTCCTAAAGTGCAGTGCCCAGAATTGAACACAATACTCCAGCTGAGACCTACCCAGTGTTTTATAAAGGTTTAGCATAACTTCCTTGCTTTTGTACTCTATGTCTCTATTAATAAAGCCCAGGATACCACATGCTTTTTTAAATAGCCTTCTCAACTTGTCCTGCCACCTTCAAAATTTGTGTATAAACATCCCCAGGTCTCTCTGTTCCTGCACCCCCTTTAAAATTGTACCATTTGGTTTATATTGCTTCTCCTCATCATAATTCTATGATTCTATAATTCTATTTACCCAGTAATGTTTGGTTTGGGCCAACGTACTGTAGGGATAAAAACATCCAGTTTATGCATTTTATCCCAAAATCCATTAATTTAGTAATTCAGGCTGAGCAGAAACACTGAACAAAAACTTATTGTACAAATTTAATTAGCCTTCTAAATGTGCTACTGTCTCACAATCAGGTTTGGCTGATTGTTGACTACGGTATTAAAATTAAGGTAATTGAGGAATATTTGTGTTTTGTACTGAAATGTTTCCATATGGTGTAATTCATCATCATACTGTCCTTTCAGCACTACACCCTGGTTGAATATAGTCAAAACTGATGGGGTGAAAAATCTCTCTCTCTTACTCAACAGTGTGGGTGCCAAGTGAAGCGGATTTTGGGAAGTTTCAACTCAATTCTTGGTCGACACAGATCACAGTGCCAAACTGTTCATTATTTGGCATGAATTGGTTAAATTTGCAATCTCACCAAGAGAGGCCACAAGGAGAAAAGAGGAGACTTGCATTTATCAAACCTCTCCCAAAGTGCTTTGCACACAGCCAATCACTTGTTGCATTTTGAAGTATAGTGTAAGCAGACAACCTGCATTTATATAGAAAAACCTTTATCATAGAAAAATGTCCCAAGGAGCTTCACAGAGGTTTAAGACAAAAATGGACACCCAGCCAAAGAAGGAGCTATTTGGACAGTTGATCAAAAGCTTGGTCAAAGAGGTAGGTTCTAAGGAGGATCTTAAAGGAGGAGAGGGACCTGTAAAGGCAGAGAGGTTTAGGGATGGTATTACAGAGGCTGGAGCCAAGACAACTGAAGGTACAGGCACCAATGGTGAGGTAAAGGGAGTAGGCTATAGAAGAGGCCAGAATTGGAGGAATGGAGAGTTCAGGAGGGGTTGTAAGGATGGAGGAGATTCCAGAGATAGAGAAGTGGGGGGACCATGGAAGAATTTAAACACAAGGATGAGAATTTTAAATTTGAGGCACTGGGGCACCGGAGCCAACATAGGCCAACAATGACCAGCGTGATGGGTGAACATTGCAGAATAAATTACGGGTGAGGTTTGGATTAGCTGAAGTTTACAGAGGGTGGAGGATGGGAGGTCAACCAGCAGAGCATTGGAGTAATTGAGTCTAGAGATGACAAAAGCATGGATGAGGGTTTCAGCGACCAACAGGCTGAGATAGTGGGGGAGGTGGGCAATGCATTGGAGATGGAAGTAGGCGGTCTTTGGAGAAGATATGGGTTCAGAAGCTCAGCTAAAGGTTGAATAGGATGCCAAGGTTGTGTACAGTCTGGTTCAATGGGACAGTGGCCAGAGAGGGGAAATGGTGTCAGTGGTGAGGGAGGCTGTAGCAAGGACCAAAGACAATGGCTTCAGTCTCCCCAACGTACCTGGAGGAAATTGCTGCTCATGCAAGACTGAATGTCGGACAAGCAGTCTGACAGCAAAGAGGGAGTAGAAGAGTCAAGAGAGGTGGTGGGGAGGTAAAGCTGGGTGTCGTCAGCATACGTGGTGAAACTGACCCTATGAAGAATCATAGAATCATAGAAAGGTTACAGCACGGAACAGGCCATTCGGCCCATCGAGTCAACAACAACAACAGCTTGTATTTATATAGAGCCTTTAGCACTCCCTCAGCACTGACCGTCCGACAGTGCAGCGCTCCCTCAGTACTGACCCTCCGACAGTGCAGCGCTCCCTCAGTACTGCCCCTCCAACAGTGCAGCACTCCCTCAGTACTGACCCTCCGACAGTGCAGCACTCCCTCAGTACTGACCCTCCAACAGTGCAGCGCTCCCTCAGTGCTGACCCTTCGACAGTGCAGCGCTCCCTCAGTACTGACCCTCCGACAGTGCAGCGCTCCCTCAGTGCTGACCCTTCGACAGTGCAGTGCTCCCTCAGTACTGACCCTCCGTCAGTGCAGCGCTCCCTCAGTACTGACCCTTCGACAGTGCAGTGCTCCCTCAGTACAGACCCTCCGACAGTGCAGCGCTCCCTCAGTACTGACCCTCCGACAGTGCAGCGCTCCCTCAGTACAGACCCTCCGACAGTGCAGTGCTCCCTCAGTACAGACCCTCCGACAGTGCAGTGCTCCCTCAGTACTGACCCTCCGACAGTGCAGCGCTCCCTCAGTACTGACCCTCCGAGAGTTCAGCACTCCCTCAGTACTGCGTAGGATAATATGCTCAATTCCTGGAGTAGACAAGGAACTTACAAGCTTCTGACTCAGAGGCGAGAGTGTTACTAACTGAACCCCGCCGACACTGTGTCATAAATGGAAATGTGACACTGATACAGTAGGGAGCTCGCTTCAGAAATTGGGGTTTGAGGCAAACACATGGGAAGCAGGGTAGAAGGAGCTGGGCTGTGTCACTAGGTATAAAAAGTAGAAGAAAAAACATTCTATTCCTCAGCACTGACACCTTAATCAACGTCAAAAAAAAATTACCACAATTTTTTTTAAATGACTGTCAAAAATAATGATTGTAAAATGACTGTAGAAAATCATAGCAACCATTTCCCGACAGTGTTTCCAGCATTTCTCACGCCAGGACTCCACATTCTGACCAATTAATTGAAAATGTGATGAGAGGTTTTTGTTCTGTGCCCATTTTTAGAACTGAGGTTGCAACCTTCTGCGCCCCACCTCCACACCCCCTGTGGTGCCTCCTTACTGCAACCAAGGAGCCTGCGTTGCTCATGGGCACAAGCCTATGGTTCTGCTTGAATAAAACTCCTGCAGGATGGTATTAACCCACTGAGGATGACTACAGGAGTTCTGTTGCAAGATCCATCGCGTATGTGAAGGACAGGGTGTGGGTTAAGAGGCTGCAGTTAGACGATGCTCTAATGACATCGTCAATGTGTGACAGAAGGTCACATAACTTATTGGGAGGTAATTTTATCCTAACATGCTGGGCAGGAAACCCACGGGGTCGGGTGGGACGCTGGTTTTACACTCCGCCCGATATTACTGCGCTGACTTCAATGGAGAGTAAAATCGGGGTAAGAGTAGAACCAGTGTTGCACCCGATCCCGTAGGTCACAATTGACCCCATTGTGTCTATAGAGCCACATAGCACAGAAGGAGGCCATTTGGCCCATTGTGTCTGTGCCGGCTCTTTGATAGAACGATCGAAAACTAATGCCACTGCCCTACTCTCTCCCCAAAGCTCTGTATCTTCCTCTGCTTCAAATATTTGTCCACTTTTCCCTTAAAGGATGCAATAGTCTCTGCCTCAACTATTCCCTGTGGCAAAGTATTCTGTGCTCCGAATTCTAGGAAGTTATGGCCTTCCTCACCAAGCGTTTGTTCTTTTTTAAATATTCTAGGTTTTGTGCATCCAGTGCTGCTATTACACAACAATATTCAGAGGATGGTTCAGTATTCCATGATTGAGACTAAGATGCTTCGGTTCTCTGATGGTCCTTGTGGTGATGAGCCTTAAAATGCTCCTGGAGGAATATCAGTGCGTGACTGCCTGATGGGCAGCTCCTTTGGCAGTTAATTTAAAGGCATTGTTGTCCTGTTTAGTATCTGTACGCTAATATTCTCACAGCATAATGTCAAAGCTTGGGAAGGTTCTGGGTCAGATCCCCATTCTGTGCTGGGTTAATTAGCCTCAGCTTGGGCAATGCTCCTGCTAAGATGACAATGGTACATTGAAAAGGTAATGACACAGAGAGAGGCTGGGAGGTGATTCAAGGACAAAATGGGTCAGAATTTGCTGAAAACTTCCGCCATGGTATTGGTGCATCTACAGCACCCGCCATTGCTCTTTCCAGGAAATCATGGTGGGAGTGACTAAAGCCATTCCTTACACCATGCCAACATTTCCTGGGATCCCTCTGCGCCGTAAATCTCGCCGAATCCCATTATCGTGGTTCCGCCTCCCTCTCTCTACAATCACTGGCGATGGCCAATTTGCTGGATTGAAGTTGTCTCGATCATTGTTTACACTTAGACTGAACCAGAATTGGTGCTGGAGAGCCGGCAGAGCGGTGATTTATTGCCCTGAGATCAACTTCCCTTAAACAAAGATGTCTTTGTACCGAGCTTTGCCGATTTATTTAGCTAATACAAAAATAATGATGTTTCCGACACTAGCTGGCTGGAACGTTTCCTGTTAAATGGAATTGAATTTTTGAAAGCTATTTAATGTTTGTATCGATTCACTGATCTCTGGTCCCTTAACAGTGTCAATCGCTAATTTTAACATGAAGTATTGATCCAAATCCGTGTTTCCTTCAGAAGACATATCGATAAGTACATTCAATTCCAATTCAATGGGATAGTGCATCAGTAAATATTTTGTTGAGGGACTAAATGTAAAATTGCTTTAGCTAAAGAGTTAAGATGACGAGTAGACATCTTTTATAAACCAGAACAAAAGTGGATGAATCATTCAATACTGTTCAAGTGATCGATATTGGAATTGATAGCAAACATTTGTCAATGGCCATTGGCTGGGACACTTTCCAATCACTCCTCTCCTTACTGTGGCCCATAAAATCTTGGCCTGAATTTGCCACTGGAGGATTGGGCCACCCAATGGTCTAAATTAAGGCGTTCGGGGCCAAAATCGCCATTCCAGGAAATTCCAGTGGCCAGTGGTTTCAGCGTTACAGTGCACTGTGGGTACAATCATTGAAGTTGACCAAAAGGGCGCTAAGAAAAGCTATCATAGTCAGATTGCCATGTCTCAGTTTAAGGATGCCTCAAGCATAACCCAATCAGACAACAAGAAGCAAAACATATCTGGGACCCAACACCAAAGTGCCTCAACTTCAGAAGTGAGCTACTTGTTGTACCAGTGTGAAACCCCACCTCCTGTAGGAACTGTTACTGTTCCCTCTCTTAGTGGGGGTGTTAACCTATTATCTGAAAGATTTGCACTGTACACTTGTTGCCAGCTGAAACTGAATGCTTCCGAGCACGTTGACAGGTTCCAGAGAGAGGGGACAGTCATCTCATAAACTTAGGCTGGATTCAAACCCATGTACTGCCAGGGATGTCCAAACTGTGTCCCTAAGGCAACATACAAACCACAAACCCTGGCAATCTAGCCCTTAAAATCCAGCCAACTCAGTCCCATTTGTCCTTATATTCACTGCTTGGTCCTGTTTGTGGGCCTGGAGCTTTGGAAAGGGCTGTTCTTAGCAGTATTGCCTCAGTGGTAGATAAATCCCTAATCAGAACACCAGGACCTGTTAGTTTCAGCAACTTGAGGTATCTGAGAATTGGTGGGAGCATTGATTCATACTTTACATGTTGGCTCCTGTTGTGGCCCACCCAACCCCTTCAGATTGCCCCCCTCCCGGTAGCTCCCCTCTCTCAGCCCCCTCTAGGGATTTACCTGAGGGCTAATGCTGGCAAGATGGCGGCCCAATCTTCAACACCTCTTCCCCGGCAAGCTGCCTGGAGACATCCATTAATTACCCGCAGCTCACTGCTTCAATGATAATGAGGTCTGAGGCCCAATATTAGGTGTTCCTCGGGCCTTACCATTCAGGCGCTGGGATCATTCCTTGCACCCAGTTCGTGCCAGCTGTCAGTGCGAACAAATTTCGAGGCCTTAAAGTTTACTCCGACACAAGTGGCAGGTGAAGGGGCTGAAACGATTTGCAGTGAGTTCCAGGTTACAATGCTGAAAATACTCTTTGTGCAACTAAATGTTGACATCTGGGATTTACTGAAAACAAACCTTAACCTCTAAATGGCTGTTCCTTCCTGGCTTAGCTAAAAATACGCAAAAAAATAAATAAATGATGTCTGATTCTCCACATTTACCAGCCATTGTGAGGGCCCCAGAATTAAAGGGATTTCGTTAAGGCAGAACATTCATGGGGGAACAAATTGTTTGACTTCTTTTTAAAGAAAGATTAAAAATTTATAATAATAATTCAAACTTCAACTTTCATATAGAGAACGCATTTAAACATGACAAAACATCCCAAAGCATAAATCAACAATCAGACAGCGAGCAGGGATGAGATTTGGGGTAGGGGAGATGACTGAGGGTAGAGGGGCTTAAGAGTGTTTGAGAGCGGAGGGCTGAGCTGATCCTCCCACTCGGGTGGAGTGTTGGTGGGGAGGGGGTGGGGAATGCAAAGGAGACCAGGGTCTGAAGAGCAGAGGGTGTAGGTCTCATGTAGGAGGAGGTGGAGGTTACAGATGCAGTGAGCACTGAGGCCATGGAGGGACTTGTTGTGGGGGGTTAGGGATTTTGAGTTTGATCTCCCTGTGGGTGAAGAGCCACTGGAGGCTGAGGGTGATGACAGCCCAGAGTTTAGGGTGTGGGTGGCTGGGGTCTGCGTGGGTTGCAGTTTATGAAGGTTGAGACTTGGGATGCTGGAGGAGACAGTGTTAGAAATAGTGAGACCTGGAGGTAATAATGATTTTAACGATGGTGAGGGCAGAGCAAAGCCGTGTTGTGAAGGTACAATCCTGTCTCGGTGGTTTGTGAAGCCACACTGTTGTGTATCAAATTGAATTAGTGACTTTTTTCACTGACAGTCCTTGGTGAAAGGCCCACAGTGCAGGACATCGCCATGGCTGAACAGATTGGCATATAGCGGTGTTATTTAAGTTGAGAAGTAATGATTAGGTTAATGGTTGGCCTTTAAAAACCAATAGGCTTTAGAGGATGGGAAGACTGAAGGAGGTGAGGAACCCCTCAGTTTTAAAGACCTGTGACAGAATGCATTAAAGTAGGAGAGAGTGTGTTGAGTCTTGAATTTAGCACAGTGAGAATGTAGGAGAGGGCTGTAGGATGGGGGATTTGTAGCTTTAGAAGAACAAGAGGAAGGAAATCAAAAGAGCACTGATCAGAGTATTATCAATAAAACACTAACAAAAAGGATTGAAACAGAAAGAAATGAAGCTGAACATTCTTCTGGTTCCTTTACAAAGATAACAGCGATGATAATCATGTCAAAATGAACACTTGGCTTATTTGCAAGTGATATTATAATCTGAGCAATGCCCCTTCTCACTCCCCACACACAAATATAAGCAGTTACCAGATCCTTCTCCTGAATGCACTGTCCCTTTAATTTACATTTACATCGTTATCTGCAATCAAGTTATATCTAGAAAGGCCAAAAGAATGTTTGATGCCCAGTCATTTATCCCATGCTTAACCCAACAATTTAAGATTGTGTCATTTACAAGTCACTCCCCCAATAAATTAACATTGAGTAATTACTTCTTATTTCATGGAAAATTAGATCTTATTGGAATATTGTTTTTATTTAGTTTGGGATATTGTAAACACTGAAGAAAGCCTTTAAATCTTTGTGTGTCTTTAAGAATGTCAGAGCAAGATATGGCAACATGTCCTATTTTTCCTGCCTGGTCTACATTCCAGTGCTCCCTCCTGAATCAATAAATTATCCAGTTCCTCTTTGAATGCATCCACTGTACCCGACTACAAGCGATTCCACAAGTTAATGATTCCAAGCATTAAACGTTTGTCACATTTCCTGGTTTCTCACTATGTCTCTACGGGAGTTATTTATGTTAAAATTGATTTTGTTAAGCAAGAGCATAGAACAGTAAATCTGGGAAATGTAGATCAAGATTCAGTCAAGGAGTCCGAACCAGAGTGCATTAAAGATGAAAGTTAGGTTAGAGATTCCAGTGAACAGTCACACATATTGAAGTGGGGAGGTTTCTATTCGCATTTGACCAGCAGGAGGACCATGCTGAGAATACACTCCTGGGAGAGGGGTGCGTTGGTTTACTTGACAGGCCCTACTGGTGAATTCCTGAATGGGGAATGAGTTGGAGGCCACACCCTTTCATTTCCTGTGATTATTGAGAGAATATAGGAGAACAGACAGAGAGGGGAAGACACCCGGGTGGGTGGGAAGCAAGCCTGATCTGGAAGGAAGAACTCACCAATATCTCAAGCCTAGAGCCAGTCAGAATCTGAAAATGTTGGAAGTACATGTGAATGAATCAGCATCTGAAAGAAAAGGCCTTCAATTTCTATTCTTCAATATTTCTAGTAGTATTCTTCATTAGAACATCAATACAAAAACTTACACCAGGGCAAGAGAATACAGGCTCAGGATAATGGAGGACAAATTTAGGACATACACCAGGAAGCTAAGAATTTGGAGAATGCACCAAAATACAGGAAGACATAAACAGATTTGCTGAGTGGACAGATAAATAGCAAGCCAAATTCAATATAGTGAAGTGTGAGGTGGGTCATTTTGGGAGGAGGAATAAGGAGACCACTCATTCCTTGGAAGGGAAGAAACTAAATGGGATAAAGAGATCTGGGAATGCAAATATATCAAAAGCTAAAAGTCGCAATACAAGTTGACAAGGCCGTAAAGAGTACAAACAAAGTACTGGGGTTCATTTCTAGAGGAATTGAATACAAAAGCAGGGAGGTAATGTTAGATTTACATGGTGAGATCACACTTGGAGTACTGTGCACAGTTCTGGTCTCCTTACTACAATAGGATATTGAAGCACTGGAGAAAGTGCAGGAAAGTTTGAACTGGCTGGGTCACTTTTCTCTGGATAAGGGAAGATTAAGAGGAGAGCTGATCGAGGTCTTTAAATGATGAAGGGGTTCGATAGGGTGGATGTGGAGAAACTGTTTCCATTTGGGCATGAGTCCAGAACAAGGGGGCCTAAATATAAGATAGTCACAAACAGATCAAATAAAGAATAGAGAATTTAGGAGGAATTTCCTTACACGGAGAGTGGTGAGAATGTGGAACTCGCTGCACATGGAGTGGGTGAGGCAGAGAGTGTTGATGCATTTAAGGGGAGGCCTGATACACACATGAGGGAGAAGGGAATAGAGGGATAGAGGGGGCAGGGTGGGAATAGAGGGATAGAGGGGGCAGGGTGGGAATAGAGGGATAGAGGGAGCAGGGTGGGAATAGAGGGATAGAGGGGGCAGGGTGGGAATAGAGGGATAGAGGGGGCAGGGTGGGAATAGAGGGATACAGGGGGGGCAACGTGGGAATAGAGGGATACGGGGGGGCAGGGTGGTGATAGAGGTAATTAGAGTAGGAGGAGGCTCTTGTGGAATATAAACACCGGCATAGACCAGTTGGGCCGAATGGCCTGTTTCTGTGCTGTAGGTTCAGTGTAATTCTATGTATATCTTAGTGTTACTAGTACTGGATTAGCAACTCAAAGTTCACCAGTTCAAATCTCACGACCGCAAGTTGTGAAATTGAATTCAATAAATCTGACAATTTGTGGCTGGCACCAGAAAAATGATCAAGAAAGATGTCAGATTGTAAAAAAACTAACAGACTCACTGGTGCCCTTTACAGCCTGTCACACCTACCCAGTCTGACCTACCCAGTCTGACCTAGTCCCACACTCCGTAGCTGACTCTCAATTCATCCATCTTGAGATGCTCATGCATGTTGGGGCTGAAAATCTGCATCTCTTCCAGCATATTCCTGCCGTAAGCTCAGGGGGAGTCTGGTGAAAAAGCCGTAAATTAGGCAAGGCCCTGGATAGGCAAGGTCCCAGCCTACTCGCAGATACCCAGTGGGCCTGCTCCAAACAAGGACACTGGTACAAGAGGGGACATGGTCAAGGCTGGGGCCTCCCAGACCAGGAGTTTCCTCTGTCCCAACCTGGTGGAGCATCAGCTGGGTCAGTAAGCTTGGTGAGAACTTCAGCATGGGTCTGCTGAATGGCAAAGGTGGGACCCACATGGAGTCCAGACCTAGGTAGCTTAGACCCTGCAGGTTAGTGCCAGCAAAGGCTCAGTGTGTAAATACACTGCCCAGCGTGAGAGTAGTCCTAGTGATGGCTCAGTGTGTAAGTACACTGCCCAGACTGCATAAGTACATAAGAAATAGGAGCAGGAGTAGGCCACACGGCCCCTCGAGCCTGCTCCGCTATTCAATCAGATCATGGCTGATCCTTGACCTCAACTCCACTTTCCTGCCCAATCCCCATATCCCTTGATGCTTGATTGCAAGGTCGAGCATGGGTCTCGAATCTGTGCTGTCAGCCATCTTCAGACAGGGTGACGTCTGTGCTGGGGGCAAGGGATTGATCAGATGGGTTTGCTGCCCCTGATCATTATCTGGTGAACCCCACTGGAAATTAGCAGGTGTGAATGTTGAGGGAGTCAAGCAGCTTTGCTGAAATTCGTTCCCTCGGCTCACACATTTGGGCAAGATACTGAACACTGACTCTGTGTGTATGGTTATAAAACCCAAATAAGAGGCTGTAAAACAACTAGGCAAAACACATTTCCCCTTTAATGATGCCTGTTACACCTTTGCTTTAAAAACTGCACTAAATAGGAACTTTCCGCATTCGCTAAATAAGTCAAAGGTCATCCATTGGAACTATTTTTCATTCTGTCCCACGGCTAGGAATGTAAAACGTCCTTTCCCTCCAGACAAGCAGATGCTGTGTCTGACTTACATGACTAAATCTGCCTCCAGCCACAATACCTACCTGACACACAGATTACAGCATTTTTTTTTAACTGTACATTTACAGCAGAGCTGTTTACTGACTGACTCACACTGCCAGCGATGTCTGGGAGTAGGCAGCAGGTAACTTTGCTTTCCTTTTTAAAGAGATCCCTTTCCTTGAAAAAACACCTTAATGTTTGCAAAAAATGTCCTCCCATCTCATCCTGGCTATTGTTTTTTTAAAATATTTATTCATTATCAGGTTGTGGACATTTATTGCTCATCCCTAGTTACCCTGAGGGGGTGGTGATCGGCCTTCCACTTGAACCACTGGGAGCGGTTTTAATACAACTGAATGGTTTCCTCGGCCTCTTCAGAGGGCAGTTAAGAGTCAACGATGTTGGTGTGGGGTCTGGAGTCACGAATAGACCCAGACCGGGTAAGGACAGCAGGTTTCTTTCCCTAAAGGACATTCCAAGGGCGTAAGCTGAGACAATAAAGAAAGGAAGAGCTTGCATTTATATAGCACCTGTCACGACCTCAAGTTGTCACAGAGCGTTTTACAGCCAATTAAGTAGTTTTGAAGTATAGTCACTGTTGTAATGTAGGAAATGATTGTTGGTTGTTCTATCATGGGGGACTGAACAGCCAACGCTGACCCACTCCTCCGCTGATATCTGTGCTCCTTCCAACAAGGATCATTGAGCAGCAATCGGGTACGGGAACATTGGCTGATTATTTTTTTAAATGCCCAGGGCATCGACTCCTATTCGCCGATGGCTGATCTGGACGCAATCGGTCAGCATAGTACAGACCAGGAATCAAACCTAGGACTTCCTGGTGGGAATGACTAGGTCTCACATTGGCTCATTTACCGAGTAGCTATTGGAAGACTCTACCATGAACACGTTGCCTCACAAACTGACCTCTTTAATAGATTCTAATCTGATGTTATTCTTGAAGATCAGATCCTGAAAGCGGTGAGAGAGAGCAGTCTGCATCGCAGGGGCCGTGGTCCAGAATGTGATGTCCAGGCTGGTCTCTACCCTCTCCCCTATCACCACCAGAGCTACAGTCTGTGCACCCAATGGAGGTGGAGACTGGTCCCTGGCTACTTCTTAGAATTATAGGCCCCGATAATAATGGGAAGGCGGGAAGGGAGCGGGGAGAGATTTAGCGGCTGGGAAATATGGGTTTCCCGGAGGTCCGGCTGAATTTAACGGCATGATCTGATTTAAATTTTTCGAATCATTTTCCCAACCGTAGCCAGTCAGATTGAGAGGCTGTCAGGCAGTTAAACAGCCGGGAATCGGACATGGAGGGGCGGAGTTGGACATCGGGGGTCCAATCGCAGAGGGGGTCGGATCCGATCGAGGGGGTCGGATAGCGGGGAGGGAAGCAAGTTTGCTTGGGAGGCCGGGGGGAAGCACTCCGGCCCCTCCTGGCTCACAAACGGTGCTGGAAAGGCACTTACCTGCTGGATTCGACCGTTCTCACCTCCCTTCAACTGCCAGGTTTCCAGAGGTTCAGAAAACATGAGCCCCAGGACTTAAATGTGAAACAAAGGATACATTTGAGGCGAGCAGCCTTTTTAAAATATTTTAAGGACAGACGCCTCCGGAGAGCAGGTTAGTCCCCCGCCCCACCAACCTGCCTCCGTTAAAACCAGGTTGGGGTCGGGTTTGCCATTTTTTTAAGCCCCCGCCCCACTTCTCCCCCCGTCCGCCCATCCTGGGGGTGTTAAAATTACCCGCATAGAATCATACAGCACAAAAGGAGGCCATTCAGCCCATCGTGCCTGTAACTCTTTGAAAGAGCTGTCCAATTAGTCCCATTCCCCTGCACTTTCCCCATAGTCCTGCAAATTTTTCCCATTCAAGTATTTATCCAATTCCCTTTCCAAAGTTACTACTAAATCTGCTTCCACTGCCCTTTCAGGCAGCACAACTCTCTCTGTAAAAAAATTCTCCTAATTTCCTCTCTGGTTCTTTTGCCAATTATCTTAAATCTGTGTCCTCTGGTTACTGACCCTCCTGTCAGTGGAAACAATTTCTCCTTATTTACTCTATTAAAACCCTTAATCATTTTGAACACCTCTATTAAATCTCCCCTTAACTTTCTGTGCTCGAAGGAGAATAACCCCAGCTTCTCCAGTCTCTCCATAACATAGAAACATAGAAAATAGGAGCGGGAGTAGGCCATTCGGCCCTTCGAGCCTGCTCCGCCATTCAATATGATCATGACTGATCCTCTATCTCATTACCATATTCCCGCTCTCTCCCCATACCCCTTGATGCCTTTTGTGTCTAGAAATCTATCTAGTTCCTTCTTAAATATATTCAGTGACTTGGCCTCCACAGCCTTCTGTGGTAGAGAATTCCACAGGTTCACCACCCTCTGAGTGAAGAAATTTCTCCTCATCTCAGTCCTAAATGTCCTACCCCGTATCCTGAGACTGTGACCCCTCATTCTAGACCCCTCCAGCCAGGGGAAACATCGTCCTGCATCCAGTCTGTCTCGCCCTGTCAGAATTTTATATGTTTCAATGAGATCCCCTCTCATTCTTCTAAACTCGAGTGAATACAGGCCGAGTCGATCCAATCTCTCCTCATACGACAGTCCTGCCATCCCAGGGATCAGTCTGGTGAACCTTCGCTGCACTCCCTCTATGGTAAGTATATCCTTTCTTAGGTAAGGAGACCAAAACTGCACACAATACTCCAGGTGTGATCTCACCAAGGCCCTGTTTAACTGCAGTAAGACATCCTTGCTCCTGTACTCAAATCCTCCTGCAATGAAGGCCAACATACTATTTGCCTTCCTAACTGCTTGCCGCACCTGCATGTTTGCTTTCAGTGACTGGTGTACAAGGACACCCAGGTCAACTTTGTAAATCAAGATTTCCCAATCTATCATCATTTAAATAATACTCTGCCTTTCTGTTTTTCCTTCCGAAGTGGATAACTTCACATTTATCCACGTTATACTGCACCTGCCATGTATTTGCCCACTCACTCAACTTGTCTAAATTGCCTTGAAGCCTCTTTGCATCCTCCTCACAACTCACGATCCCACCTAGTTTTGTGTCGTCAGCAAACTTGGAAATATTACATTTGGTTCCCTCATCCAAATCATTGATATATATTGTGAATATCTGGGGCCCAAGCACTGATCCCTGCGGTACCCCACTAGTCACTGCCTGACACCCCGAAAAAGACCCGTTTATTCCGACTCTCTGTTTCCTGTCTGTTCACCAATTTTCAATCCATGTTAGTATATTACCCCTAATCCTTTAATTTTGCACACTAACCTCTTATGTGGGACTTTATCAAAGGCCTTCTAAAAACTGAAGTCCCTCATCCCTGACACCATTCTAGTAAATCTCCTCTGCATCCTCTTTTGGAATAAAGTAATTTGAGACATGACGTGGTAACTTTGACAGGCTTGGGAGGAACCGGTGACTTTGGACCTATGGTTCCCAAAGCTCTCCACCACTGTGGGGTTTCCTTACCTCATGTCTGGGTCTGTTGTAGACTCGTTGATAGAGATTGATTGCTGTGATTAGTGAACAACTCGATTATCATTTGAATATGACTACCAGGACTGTAGAAGGCGAACGAGATGGACTTTGGTCTTTATTTGTCTACCTTCTCAAGGGCAATTTTTTTAAAATTCGTTCATGGGATGTGGGCGTCGCTGGCAAGGCCGGCATTTATTGCCCATCCCTATTTGCCCTTGAGAAGGCGGTGGTGAGCTGCCTTCTTGAACCGCTGCAGTCTGTGAGGTGAAGGTTCTCCCTCAGTGCTGTTAGGAAGGGAGTTCCAGGATTTTGACCCAGCGACGATGAAGGAACGGCGATATATTTCCAAGTCGGGATGGTGTGTGACTTGGAGGGGAACGTGCAGGTGGTGTTGTTCCCATGCGCCTGCTGCTCTTGTCCTTCTAGGTGGTAGAGGTCGCGGGTTTGGGAGGTGCTGTTGAAAAAGCCTTGGTGAGTTGCTGCAGTGCATCCTGTGGATGGTACACACTGCAGCCACTGTGCGCCGGTGGTGAAGGGAGTGAATGTTTAGGGTGGTGGATGGGGTGCCAAACAAGTGGGCTGCCTTGTCCTGGATGGTGTCGAGCTTCTTGAGTGTTGTTGGAGCTGCACTCATCCAAGCAAGTGGAGAGTATTTCATCAAACTCCTGACTTGTGCATTGTAGATGGTGGAAAGGCTTTGGGGAGTCAGGAGGTGAGTCACTCGCCGCTGAATACCCAGCCTCTGACTTGCTCTTGTAGCCACAGTATTTATGTGGCTGGTCCAGTTAAGTTTCTGGTCAATGGTGACCCCCAGGATGTTGATGGTGGGGGATTTGGCGATGGTAATGCTGTTGACTGTCAAGGGGAGGTGGTTAGACTCTCTCTTGTTGGAGATAGTCATTGCCTGGCATTTATCTGGTGCGAATGTTACTTGCCACTTGTGAGCCCAAGCCTGGATGTTGTCCAGATCTTGCTGCATGCGGGCTCGGACTGCTTCATTATTTGAGGGGTTGCGAATGGAACTGAACGCTGTGCAATCATCAGCGAACATCCCCATTTCTGACCTTATGATGGAGGGAAGGTCATTGATGAAGCAGCTGAAGATGGTTGGGCCTAGGACACTGCCTTGAGGAACTCCTGCAGCAATATCCTGGGGCTGAGATGATTGGCCTCCAACAACCACTACCATCTTCCTTTGTGCTAGGTATGACTCCAGCCACTGGAGAGTTTTCCCCCTGATTCCCATTGACTTCAATTTTACGAGGGCTCCTTGGTGCCACATTCGGTCAAATGCTGCCTTGATGTCAAGGGCAGTCACTCTCACCTCACCTCTGGAATTCAGCTCTTTTGTCCATGTTTGGACCAAGGCTGTAATGAGTTCTGAAGCCGAGTGGTCCTGGCGGAACCCAAACTAAGCATCGGCGAGCAGGTTATTGGTGAGTAAGTGCCGCTTGATAGCACTGTCGACGACACCTTCCATCACTTTGCTGATGATTGAGAGTAGACTGATGGGGCGGTAATTGGCCGGATTGGATTTGTCCCGCTTTTGTGGACAGGACATACCTGGGCAATTTTCCACATTGTCGGGTAGATGCCAGTGTTGTAGCTGTACTGGAACAGCTTGGCTAGAGGCGTGGCTAGTTCTGGAGCACAAGTCTTCAGCATTACAGCCAGGATGTTGTCAGGGCCCATAGCCTTTGCTGTATCCAGTGCACTCAGCTGTTTCTTGATATCACGTGGCGTGAATCGAATTGGCTGAAGACTAGCTTCTGTGATGGTGGGGATATCGGGAGGAGGCCGAGATGGATCATCCACTTGGCACTTCTGGCTGAAGATCGTTGCAAACGCTTCAGCCTTATCTTTTGCACTCACGTGCTGGACTCCGCCATCGTTGAGGATGGAGATGTTCACAGGGCCTCCTCCTCTCATTAGTTGTTTAATTGTCCACCACCATTCACGACTGGATGTGGCAGGACTGCAGAGCTTTGATCTGATCCGTTGGTTGTGGAATCGCTTAGCTCTGTCTATAGCATGTTGCTTCCTCTGTTTAGCATGCATGTAGTCCTGAGTTGTAGCTTCACCAGGTTGGCACCTCATTTTTAGGTACGCCTGGTGCTGCTCCTGGCATGCTCTTCTACACTTCTCATTGAACCAGGGTTGATCCCCTGGCTTGTTGGTAATGGTAGAGTGAGGAATATGCCGGGCCATGAGGTTACGGATTGTGTTGGAATACAATTCTGCTGCTGCTGATGGCCCACAGCGCCTCATGGATGCCCAGTTTTGAGCTGCTAGATCTGTTCTGAATCTATCCCATTTAGCACAGTGTAGTGCCACACAACACGTTGGATGGTGTCCTCAGTGTGAAGACGGGACTTCATCTCCACGAGGACTGTGCGGTGGTCACTCTGACCAATACTGTCATGGACAGATGTATTTGCGACAGGTAGATTGGTGAGGATGAGGTCAAGTAAGTTTTTCCCTCGTGTTGGTTCGCTCACCACCTGCCACAGGCCCATTCTAGCAGCTGTGTCTTTCAGGACTCGACCAGCTCGGTCAGTAGTTGTGCTACCGAGCCACTCCTGGTGATAGACATTGAAGTCCCTCACCCAGAGTACATTTTGTGCCCTTGCTACCCTCAGTGCTTCCTCCAAGTGGTGTTCAACATAGAGGAGGACTGATTCATCAGCTGAGGGAGGGCGGTAGGTGGTAATCAGCAGGAGGTTTCCTTCCCATGTTTGACCTGATGCCATGAGATTTCATGGGGTCCAGAGTCAATGTTGAGGACTCCCAGGGCCACTCCCTCCTGACTGTATATCACTGTACCGCCACCTCTGGTCAGTCTGTCCTGCCGGTGGGACAGGACATACCCAGGGATGGTGATGGAAGAGTCTGGGACGTTGGCTGAAAGGTGTGATTCTGTGAGTATTTCTATGTCAGGCTGTTGCTTGACGAGTCTGTGGGACAGCTCTCCCAATTTTGGCACAAGTCCCCAGATGTTTGGGATGGGCAATAAATGCCCGCCTCGCCAGCGACGCCCACATCCCATGAACGAATTTTTAAAAAATTCTCCTGCAAATAGATTCAGTAAATGAGGGGAAGGCTGACTGTCGAGGAATGTGTGCTAAGTGGCATGAGAGAGCTGATGGAAGAGATGTGGGGATATCAGCCTATTATAATGAAGGATGAGATTATGGGATTGTGTATGAAAGTAATTGCTGTTGAGGGAGATGGGCAGCCATAGTACGAAATCCCGAGTTAATGTCCCCTTAGTCAGAGGGCATTATGAAGAGTTAGTTCTATTCATGTTTCTTTTAGAAGGTGAAGAGTGTGCTGGTGGTCAAGGAAGGAAGTGCAGAGTGGCTGGTATGTTATCTTGCCTGCCCTGTCCTGGAGTGAGGGAGTTGGGACTCAGTGTTAGTCCTGGGGGTGAGGGAATTGGGGCTCAGTGTTAGTCCTGAGGGTGAGGGGATTGGGACTCAGTGTTAGTCCTGGGGGTGAGGGAATTGGGACTCAGTGTTAGTCCTGGGGGTGAGGGAATTGGGGCTCAGTGTTAGTCCTGGGGGTGAGGGAATTGGGACTCAGTGTTAGTCCTGGGGGTGAGGGAATTGGGGCTCAGTGTTAGTCCTGAGGGTGAGGGGATTGGGACTCAGTGTTAGTCCTGAGGGTGAGGGAATTGGGACTCAGTGTTAGTCCTGGGGGTGAGGGAATTGGGGCTCAGTGTTAGTCCTGGGGGTGAGGGGATTGGGGCTCAGTGTTAGTCCTGAGGGTGAGGGAATTGGGGCTCAGTGTTAGTCCTGAGGGTGAGGGGATTGGGGCTCAGTATTAGTCCTGGGGGTGAGGGGATTGGGGCTCAGTATTAGTCCTGGGGGTGAGGGGATTGGGGCTCAGTATTAGTCCTGAGGGTGAGGGGATTGGGACTCAGTGTTAGTCCTGAGGGTGAGGGGATTGGGGCTCAGTATTAGTCCTGGGGGTGAGGGGATTGGGGCTCAGTATTAGTCCTGAGGGTGAGGGGATTGGGACTCAGTGTTAGTCCTGAGGGTGAGGGAATTGGGACTCAGTGTTAGTCCTGAGGGTGAGGGAATTGGGACTCAGTGTTAGTCCTGGGGGTGAGGGGATTGGGGCTCAGTGTTAGTCCTGGGGGTGAGGGAATTGGGGCTCAGTGTTAGTCCTGGGGGTGAGGGGATTGGGGATCAGTATTAGTCCTGGGGGTGAGGGGATTGGGGCTCAGTATTAGTCCTGGGGGTGAGGGAATTGGGGCTCAGTGTTAGTCCTGGGGGTGAGGGAATTGGGGCTCAGTGTTAGTCCTGGGGGTGAGGGGATTGGGGATCAGTATTAGTCCTGGGGGTGAGGGAATTGGGACTCAGTGTTAGTCCTGAGGGTGAGGGAATTGGGGCTCAGTGTTAGTCCTGGGGGTGAGGGGATTGGGGCTCAGTGTTAGTCCTGGGGGTGAGGGAATTGGGGCTCAGTATTAGTCCTGGGGGTGAGGGGATTGGGGCTCAGTATTAGTCCTGAGGGTGAGGGGATTGGGGCTCAGTATTAGTCCTGGGGGTGAGGGGATTGGGGCTCAGTATTAGTCCTGAGGGTGAGGGGATTGGGGCTCAGTATTAGTCCTGAGGGTGAGGGGATTGGGGCTCAGTATTAGTCCTGGGGGTGAGGGGATTGGGGCTCAGTATTAGTCCTGGGGATGTGGGGATTGGGGCTCAGTATTAGTCCTGGGGGTGAGGGGATTGGGGATCAGTATTAGTCCTGGGGGTGAGGGGATTGGGGCTCAGTATTAGTCCTGGGGGTGAGGGGATTGGGGCTCAGTATTAGTCCTGGGGGTGAGGGGATTGGGGATCAGTATTAGTCCTGGGGGTGAGGGGATTGGGGCTCAGTATTAGTCCTGGGGGTGAGGGGATTGTCATTCAGGGCCAGTCCCACCTCCCTCCAAGTGGCACGAGTGACGTTTCTGGCAGGCTTTCTGCCACGGACACCCAGCGGTCTGTATCTCCTTGGTTGGCTGAGTGTTCCAGCTGATCCTGTAGGGGACAATCTTGAAAAGTAGCAGAAATAGATGGAAGAGAGGAGTTATCTGAGAGTCAAGCGAGCGAGGCCAGCACCATTCTGTCCTCACCTGCCTTAGACTACACTCTAATTTCCATGCACTCCAGCAGATTACACTGATTTTATGCCAATCAGAACTCCAATGGATATACAAATAAGCTGACCCAGGAAACTCTTGTGTAAATTCCTCTCCAGATCAGTGGTGGGTGCAAATCTTTCTCCATTGGTGTAAAAGCAGTGCAACTCACCACATGGAAATTCAAGGTCGCTATCTGTTGTGATGACTGTTCTTCTGCCCACAGCAAGGTGTGTTAGAACAAGTCGTGCACACATTTCTTTCCAGCCAGGCTTAAAAGGGCCTAACTATTACAATACCCTGTGTTTGTGTGTATTATGCAACTAAGACGAGTAACAGCTCTATTAAAGTTTAACAGAGATTTAGACAGAAAGAACTTGTAGTAGTACAGCACCTTTCACATCCTCAGGACGTCCCAACACACTTCAGAGTCAGTGCAGTATTTTTGAAATTCAGCCACTATTGTTATGTAGGAAATGTGGCAGCCAATTTGCACACAGCAAGATCCCACAAACAGCAATGAGATAAATGTCCAGTTAATCTGTTCTGATGGCTTTGGTTGAGGGATAAATATTGGTCAGGACACTGGAGACAACTCCCCTGCTCTTCTTCGAATAGTGCCATGGGAGCATTGTTGGGAATCTTGCCAGTATTCCCATAGAAGTTCGTTTGGAACCTTGCATTTTCATCCACCTGAGGGGGCACAGGGGGCCTCAATTTCAAGTGTAATTCAAAAGATGGCACCTCCAACAGTGCAGCACTCTGTCAGTACTCCCCAGTTATCTGGAGCTGGAACCCTGCACAGTGACCAGCAGCAGGGAGCACTGGATAGATTTCAGGAGCTGGGGATCCTGGATAAGTTCTATTTAAACGTGTTCTGGGATGTCCCTGTCAAACTAGCCATTACAGACTAACAACCAGTCACACAAAAGGCAACACGTCGAAGTACATCACAATACTTTGCCCACATTGATCTAAACACCTTCAGACACTTTTGCCTGTTTGTCCACACAAGCTGCTTTTATAACACTTTGCTATAACTCTATTCCCATTGAATTACAATTTTTGGATGCTGCTCCCAAGTTTGTAGAGAGACATCTCTACACACCTCAACAACAACTTCCAGGATCATTGGCAAGCTTACTGAGACTTTCATAGAATTACCTTTGAATATTATGTCAGTGTTTCCATGAGATTACATTTGGACAACTTTCCAACATTTCAAGGGCAACATCTTCAGACTTGTTGCCAATAAGCTTTTTTTTTATGGGAGCATTGTTGGGAATCTTGCCAGTATTCCCATAGAAGTCCATTTGGAACCTTGCTCTTATTTCCATTGACTCAATTTACATGGAACTTTTCTTTTTAAAACTTTGAACATATCTGCAGCTCACTCTCATCTGCAATAACAAACAACTTCTCCATAAACCTGTCAGGGTTGAAGGCTGCGGCTGCCTTTGAGAATAGAATCTCAGGTTTCCTGCTGGTGAATGATTCCAAGGTAATTTCACAGTGAATATCACACATTAGGCTGCATCAGGATTGAGGTCTAGGCAGAGAACACATTCAGTTTGCCACAGAAATAAAGATGTAATGTTCTAATTTACAATATTAACCAATTTAGGTAAATTAAGGTAGTGGATGATTAAGTGTTCCTGAGATTAATAATTGGTCAAGAAATTTCTATGATAATCACTAATACAACACTCCACTATCTAATGAAGTGTTTGTCAGTCTGTATCAGAATAGAGTTTCGTCAGTCCTGATCTAACAATATAAGAAAGCTTGAAACAAGAAAAGCCCATTTGGCCATCAGTCCATTCCTTCCATCGATCTTGTGTATCCTAAAATCTCCCAATCCTTTTAATCTTCTAAGGAAAGCTTCTGCATCGATTTCTCAGACTTCGTTGGAAATAGAAATGGGGAGAAATGTAAAGCTGCTGACTCGCTCCCACCTGCTTTACACTTTCGCGCAAAGTTAAGATCGACCCCAAGAAGTGAAAGTACTCATTCCACAGAGTAGAGTGATGTCTGCCATGTGGGCCCAACTCTTTGGAACTATCTCCTTAAACTCCTCTACCTCCCTACTTCTCTCTCTACCTTTAAAACCATCCTTAAAAGTCATCTCTTTGACCATGCCTTCAATCACCTCCCCACAAAGGCTTGGCAACCACTCCTGTCATTCTCTGAAGCATCTTACAATGTTTTTCTATAAAACACAAGCTCTTGTTGTTTGAGACATCGGCCTAGAAATTGTTTCGCACCGGCCTGGTGCGAACTGGGAGCACGGGGACAATCTGCTTTGGAGTGCAGTGACTGTTATGTCGGTAAAAGTTACATCCAATTTGTCAACAGGAAAATCCTGAGATGAGAATTTGAGGAAGGAATGTTGGTCAGGATCGCAGGAGAACGCCCCGAGTTTCTTCGAAAAGTGCTATGGGATCTTTAGCACCAGCAGAACAGGGCCTCAGTTTAACATCTCATGTAAAGAACAGAACCTCCACCAGCACTCCCTCGGTACAGCAGTGGAGCACCAGCCTAGATTATGTGTTCAGGTCTTGAAGCGGGTCTTAAACCCTGGACTTTCGACTCGGAGGTGAGAGTGTTACAAACTGAGCGAAGCTGAGCACAAGCTTAAAGCTTCAAATGAAACTGTGTTCCAAAAGAACCCAGTTTAGAGAGAAATATTAATAATTAGAAAGTATTAATTATTGAGGTGACAGTTAATGATCAAGAACACAGTGGGGATGAATTTCCATGGGGTTTCTTCCCCTCATTTGACAGAAGAATCACGGAAACCCCAGAAAAACTGTTTAAACCCCATTTACTCCATGTTTCCATGTTGGGGAGAGAGTAGGTCAGCGGGAGTCCTTTTCAATTGTTCGAGCAATGAGTCGGCACAGATTCAATGGTCCGAATGGCCTCCTTCCGTGCTGTAAACTTGCAGGGTTCTCCATCTATTTTAAGTATGCAAGTAACATATAATGATAAACATTCATTAAGCTGTTGTCTCACTACCAGTTAGATAATTCTTCTAGATTGCATTATGTTCAAAATAACTTCTACATATCACAGCTCATTCACTATAAGATGCTGACAGGAAAAGAGAAAGAGATCAGGACATGGGAGACTAGAGAGTTCATCCGTTGACATCAGTGGACCTATTTGGATTGCCAGCTAGACTTTTCTCCAGTACCGCAGTGCCGTGTCAGCCTGGTTTATGTGCTCAGTTCTTGGAGCGGACATGGTTTAAAATAAAGTCCAACATTATTCTCACCTCTCCTCATTTCTATCCTGATGGGGTTTCAGGAACGGGACCGAAAGCAGAATAAGATACAAAGCTGTGGGGAGAGAACAGGGAGGTGGGATTAGTTTTGGATATCCCTTTCGGAGAGACGGCACAGACATGATGGGCCAAATGGCCTCCTCCTATGGCTGGGTTTGATAGCTATTTCACTCTACTGTTTTAGTTGGGTGTTGGAAAAACTATAGCTACAGAATTTTAAATTGAAATTTCAACATAGGAAATAATGACTTCACTCTTGGGGATTTTAGGAGTGGTTTTCCTGTGATTAGCATCCAGGAAACACTTAATCCCTGGGCACAGGTGCAGGAAGTACAGGTGGAGATCCATAACGTTGGGTACCTGCCCCTCCCCCCCTGCAATTTCCAGGGCTTCCTCTGAGGGGGTGTGGAGCACCTGCACTGACAATAGGTAAAGTGTGGGCAGGTAAGTGAGATGTGACCATCCTTAACCCTCCTGCCTCACTTTCCTCAAAGTTTTCCAGAAATGAACCCACTTGGAGGGAGGCCTGAGAAGGTAAGTCCTACCTTTGTCTTCCAAGCTCCCCACAGATCTTAAAGCCTAGAGGCCTCCTGGCTGCTGGGTTCCAACTTCAGTACTAAAGGATTGCTGCAATTTCGGAGGTGCCGTCTTTCGGATGAGACGTTAAACGTTTCAGGTGGATAAAGACGATCCCATGGCACTATTCAAAGAAGAACAGGGGAATTCTCCCTGGCGTCCTGGCCAATATTTATTCCTCAACCAACGTCACTAAGGAACAGATATCTGGTCATTTATCCCATTGCTGTTTGTGGGATCTTGCTGTGCGCAAACTGGCTGCTGCATTTCCTACATTACAACAGTGACTACACTTCAAAAGTAATTCATTGGTTGTGAAGCACTTTGGGATGGCCTGAAGATGTGAAAGGTGCTATATAAATGCAAGCTCATTCTTTCTTTAGTGGTCTATAACCTGAGCCGTGATCTAATAAAGTGTTCACTTACCGAGGAACCTATATGGCAGCAGATATATCCAGTGACAAGGGTTTACTGTTCATTCCTAGGTCCACCAATTCTACAAGGTGAAGATACATTCTGGTTCATAGGGAACATGAGCTCCACTTACAGGAATGGTCAGTGATGATGAATGAAAGGAAAATAGCGTAGAAACCCAAAATCATAACGAGCCGTAGCATGTGAGATTGTCGTGAACTGGAGTCATGGCAGCCTCACTTTATCCTTATGATCACAAATAAACGCCAATTCAGGGTCACCTAGCTAGACCACATGATGCAGAATGGCTGCGGACATGCACTTCCAACAGACTGGGTTCAAAAGTGACTACATCCTTTCGTGATCTCCAGACTATGGAACATTCCCACAGTACGTGCAGTTAGGGATCCTCTTGGCCTCCATATTCCTTTCTTTTGAAGGCTACTGCAGAATCTTTTGGTTGATTTTAGGAGAATGGGGCGGTGGAGGTAAACATCAATGGTCGTTCTGAAATATCTCCATTGATTATCCTCCAATCTTACATCATTTGGTGCAGTCATTTGATAAAGTTAATCGCTTTGGATAGCACTGTACAGAGTAATCAGTAGATCCGATCCAAGCCCAGGTTATTGTCCTTTACAATGGCTACAAATGCCTACATGGTGATTGCTTACAGTTTATGCAGCTTATCCAACTGATCTAACGAGGTCACCTGTGTGGTGGGCCCCTTCTCCTTTCACTCAACCATTGATGGAAGAATCTTTATCCCCATTCCTCTGCATTTGGGAGTTTGATCTCTCCCCACATTTAACTGTCTACCCAATACTTACCTGTTTGACCAGCCTTTCAGCCACTACCCTAACACTCTCCTGCTTCTTGCTTCGTGTCCACTGCTCCTTCTGTAAAGCACATTGTCATGTTTCATTATATGAAGAGCAGTATATCAATGTAAATTGTCATGTGATCCAGTTCTGTCTCTCTGCCGTTCTTCTCAGTTGTCAGGAAGGACTAATCTCATTTGCAGACATCTCCAATGAAAAGCAGCAATGCATCATTGCACAGATGAAGGCATTTAACCAGAAGATATCCACCGACATTCTGTAAAACATATCTTGGTCAGATTCCCAAGCAGCTATGTGACAAACACCCATCCTACTCATCCAGCACACACTTACTCCCCATGCACACTTATGCTCATTACACACTTACTTGCCATGCACCTATTTCCCATGCATACTTACTCCCCATTGCACACATACTCCCCATTGCACACTTACTCCCCATTGCACACTTACTCCCCATTGCACATTTGCACCCATTATACGGTTACTCCACATGCACCTACTCCCCAACCCCCTCCCTTTCCAGACCATGCAGCAGGAGGAGGAAGAAATTTGTCACAAGGTAGTAAGTTTAAGATGATGACTGATGGCAGATAAATGCGGACAACTGACCACACTTGCCTCTGACCACATGACTCCACCTTTCTATGGTGTTCTTCTAGTCATTGTATCATATCATTATCAAATAGACTCAACCATTGAGCATATGGTGTCAGCCATGGCTCAGTGGGTATCACTCTCGCCTCTGAGTCAGACGGTCATGGGCTCAAGTTCCACTCCAGAGACTTGAGCCCATAATCCAGGCTGACACTCCCAGTGCAGGTCTGAGGGAGTGCTGCACTGTTGGAGGTGCCGTCTTTCGGATGAGACATTAAACCAAAGGCCCCGTCTGCCCTCTGAAGTGGACATAAAAGATCCCATGGCACTATATCAACGAAGAGCTGGGGAGTTCTCCCTGATGTCCTGGCCAACATTTATCCCTCAACCAACATCACTAAAAATAGATTATCTGGTCATTGCTGTTTGTGGGATCTTACTGTGCACAAATTGGAAGCCGCATTTCCTACAACAGTGACTACACTTCAAAAGTACTGCATTGGCTGTAGTCATTAAAGGCTCTATATAAATGCAAATTCTTTCTAAAAAGTTGCCCTCTGGGACCTGGGTTCAGATTCAGCTTAGACTGATTCTATTCTTCAACGGGAGGGGGGGAGACTACTCTAACGCAACTGTTCTAGAACCATCTGCAAGGAGGCCAAGATCTGCCTAATATTTGCTGACCCTCATTTCATTATTCCCTTCTGGAGTTACTCACCTCTGCCTTGCTAGGGAATGTCTCAAAAAAGGTTCCTTTTCCATTCAGTAATTTAAGAGAAAAGGGCAGGAGGTTTCTTGGCTCATCATAGAAAATGTGTTTAAGGAAAATTAATTTACTCAGCGTTTGAGTAAAGCGTTGTTGTATTCAGTACCAATGAGAACCTCAGGCACTGGACAATGAGAGGCAAATTAGATGAGTCAGCCTGCAACAGTGATCAGCAGAGAACCCTGCAGCTAAACTGATCATTGTTCAGGAGCGTTGAATAGAGTCCATTGTTTTCAGTTGAAAAAAAAATCCCAGGATTTTGTTCAGTTTTAATTCTAAAAATCCAGGTGATTTTTAATGTGGGGGGGGGAAATAATTCTGGATATAAACTAGGAAGGGAAAGTTGCTCAGAGGGATTATGCACCGCTTGAGATGGTACTGAGCGCTACAGAACAGGGCCGTTCGTGAGGTGATGTCAGGAAGCACTTCTTCACTGGAAATCTGGAACTCTCTCCCCAAAAAAGCTGTTGAGGCCGGGGGTCAATTGAAAACTTCAAAACTGAGACTGATCGATTTTTGTTGGGTGAGGGGATTAAGGGATATGGAACAAAGGCAGGTAAATGGAGTTAAGATACAGATCAGCCATGATCTAATCGAATGGCGGAACAGGCTCGAAGGGCTGAATGGCCTCCTCCTGTTCCTATTCCTGTGTTCCCATATTCCTAGGAAGATCCCAATGTGTGCTGAATAAGCTGATCTTAGCCAGGGCAGCAGTTGGAGGGGGCTACAATTGGTTTCAGCATCGTGGGTTAATGAGGGGGAAATCAGACAAGGGTCCCCCTCTCAATTACTGCTCACTGACCCGAGCCTGAAAGGACCTATTTGTATGTGTTAGTTGAGGTGAGCATTGGGCTTGGCCCGAGATGGGCACCGTCCTGGTCTGTTTGGCTCACTAGATGGTGCATTTATCTACCCAACCAAGAAATAAAAGTTCTGCTCTTCCCCCTCCCCCCAATACTTTCCTGAGTTTAGCCCCTGACTTGTCTCCTGCAAACTTTACTGAGAACAGAGAAATGTTCGTGAGGCAGAATCTCAACAGAAAACATGTGACAAGGCAGGGAAAATATCAGAAGTATTCTCTATAATCAGGCGCAGCAAACCCTCTCCAACAACCATTTGTTTTTTATCTGTTGGTTGCTCAGTTTATATAACTAGCTCTTTGTTATTTGAACTGCTTTCTGCTTGAGTGTAAAAGAATTGTATAATTTTGTGTGCACTATTTAACAAAGCATTTGCTGTCTATGGCCTTAAATTAACCTCTTTAGATAAGGATTTTGCCTTTTAACCATCTGACTACTCAAGTTCAGCACACTCCTTCTTTCTTCACTTCTCCCCCGTGCATTTCCGACCCTCCTCTCTTGAATGCACTGACTCCGGTGTAGTCCCATGGCCGTTGGCAGCTCTGTGTTATCCTCCATGAGAGCCGACTGTCCTCCAGCACCTGAGCCAAGAGGACACTCGATCTGTGAGGGCCAAGACAGTTGGTGTCAGCGGGTTAGCCGGTCGTGGGTGGCAGCGGACATTTACTTTCTGGCTACGGTCATCGGACATCACTCAGCAGCAAGAATTGTGGCTGATTCTTCCCTCCCTTCTGCCCTCCATCAGCCCAGATGCAGCACCCTCAATTGCTACGGTGACTGAGATCAGCTCACACAACATAGACTGGGAATCAAACTCAGCACCTTCTGGTCTGTCACACACCAGGTAGATATGAGGGAAGTAAAGGGGGGAAATTGCGGAGGTTCTGACCATGATCTTCCAGACATCCTTAGATACGGGAGCGGTGCCAGAGGACTGGAGAATTGCAAATGTTAAACCCTTGTTCAAAAATGGGTGTCAGGATAAACCCAGCAACTGCAGGTCAGTCAGTTTAACCTCGGTGGTGGGGAAACTTTTAGAAACAATAATCTGGGACAGAATTAACAGTCACTTGGACAAGTGTGGATTGATTAGGGAAAGCCAGCACGGATTTGTTAAAGGCAAATCGTGTTTAACTAACCTGATAGAGTTTTTTGATGAGGTAACATAGAGGGTAGATGAGGGCAATGCAGTTGATGTGGTGTATATGGATTCTCAAAAAGCATTTGAGAAAGTACCACATGGTAGGCTTGCTATTAAGATTGCGGCCTATGGAATAAAGGGGGCAATAGCAACATGGATACAGAATTGGCTAAATGACAGGGAACAGAGTAGTGGTGAATGGTTGTTTTTCAGACTGGAGGGAGGTGTATAGTGGTGTTCCCCAGGGGTCGGTGCTGGGACCACTGCTTTTCTAGATATATATTAATGACTTGGACTTGGGAGTACAGGACACAATTTCAAAATCTGGAGATGACACAAAACTTGGAAGGATAGTGAACAGTGAGGAGGATAGTGATAGACTTCAAGAGGATATAGACAGGCTGATGGCATGGGCAGACACGTGACAGATGAAGTTTAATGCGGAAAAATGCGAAGTGATGCACTTTGGTAGGAAAAATTAGGAGAGGCAATATAAACTAGAGGGCACAACTCTAAAAGGGATACAGGAACAGAAATCTGGGGGTATATGTGCACAAATCGTTGAAGGTGGCAGGGCAGGTTGAGAAAGTGGTTAAAAAAGCAAACAGGATCCTGGGCTTTATAAATAGCGACAATGGATGAACGGACACCGCGCAACAATCGCCAGACAGGAGGGTTCCCTCCCAGTCGGGGAACACTTCAGCAGTCAGGGACATTCAGCCACCGACCTTCGGGTAAGCGTACTCCAAGGCGGCCTTCGAGACACACGACAATGCAAAATCGTCGAGCAGAAATTGATAGCCAAGTTCCGCACCCATGAGGACGGCCTCAACCGGGATCTTGGGTTCATGTCACGCTACACGTAACCCCACCAGCGAACAAAAGCTATCTGTTTTTAATATAACGGGTCATTTGCTGGCTTTCTCTGCCTTCCGGATGTTTCTGCCTCTCTCTGTTTTTTTTTCTGTTTGTTTTTTTTTTGTTGACCGTATATTCGGGGGCTCTGTAGGTAACACCTCTCTGTCTGAACACTGTGATTGCCTTGGCAACGGGCAATTGCAAAGACTATCTGTAATCACCATGTATTGTTCTGTGATTTATAAATGCGTAGGCTTCGAGGAGTTCCTGACATTTACCTGAGGAAGGAGGAAGCCTCCGAAAGCTTGTAAATTTCAAATAAATCGTTGGACTATAACTTGGTGTTGTAAAATTGTTTACAATTGTCAACCCCAGTCCATCACCGGCATCTCCACATCATTTATAAATAGAGGCATAGAGTACAAAACAAGGAAGCCATGATGAACCTTTATAAAACACTGGTTCGACCACAACTGGAGTATTGTGTCCAGTTCTGGGCACCGCACTTTAGGAAAAATGTGAAGGTCTTAGAGAGGGTGCAGAGGAGATTTACTAGAATGATTCCAGGGATGAGGGACTTTAGTTACGTGGATTGACTGAAGAAGCTGGAGTTGTTCTCCTTGGAACAGAGAAAGTTGAGAGAAGATTTGATAGAGGTATTCAAAATCATGAAGGGTCCAGACAGAGTAGATAGAGAGAAACTGTCCCCATTGGCAGAAGGGTCAACAACCAGAGGGCATAGATTTAAGGTGATTGACAAAAGAAAAGCTTTTTTACTCAGTGAGTGGTTAGAATCTGGAATGCACTGCCCAAGGGGGTGGTGGAGGCAGATTCAATCATGGCCTTCAAAAGGGAACTGGATAAGTACTTGAAAGGAAAAAATTTGTAGTTGCTGCATTGCATCCTGTGGATGGTACACACTGCAGCCACTGTGCGCCGGTGGTGGAGGGAGTGAATGTTTAGGGTGGTGGATGGGGTGCCAAACAAGCGGGCTGCCTTGTCCTGGATGGTGTCAAGCTTCTTGAGTGTTGTTGAAGCTGCACTCAACGAGGCAAGTGGAGAGTATTCCATCACACTCCTGACTTGTGCCTTGTAGATGGTGCAAAGGCTTTGGGAAGTCAGGAGGTGAGTCACTCGCCACAGAATACCCAGCCTCTGACCTGCTCTTGCAGCCACAGTATTTATGTGGCTGGTCCAGTTAAGTTTTTGGTCAATGGTGACCCAGGGTATTGATGGTAGGGGATTTGGCGATGGTAATGCCGTTGAATGTCAAGGGGAGGTGGTTAGACCCTCTCTTGTTGGAGATGGTCATTGCCTGGCACTTGTTTGGCGTGAATGTTACTTGCCACTTATCAGCCCAAGCCTGGATGTGGTCCAGGTCTTGCTGCATGCGGGCACGGACTGCTTCATCATCTGAGGAGTTGTGAATGGAACTGAACACTGTGCAGTCATCAGCGAACATCCCCATTTCTAACCTTATGATGGAGGGAAGGTCATTGATGAAGCAGCTGAAGATGGTTGGGCCTAGGACACTGCCCTGAGGAACTCCTGCAGCAATGTCCTGGTGCTGAGATGATTGGCCTCCAACAACCACTACCATCTTCCTTTGTGCTAGGTATGTCTCCAACCATTGGAGAGTTTTCCCCCTGATTCCCATTGACTTCAATTTCACTAGGGCTCCTTGGTGCCACACTCGGTCAAATGCTGCCTTAATGTCAAGGGCAGTTACTCTCACCTCACCTCTGGAATTCAGCTCTTTTGTCCATGTTTGGACCAAGGCTGTAATGAGGTCTGGAGCCGAGTGGTCCTGGTGGAACCCAAACTGAGCATCGGTGAGCAGGTTATTGGTGAGTAAGTGCCGCTTGATAGCACTGTCGACAACACCTTCCATCACTTTGCTGATGATTGAGAGTCGACTGATGGGGCGGTAATTGACCGGATTGGATTTGTCCTGCTTTTTGTGGACAGGACATACCTGGGCAATTTTCCACATTGTTGGATTGATGCCAGTGTTGTAGCTGTACTGGAATAGTTTGGCTAGAGGCACGGCTAGTTCTGGAGCACAAGTCTTCAGCACTACAGCCGGGATGTTGTCGGGGCCCATAGCCTTTGTTGTATCCAGTGCACTCAGCCGTTTCTTGATATCATGTGGAGTGAATTGAATTGGCTGAAGACTGGCTTCTGTGATGGTGGGGATATCGGGAGGAGGCCGAGATGGATCATCCACTCGGCACTTCTGGCTGAAGATGGTTGTAAACGCTTCAGCCTTGTCTTTTGCACTCAAAATTGAGAGAGCACATTGTATATTCTTCAATGTTGGGACCCATGGGTTTTTTTTTGCTTTAGTTTGGTGTTTTCTTAATCCCCTTTCCTTAATCTGGCTTGATCCTGTAGCTGTGGTTGTGTTCACATTTCCTGGTCCCAGGCAGTCACCAATGTCCCATCCAGGCATGACCGTCCCTTCCATGTTGGTCACACTCTCGTCACATGGCTCAGATCAGAAGCTGAGCAGATCGGGGCCCGAACCAACACCTCTCCCCACTTCATGACCTGGAACATTCAATAACATTCCATCTCACCCACAACTGCTCAATTGAAGAACTTTACAGGACTCGGAACTGTGTGCCTATTTTCTACATGATTGCACATTGATCCTCATCATGGGTTACCAATACTTCAAACTGATGTACAGCAAGTGCGGCCTTACTTCTGTTTAGTGGTGATTGTAAACTTCAACATCTGTTAATATTTTTGTGGTAAAATAATTTTAGAAAAATTTCATCCCTGCAAATATCAGTTCTGTTATAAAGAGAATAACGGATTGGGATGAGTGGGAGTAACTTACTCACATCTGCCAAATACTGAGTCAATCGTTCAATTATCTTAGAATCATAGAAACTTACAGCATAGAAGGAGGCCATTCAGCCCATTGTGCTTGTGCTGGATCTTTGAAAGAGCTATCCAATTAGTCCCACTCACCTGCTCTTTCCCTATAGCCCTGTAAATACTTTCTTATTTATCCAATTCCCTTTTGAAAGTTATTATTGAATCTGCTTCCACCGCCCTTTCAGGCAGCGCATTCCAAATCAGAACAACTCGCTGTGTAAAAAAATGTTTCCTCATCTTCCCCTCTGATTCTTTTGCTAATTATCTTAAAACTGTGTCCTTTGGTTACTGACTGTTCTGCCACTGGAAACAGATTGTGTTAATAAAACAGGAATATATTACACAGGATAATGCTGGGAATGTGTTAAACGGGATAACAGAGAGCTGGGAGTGTGTTACACAGGATAACAGAGAGCTGGGAGTGTGTTACACAGGGTAACAGAGAGCTGGGAGTGTGTTACACAGGGTAACAGAGAGCTGGGAGTGTGTTACACAGGATAACAGAGAGCTGGGAGTGTGTTGCACAGGATAACAGAGAGCTGGGAGTGTGTTACACAGGATAACAGAGAGCTGGGAGTGTGTTACACAGGGTAACAGAGAGCTGGGAGTGTGTTACACAGGGTAACAGAGAGCTGGGAGTGTGTTACACAGGGTAACAGAGAGCTGGGAGTGTGTTACACAGGATAACAGAGAGCTGGGAGTGTGTTACACAGGGTAACAGAGAGCTGGGAGTGTATTACACAGGATAACAGAGTTTGGAATCTGCTCTTCTGCTTGCTATTTGCAAGTCTGTTTACAAATTTGCTACAGATAACGAAGCAATAAATCTTCCACCACTCACTATCTGTGACATTGTTGGAAAGTATGAACTTTAAGGTGAAGAATAGGTCAAATGCAATCATATCACAGGGTATTACAGTGAGGGGTGTGTTATATCAGAGTGTTACAGTGAGGGGTGTGTTATATCAGAGTGTTACAGTGAGGGGTGTGTTATATCAGAGTGTTACAGTGACGGGTGTGTTATATCAGAGATTATTACAATGAACGGTGTGTTATATCAATGTGTTACAGTGAGGGGTGTGATATATCAGAGTGTTACAGTGAGGGGTGTGTTATATCAGAGTGTTACAGTGAGGGGTGTGTTATATCAGAGTGTTACAGTGAGGGGTGTGTTATATCAGAGTGTTACAGTGAGGGGTGTGTTATATCAGAGTGTTACAGTGAGGGGTGTGATATATCAGAGTGTTACAGTGAGGGGTGTGATATATCAGAGTGTTACAGTAAAGGGTGTGTTATATCAGAGATTATTACAATGAACGGTGTGTTATATCAGAGTATTACAGTAAAGGGTGTGTTATATCAGCGAGGATTACAGTGAGGGGTGTGTTATATCAAATTGTTAGAGTTAGGATGTGTTATATCAGAGATTATTACAATGAAGGGTGTGTTATATCAGAGTGTTACAGTGAGGGGTTTGATGTATCAGAGTGTTGCAGTGCGCGGTGTGGTATATCAGAGATTATTATAATGAGGGGAATGATATATCAGAGTGTTGCAGTGCGCGGTGTGGTATATCAGAGATTATTATAATGAGGGTTGTGTTATATCAGAGTGTTGCAGTGAGGGGTGTGGTATATCAGAGATTATTACAGTGATGGATGTGTTATATCAGAGAGTTTTACAGAGAGGGGCGTGTTATATCAGAGTGTTGCAGTGAGGGGTGTGATCTAAAGTTAAAGCCTGTTGAATTGAGGGCAAATTATTGACCTGGTTAGGAAATTGGCTGAGTGGCAAGAGGCAGAGAGTAGGGATAATGGGCAGGTGCTCAAATTGGCAGGATGTGACTAGTGGTGTCCCACAGGGATCTGTGTTGGGGCTTCAACTTTTCACTGTATTTATTAACGACTTAGATGACGGGATAGAAAGCCACATATCCAAGTTTGGTAATGACACAAAGATAGGCAGCATTGTAAGCAGTGTAGATGGAAGCATAAAATTACAGAGAGATATTAATAGATTAAGTGAATGGGCAAAACTGTGGGAAATGGATTTCACTATAGGTAAGTGTGAGGTCATCCACTTTGGACCTAAAAAGGATAGATCAGAGTACTTTCTAAATGGTGAAAAGCTCGAAACAGTGGAGTTCCAAAGAGACTTCGGGGTCCAGATACATAGATCATTAAAATGTCATGGACAGGTACAGAAAATAATGAAAAAGGCTAATGGAATGCTGGCCTTTATATCTAGAGGACTGGAGTACAAGGGGGCAGAAGTGATGTGACAGCTATACAAAACCCTGGTTAGACCGCACCTGGAGTACTGTGAGCAGTTCTGGGCACCGCACCTTCGGAAGGATACATTGGCCTTGGAGGGAGTGCTGTATAGATTTACTAGAATGATACCTGGACTTCAAGGGACAAATTACAAGGAGAGATTACACAATTGCTAATTTTAAATCGGAGTTGATAGATTTTTTTTAACCAAATGTATTAAGGGATATGGGGCTAAGTCGGGTATATGGAGTTAGGTCACAGGTCAGCCATGATCTCATTGAATGGCGGAACAGGTTTGAGGGGCTGAATGGCCCACTCCTGTTCCTATGTTTCTATCAGAGGGTGTTACAATGAGCAGTGTGATATATCAGAGGGTGTTACAGTGGGGGTGTGATATATCAGAGGGTGTTACAGTGGGGGGTGTGATATATCAGAGGGTGTTACAGTGAGGGGTGTGATATATCAGAGGGTGTTACAGTGAGGGTGTGATATATCAGAGGGTGTTACAGTGAGGGGTGTGATATATCAGAGGGTGTTACAGTGGGGGGTGTGATATATCAGAGGGTGTTACAGTGAGGGGTGTGATATATCAGAGGGTGTTACAGTGGGGGGTGTGATATATCAGAGGGTGTTACAGTGAGGGGTATGATATATCAGAGGGTGTTACAGTGGGGGGTGTGATATATCAGAGGGTGTTACAGTGAGGGGTATGATATATCAGAGGGTGTTACAGTGGGGGGTGTGATATATCAGAGGGTGTTACAGTGAGGGGTGTGATATATCAGAGGGTGTTACAGTGAGGGTGTGATATATCAGAGGGTGTTACAGTGAGGGGTGTGATATATCAGAGGGTGTTACAGTGAGGGGTGTGATATATCAGAGGGTGTTACAGTGAGGGATGTGATATATCAGAGGGTGTTACAGTGGGGGTGTGATATATCAGAGGGTGTTATAGTGAGGGGTGTGATATATCAGAGGGTGTTATAGTGAGGGGTGTGATATATCAGAGGGTGTTATAGTGAGGGGTGTGATATATTAGAGTGTTAGCGTGAGGGATGTGATATATTTGAGAGTGTGGTAGTTATAGAGAGAGTGGCATATTACTGATAATATAACAATAACTTGCCTTTATATACCGTAATAAGACAAAAATCAACACCGAGCCAAAGAAGGAGATATTTGGACAGATGATTAAAAGCTTGGTCAAAGAGGTAAGTTTCAAGGTGGGTTTTAAAGGAGGAGAGAGAGGCGGAGAGGTTTAGGGAGTGAGTTCCAGAGCTTAGGGCCCAGAGAGCTGAAGGCACGGCCACCAATGATGGGGCGAGGGAAATCAGGAATGCGCAAGAGGCCAGAATTGGAGGAGTGCAGAGATCGCAGAGGGTTGTAGGGCTGGAGGAGGTTACAGAGATAGGGAGGGGCGAGGCCATGGAGGGATTTGAAAACAAGGATGAGAATTTTAAAATCGAGGCATTCCCGTTCCGGGCGCCAATGTAGATCAGCGAGCACCAGGGTGATGGGGAAACAGGACTTGGTGCGAGTTTTGATACGGGCAGCAGAGTTTTGGATGAGCTGAAGTTTACGGAGGGCAGAAGGTGGAAGGCCGGCCAGGAGAGCATTGGAATAGTCGAGTCTAGAGGTAATAGAGGCATGGATGAGGGTTTCAACAGCAGATGAGCTGAGGCAAGAGCAGAGACGGGCGATGTTACGGAGGTAGAAGTAGGCGGTCTTGGTGATGGAGCGGATATGTGGTCGGAAGCTCAGCTCAGGGTCAAATAGGACGCCGAGGTTGTGAACGACCTGGTTCAGCCTCAGACAGTGGCCAGGGAGAGGGATGGAGTCGGTGGCTAGAGAATGGAGTTTGTGGTGGGGCCTTAAGACAATGGCTTCGGTCTTCCCAATATTTAATTGGAGGAAATTATGGCTCATCCAGAACAGGATGTTGGAGAAGCAGTCATAAATTAAACTTGCTGGTGTTAAAATTCTCCTCTCCCCATTTACAAAGAATCAATTCCCTTACTGATCCGCAGCACGAGCTTCCAAGTAATCATTCCTCCCCCCATCCCTTTGCATTTTTCACTTTTGTGATCACAGAGACAGTGGAGGGGTCGAGGGAGGTGGTGGTGAGGTAGAGCTGGGTGTCGTCAGCGTTCATGTGGAACCTGATGTCGTGTTTTCGAATGATGTCGCCGAGGGGCAGCATGTAGGTGAGAAATAGGAGGGGCCGAGGATAGATCCTCGGGGAACTCCAGAGGTAACGGTGCGGGAGCGGGAAGAGAAGCCATTGCAGGAGATTCTCCGGCTACGACTGGATAGATAGGAATGGAACCAGGCGAGCGCAGTCCCACCCAGCTGGACGACAGAGGAGGGGCATTGGAGGAGGATGGTGTGGTCAACCATGTCAAAGGCTGCAGACAGGTGGAGAAGGATGAGGAGGGATAGTTTACCACGGTCACAGTCACATAGGATGTCATTTGTGACTTTGATAAGGACCATTTCAGTACTGTGGCAGGGGCGGAAACCTGATTGGAGGGATTCAAACATGGAGTCGTGGGAAAGAGGGTCACAGATTTGAGAGACGACGACACGTTCCAGGAATTTGGAGGGGAAAGGGAGGTTGGAGATGGGACGGTAGTTTGCAAGGACAGAGGGGTCAAGGGGGGTTTTTTGAGGGAGGTGAAGATGGAAGATTTGAAAGAACATATTCCATAGTCTGGCTCACACAGTGTCCAGAACCATACAAAATAAATGTTATGAAAAACAATGTATATTTTTAAAATCTCTGTCCTCTAGAAGTGTCCCAAAGTTGCTTGAAGTGCTGTTGTTATGTAGGTGAATGCAGCAGCGTTTTTCAAGTAAACTGTGTTTTGTTACTGTTGGTTAGTTGGGACACTATCAGATTGCCCTGATTTTCTTCAATCAGTACCATGTGATCAGGCAAATACAAGTTCATGGCACTGTGATATATCTCACATGGTATATTCAGTGTCACACCCAGCACTGAATCCCACTGCCCTGCAATTCCCACAATATAACTTGACGAGCTCAGGTTTTCTCAAAATACAAGTATTTACTGGGCTGAAAATTTCCCCTATTTGTTGTAAGGGTTCTGTATGAAATGAGTTTGGTCAGTTTCAACCCAGTCACTAATGGCCACGGGGACCTAATTTGACACGAATTGGCATTCTCACTCAGAGAGGCTGTCAAGATGGTTCTTATAGGAATTGGTACAAATAGGGAGTTCTGTTCTGAGGCTAAGGCTGAGACACGTTGATGGGACGGTGTAGAGGGAGCTTTACTCTGTATCTAACCCGTGCTGTACCTGCCCTGGGAGTGTTTGATGGGACAGTGTAGAGGGAGCTTTACTCTGTATCTAACCCGTGCTGTACCTGCCCTGGGAGTGTTAGAAATGGAAACATGTTTCATTCTTCAACATTAATTACCTTCAACTTCAGAGTCGCAAAGGGATCCAGGGATACTACCACCGTCACTACTACTACTACTACTACTACTACTACTACTACTACAACAACAACAACAACAACAACAACAACAACTCCCATTTATATAGCACCTTTAACATAGTAAAATGTCCCAAGGTGCTTCACAGGAACAATTATCAGACAAAATTTGACACTGAACCACATAAGGAGATATTAGGACAGGTGACCAAAAGCTTGGTCAAAGAGGTAGGTTTTAAGGAGCATCTTAAAGGAGGAGAGAGAGGGCGGAGAGGTTTAGGGAGGGAATTCCAGAGCTTAGGGCCCACGCAGCTGAAGGCATAGCTGCCAATGGTGGGGTGAGGAACACAGAGATCTCAGAGGGTTGTAGGGCTGGAGGAGGTTACAGAGAGAGGGAGGGGACGAGGCCATGGAGGTATTTGAAAACAAGGATGAGAATTTTAAATTTGAGGCGTTGCCAGGCCAGGAGCCAATGTAGGTCAGCGAGCACAGGGGGTGATGGGTGTTCGAGTTAGGATACGGGCAGCAGAGTTTTGGATGAGCTGTAATTTATGGAGGTTGGAAGCCGGCCAGGAGATCTTTGGAATAGTGGAATCTGGAGGTAACAAAGGCACGGATGAGGGTTTCAGCAGCAGATGAGCTGAGGCAGGGGCGGAGACTGGCAATGTTACGGAGGTGGAAGTGGGAGGTCTTGGTGATAGAGAGGATATGGGGTCGGAATCTCAACTCGGGGTCAATTAGACACCAAGGTTGTGAACGACCTGTTTTAGCTTCACAGTAGCCAGGGAGAGGGATGGAATCGGTGGCGAGGGAACGGAGTTTGTGGCGGGGACCAAAGACAATAGTTTCGGTCTTTCCAATATTTAATTGGAGGAAATTTCTGATACACATACAGATATGCAAATCATTAAAAGTAGCAACGCACGTTAACAAAGCCATAAAAAATGCAAACAAAGCATTGGGGTTCATTTCTAGAGGAATAGAATTCAAAAGCAGAGAACTTATGTTAAACTTAGAGCACTGTGCACAGTTCTCACAAAAAGGATATAGATGCACTGGAAAAAGTGCAAAAATGGTTTACAAGGATACCAGAACTGAGAGGGTTCAACTATTAGAACAGACTGGGGCTCATTTCTCTAGAAAAGAGAAGGCTGAGAGGTGACCTGATAGAGGTGTTTAAAATTATGAAAGGGTTTGATAGGGTGGATGTAGAGAAAATGTTTCCACTTGTGGGGGAGACCAGAACTAGGGGTCATAAATATAAGATAGTCACTAATAAATCCAATAGTGAATTCAGGAGAAACTTCTTTACCCAGAGAGTGGTGAGAATGTGGAACTCGCTCCCACATGGAGTAGTTGAGGTGAATAGTGTAGATACATTTAAGGGGAAGCTGGATAAACACATGAGGGAGAAAGGAGAATACATTGATGAGCTGAAATAAAGTAAATAGAGCGGGAGGAGGTGCGTGTGGAGCATAAACGCCAGGGGTGAGTGGCCTGTTTCTATGCTGTAAATTCTGATTGCTGTTCTCTGAGTTATGTCAGTGGGAGCATAAGAACAGGATTTGGCCCCATTGTGCTGTCCATTGCGGTTTACCAGCTGCCCACACTCACTATCTGGGCATGAAGAATGATCAGGTGGGTGAGTTACTGGGGAGCTATTTGCACCTGTGGAACCTGCACCCGAACAACATCCAGAGTGCAGGGACAGTGTGAACAATTCTACACATATCCTCTTTATATATTAAGCAAGCTTTACTTTAAATGGGTCATATTTTGTGTAATGAGGTTAAAATCAGATTCTCTGCAGCACTCCCCCCGCAAAAAATAAAATCAAAGGTTAGTTAGTGGATTGGTAGTAATGTCATTTTAGCCGCGAGTTCGTCAGGGTCTCCGCTTCTCAACCAGGTGCATTGGGAAAGCTGAGTGACTGCGAGCACAGAACAGACTGAAGAGGGAAAAGGAGCAAGCACCTACTTTAGGTAGATTACGGCTGCTGGCGAAACCTCTCTCACCCTCACGTTGCTTGTGTGTAAGACTCAAGCCCTGAGATTAAAGGCTGCTTCTTTTGGTGAGTGTGTGTGAGAGTGTGTGTGTGTGTGAGTGTGTCTGTGTGGATGCTATGGGATGCCACATACAATCGTGGAGCTTTCGTCTGAGTAATTAAAGGAACGTGGTGAAGAGGAGGAGGGACTGAGAGGCAAGAGACGGTCTCCTAGGCTGAGAGAGAGAGAGAGCGAGAGAGAGAGAGAGAGAGAGCAGATCTCCTTTAAAAAAACAATGCAATCCAATCGTCCCAGGAGCATGCTGCAAATAGTGGAAAGAAAATATATAATATAGGAAGAAAATTGCATCACACACAACATACCAGCACAAACACTGAGAGAGAGAGAGACAGACAGACAGACACAGACTCTGCTGGAAGCTACTTTTAAAAGAGGGAATCTTTGGAACCCTCAACATTTTCACATTGAGTTCTGAAGCCCTCATGATTCTGTGGCATTGAGAAGGAGAGAGAGAGAGAGAGAGACCCCAGCCCGCAGGTTTCACACAGGTTAGTGACTCAGCCTTCTTTCCGATAACCATTTGTGATTAGTATAATTTCTGGGCGGGAGGGGGGAGAGGGTGATGAAGCTTTCGCAACTTAAAAGTTTTGTTGATTTAATTTTTTAAAGACGGGTTTCATTACATTTTTTAAAAAGTTATTTTTTTAGTGATTATGGGGACAGGTAACGCTTTTTATTTCTGCTAAAAGTTTTTGGTTTGTGTCGATTGCGGCTTTGAGTGGGTGGTTGTAGTCTGGAGAACTTCCAGTCGGCGGATCGATTTGAAGTTTGAAAGGATTTTGTGTCGAAGTCGGTTTAAAATGTTGAATTGAGGGGGGGGGGGGAGATTTGGAGGTCCGATTGTGTTTGGGAGGTTTTTTAGGGGGGGGGTTAATTCAGACCCGGGTCCGGTTTGTGCTTCTATTTGTCTCGGGGTAATTCTTCAGTTTTTTGTTGCCGATTCTGTTCAGAATTTGAGTGACGGTGGAGTTCCCCACTTCCCGTTTCTACTAAACTATCGTTTCCAACACTCTCGGTCTAACGCCGGTCTCCCAATCAGACCGGGACCTGTGATGTGGGCTGGGAATTTGGCCTGATTTGGGATGTTGGGAGAGCCCGCTGTCGGTGAGCCGGACCCCGCTCTCTCTCTCTCTCTCTCTGCACACTGGCTGCTGGAGCCGGGGCTGTTTGAATTAAGATTCCACTGAATCTTCACTCACCCTCAGGACGGGGGCTGGGGAGAGAAACGCAGATTCCGGGTTCAGTGTTCGGGAGGAATCGGTTGGCTATTTTAGGGAGGGGGAGGAGGGGAGAGAGAGGTTGGGGTCAGTCTGAACTGAATTGTCATTGTCAATCCAACTAGAAGTAAGTTGGCATGTGGCAGGTCGACAGATAAAGTAAAAGATCGATTTTGTTGGATTGAGGTGGCGCTGGTCCGGCCCCGCATTTTGTGCCCAGTGATGTGCGAATTCTCCGCAGTTGATGTATTTTTTAGCCTGTGCCAGGTTTGTAGATTGAGAGAAGCTGACGGACCGGAGTCACCGAGAAACTGCCTCGTCCGCTTCCAACTTCCCAGAGATTCGCTTTCTTTCCCCCCTCGGGCCGGGGCCGGGGCCGGGGTCAGGGAGGGCTCCTGACTGGGTCACTCCTCGGTCGGTGGATCTCAACAGCCGTAAAATCTGCAGATCTCGGGCAGCCTTTATTTTATCCATTGAAAGTATAAATACAAACCTATCCCTTCTCCCCCCAACACCTCGCTGTGAAACTTCCAAATCCCCCTTATCCCAAACTCCCCCCGTTTCAGCACCGTTCCCGGGACTCACTTTTGCATTTTTTTTACAGAACCCGCCAGCAACTGGATTATTGCAATAACCCCTTAAATAGTTCTTAAACGATTGGAGGGGATAATTATAGAGATTTAAACCCCGGCTAATTTGCCCTTGTGCCGCTCTAATAGATTCCCAGTATTAGGTTTAAAAAAACAAAGGAGAAAATGAAATTACAACTTTTTACAAAACAATCCTTGCATTGCACCAATCATTGGACGAACTTTTGGGCTGTTAAGTTTCTGAAGTTTCGATTCTATGAATTTTTATGCATTTTTATTTTAAAAATCGGTTCCTGCCGATGGAATCGGGAGCCCCCGAGTCGAGTTTAGTTTCCGATCCGCTTCCCATTCAATGCAGGGAATCAGGTCGCCAATTGCACGGCTGATTTTTTTTTTAATTTGGGAAGTCGATTTTAAAAAATCATCTGCATGAAATAATTAATTGCGGTCTCTCAGTGCCGAGTGAAAAGGCGATTCGTCGAGTGTTGTAAGCGCCGCCGAGTCTGTAAAGGTGCAATCTTTGATTTCCACGAGGAGTGTGGTTGTAAAATTGGTAAAAGTGTGAGCGAGGAAGAGATTGGAAAAGAGAAGGAGATTGAGAGAGATCCGGCGATTCCGGATTCCCATCAACTTCTCCCAGACTCCGCTCAGATTATCAGAAACCGTTTAGAACTGGTAACAATTGTTACAACTTCCACAACGTGGACAGGAGTTGTGGATTTTCCCCCCCGTGTGTGCGGAAAGTTAGAGACAGTCACACGTTGTGATGTCTGCCAAACAGATGTCTATTTTTTCCTGAACCTCCCTAATATTTCCCCCTCCTCGCTTTATCTCCTGAAGTGCAAGGAATCGCCGCCTTTCCAAAACCTTCAACCTCCTGTGTTCCTGATATTTATACTTTCCGCCAGTTCACGTTTCCAAGTTCAAGTTTTGTTGTTTAGCAAATTCTCTAAAATTGTCATTGCATTTGTAAATTTCCAGCAAATATTTTCCCAGCACTTGCTGAGAGGCGCAGCCTTGGGATAAACTCTGAAAACCGTTTGACCGTGAGATGGGAACCCATCGCCCCAAAGATTGCACCGGAATCCTCGTGACAAATTAACCTTTTACCCTTCGGCGGCGGTGGGGATTTGTGACCTCACTCACCCCGAATATCATTCCAATTTTTTATACTTGGAGAAATGTGAAGTAAAGTAACCTTTTCTTGGACATATTCACGGAATGCAGCTCCTAGTCAGCAGGTTCTAATTATTGCTACTGTTCTAAATGGAACAACAGAAAGATCAAAAAAATGTTAATTGAAATCTGCCTGGGGCACTGAGTGAGATCTGAAAGGGTTAAACTCCGACTGTCCCTGGACCCCTTGTGAATTAATGTGTCGGTGGTGCTGGGGATTTATAATGATGGAAATCACGGCTGATTTTGAACCGGTTTATGTGCACACATTCCGCTTGAGAATATTGTCGTTATTCACACTGATCCCAGATTCTGTCGTTATGTTTCAAAGTTTTTTTTGTTTTCAAAGGATGAGGCATATATTGTTTTGGTTTAAAAAGTCAATATGATTCATAAATTGAGGACAGTTTATTATTATTCATAAGCTCTTAGCAGTGCGAGCAGTACGGACTGGTTATACAGATTAACACGAGGCAATTATCAATTCCGGAATTCTCAACAGTTGAAATTCACCAATGCAGTTTTGCAGATTTGCTTGAATTCTCCTTTAAGTGGTGCATTTAAATAATTTCTCACCCTAATTTTGATTTCTTTATTAAATCTCACATTCTAAGTGCGGGATTCCCCTCTCTAAATGATCATCAGGATATCTTTGAGTGGAGTTCTGTCCTGACACTGGGCAAAGATCCTTTCACTTGCACGCTGCACCATAGCAGATGTGGGGACATTGCGACGATTTCCGCTTTAATGTCAAGACACAATCAAAGAATATAAAAATATCCTTGAAATACAGAACCAGGAGGTACCAGCGTCCGCCTTACCGAAAGTTAACGCAGAGGAAATTTTGGTTTAAGCAAAAGATTTAATCGCAGAGATCTGACAGAACTGAACTTTCATGTAACATCTCGTTAAAAACTGGATCAGCACCCATTCAAATAACCAGATTTGCTGTAGAAAATCGGAGTTGTATTTTTGGTTGATTTTATTGAATTTTGAAAAATTAATTTTACATTTTTGGTCCTGGATTTTTCTGAATATTTATAAACAGGTTGAAGACTGTTTCGTTGTTCCGTTCTCAAATATCACTTGACTTTTGCAGAGAAATGTCGTTTTATTCAGGACACAAACCTCTCAAAATAAAGTCTGCGCTTCCGCCAAATGTTATTTCTGTGGAGTAGTTTGGAAATAGTAGCGAGCACTTTGGATTTTAAGTTCACAAATTAGACCCAGAGGGTGAGGTGGCGGGTGTGAAATCACGGCGGTGCATCTAACTCACCACCAGAACGATGGCCCCAAGTGTGCTGGATGTTTCATTTTCAGAAATACTCCGCAGGTTGTGGGCAGTGAATTTTTCTGCTCCGTTCTGTCGTTGTCAGCATTGTATCAAAGAGTGGACAAAAGTCAGGGAATAAATTAGTGACATCGGAAACTTCGGAATGTAGGTAGTCAGTGGATTCAGTGATCTTTAAAATGTCAAGGACTACAGGTTTTCTTGAATTTCATTTTTAAAACTTCTAATTATTAGTTCTTGAAGACGGTAGTGAGGGCAGCAAAGGTTGGAAGGAAACGGAGAGAATGTTTAAAGAAAAACAAATAAATAAGAGAGAAAGATAACTGACAGACGGGAGAGAGAGAAAAGGTGAAACAGAAAGAGAAAAACAGCAAATGAGGCTTCATGCGAGAGAGTTAGAAAAATAGATGAGGGAGAAAGAGATGGAGACGGCTGGAGAGATGGTGAAACAGATACTTGGATGGAAAGAGAGACATAGAGAGGGAAGAGGGAGGCAGACACAGCAAGGGATGGAGAAAAGGAGACAGTCGAAGGAGAAATTGAGAGACTTATAAAATCTAGCCCATGTAACTAGATTCATATATACACCTGCTCTTATATTAAATGCAGACAGAAATACCGAGTATAGTGTGGATACATTTTAACTTGAGAGGAAATTATGCTATAAAAACACTCAGGCCTTTTATTAGAAGGGATGTGCATTCTTTTCAGAGGACGAAAGTCTTTAGCTTAAAATTCTTTAACCCTTTTGTTGGCTGATTCCCGGTCAGAAACCTTTCCAATGGAATAAAATTCTGTGGCCCACAACTCCTTCAGTCTTACGGTTTTTTTTCGTCACATGTTCATTGTTGCTATTAATTTTCTTTTTGCCTTTTCATTTTGTGGAGAAGATATCTTGCAACAGTTTAATTGTGGGCTTTCTACAAATTGTTTTAACACTCCCTCTCTTCTCTCCACACCCTACAAATAATTGCAGCTAGTCATAAAAGTAGAAAGCTGAGCTGTTGGCATCTGAGCGTAGTTTGTTCAAACCAGACTCCAGGTCCTGTGTCAGTGATTGGGTTAAGAGCTGATGCCTTGATAAGCTGACATCGCAGTGGATAAATTCAGTTTACACCTCAGCCCAAGTCCACCAGCAAGTCACAGCAACACCTAAACTTTTCAATTATCATTTACTGGACCCCTTCAATAAGAACACTGGGCTTACTTTATCAGTTTAGAAATTTAACAACATTTTCAAAACTAAAAAAATAAAAATAATTAATTGAATAATCTCCCACGTCAGAAAAATTCAGGAACTCTTATTGTAAATAATAGTCCGAGGTCATTACACACTTCATGGAGCTAGACACTTCTCTCTGTCTAACTCTCTGTCTGTCTAACTCTCTGTCTGTCTAACTCTCTGTCTGTCTAACTCTCTGTCTAACTCTCTGTCTAACTCTTTATATATCAGCGATATGATCTGTATTTTTAAGGTATACTTTTTGGTTACAGAACAAAAAATTTGTTTCAGTTTTCCATTTTTTAATATTAAATAAAATTCTAAACTGGAGAGAAAAGCCATGTGGATATTGCCCTTGAAATTGTAAAATAATTGAAGTAAGCTTGGCATTGTGACTCGATTAATCTCTTTCTCAATTCATGATTTTTTCAATGGTGTGTGTGAGCAAATATGAACCAAAGCTGGTCAGAATGTCTTTTTTAAATCTTGTTTTTATGTAACAATTGATGAAATAATTGGATCAATTGAAAAACTAGTTTAAAATCCCAATGCTGATATCTTGTGTAGTTATGGAAAGGTGAATAATTTGTGTGTGCGTCTACAGGGTTTGAATGATGTGGGCACTGGTCACTTACCTGATTACCAATTAATTACAGGGTAGTTTCCACATGGAGAACAGAGATGGGAGATAGTTATCATTAAACAAGGATTAGGAATGTTGCTTGAAATGTGCAATTTTAAGAAATGACATGTACAGTATATGCATTCAGTTGATGACCATAAAATCTGCTCATGTTGTTTGTCTGCTCTCTGCGAGCCACTTGGGATATGTCCTCCCCACTTTCCCCAGATCTTTTTCTGCCGTTGGTTATTTCTTTCTCCAAACTCCAGAATTACCCCTGAATTTCTTCCCGTTCCACAACTCTTTGAATGTGGCTGTGTCTTTGGATGAGCCACTTCCACAGAGTATTAATCCAGCACAAAATCTTACTGACACTTTTTTTGTTAGTTGAATTTTTTTTAATGTAATGAATATTGATTCATTTCCATGTTTATTTCATTGTGCAACCGATTCATTAAAATACCACCGAGATGTTGTGTCTCACTGGCTGTCTTGGAAAATAAAGGTCATCGAGTGAAGTCAAAGTTTCTAAGGAAACACAGGATTTCAATGTGAAGCTTGACTAGCCTCACTCTAATGAACCAAACTTCCCCCTACATGAACTGCTTGCCCCCTGCCCCTCACCCCCATTTTCTCCCTTCTTCTGCTGAAGTCACTGGGTCATTTTTTGTCTTCACTCCATGGGTGGATCGCCCCCCTCCCATTTATAGAACCCATTGATTTTGACGGGATGAAGATCGGGCGGTTTCTATACGGACGTTCGATCCGCCAGATTCCTGCCCATGCGGTGAAGATGAACGTTTACCCGTTGCCTCTTGCTGGTTTGATGGTCATCAGTTACCCTCAACCAAGTGGCAGTTCTTCATGTTGTGAGTTTAGTCAGTGAGTCTGGGCCCGATATTGAACCATGAGGAGCAAAACGGCTGAAGTCAATCCTCTCCTTAACCGATGTCCACGTATACACACTTTCCACACTATAGTGAACAGCACTCGGAGTCCTGCCTGAATTTCCACCTCACCCAAGGGTGTTGAGGCCAATTGTAGAACAACCTCTGCCATGAGTTCAGCATACCTCCTGAATGTTTAAATTAAAATTAAAATCATACCTCCCAGTTCTGGTAGGAATCCCAGTGTAATGAAGAGAAGGGCAGATAAATGAGCGTTTCTCATGAGAAAAAATTTGGAGTCTTAAAGGGATCGTCGTAAAGCTTTAAGATGCCAGTGTTGCCCTTGAGTCGATGATATCGCCCAGCCTGTTAGGAAGGGAGGGGGCGGTAGCTGGAAATATTACATAAACTGATGCCCTCAACACATCCTAATGCCCAGGAGATACTGAGCCAGGTAAGGGAGAGAGGACCACGCTGGGCAATTGTCAAACACTTTATCTCAGCAGTAATGCAGATGTGTGCTAGGGCCGGGCCATCAAACCACTATTTAATACTGTGTGGGAGGGAGGGAGAGAGAGGGGAACAAACATATAAAAATAATTGGGTGGGGTGGGTAAGATTTAAGGATAACTGTGGTTTGCTCGACCCCACAAATTTATAATAAACGGACAACGGGTCTGTAGCACTGATCAGTGTAAAGCTACTTACAGCAAATTGAGTCTTAACCTTTTGAGGCCTGAATGTCATTTGCAGCTTTTAATGTATACACTGGTAATGGCCAACCACACTATTATATTATAGTTGTGGATGTGAAGCAGTTCTCTATGCATCAACATTGTGGCGACTCGAGTAAGCACCAGATACCCAGGCTGTTCCTCCTCTTCCAGACAAACTCCAGACACGGTTATGTATATAGAGCAGAGTTTATTTAATAATAACTAGAAATGATGCAACTCAGCAATTGTCCTTCCCTCCCTCCCTCTTGCTCTCTTCTACCCCCTCTACACCGAAACTTCTGCATTTTGCCTTATGCACCCAACTCCCTCCTCTCCTTCCCCAAGGCTGGAGAGAGCCATAACTGCTTATTCCCATTGCCTAACCCTTCATCACCATTACAACATGAAGGTGGAGGTTTCATTATCTGACTATCGATGGTACTGAGGCCAAAAGTACAAGACCAGCCCTCGTCATCACACTGGGGGTGAACTGCTTGGATACTTTTTTTTAAAAGTTTGAATCATTTTAAAGCGAGTTGGGGGCTGATTCTTTTCTTTCTTTAGGAACATAAACCAAGGAGTGAGAAGAGTAATTTTTGTTGCGGAGTGTAGTGCAGCCAGCAGTATAACTCGGGTCTGCCCAATGCACATCACGCTCTACAGTCTCGCAGTTGGAGACCAGTTCCTGTCACATAACGATAGACAAAGACAAACGATGATAGCAGAGTAAGAGAAACTTTACAAAATAGCAACTGATCTCAGTTTGGAAAGTTGCAGTCGCTTCCTCCCCGCTCTGTGACCTCTTTTAGATAACATTGGACGGCGCCCCATTACGCTCTGAACCCCTTTCACCTTTTATTCGTCTTCCTATCTCCCAGTTTAGCATAACCTTCACTTAAAGCCACCAAACTGTAGGCCTGCTCATCCACACAGACACCGACCGCCCAGGTTTAACCCTCCGTCGGTGCGGAATTAGCTGTTACGGCGCTAGAATTGGCCTCAGTGCCCTTGGACTGGGGAGGGAAGGGTGAATTCAGCCAGGACTCTCACTTTTCATCCCTGCTGGAAAAACACATGCGGCTGAGGATAGGGTCGGGGTCGGGCCAGGGTCAGGGTCGGAGTCCGGCTTAATTGTATCTCCCCCCACGGTTCAATAGCCAACCACCGTCTAGAGTCGCGCAGTTAAAATATGGATTTGGGTGAGGTAGCAGAGGGCAGTCAGAGCCCGAGGAATCAAAGGCAGGAGAGGAAGGGGGAAGTTGGGAAAAGAAAACTCTTGACGACTTTTGATAAATTAGTGACGATTTGGGGTCAGTGTGAGTTCCTCTTTGTAAACACCGGGTCCTTTCTCCAATCCGTGTGAACAATCATCAGGCGATTCAAAAAAAAGAGAAGGAAATAGTCCAAATAATGAGTACATTTAACAACACCCGAGAGGTTTGAACACTCGGTATCGGTGAGATGACCCAGTATTCAGGGTGGATTTAGTACAGACTCTTCCCCCCAAATCCTGCCTTTATTATGAAGAAAGGGGAAAATAAAGCAGTGTGGAATTTTTAAAATGTATTTTGTAAAAACAATTTTGAAACAAAAAAAAACTCCAATGGATTTAGAAACCGAAAGTGTTGGAGATGCGGCCCCGGTAGAATCTGTAAAGACAGGTTAACATTGGTCACCTGCCTGTCCTCTCCTCAGACACTGACTGACCTGCTCAATATCCCCGCCGCTTTCACAACTGCTGCATTTGCGAGTTTGTCCTTTCTGTAACTCTCCCTGTTTGTCACACCTCTTGCACTATTGCTAACGTGTCATGGATTGGATTATTGTTGGGGGACAGGAGGAGTGAGTTGGGGAACTAACTGTACGAATCGACCATCCACAGTGTTGTGCAGACAGAGGTTAGAGAATCTCCAGACTCATCGTCTCGGCCATTCCGAGTCTTAATAAAACCTCAGCCTCTAAAGTGTCTATTGAAACCCGAGCGAGGTAAATTGCAGTCTTGCACTTGCAATGCAGTGTACTAACACTGTAATTACTTGCTCAGAAACACTGGCTGCTTTTTTTTAAATTCCTTTATTGCTGGGCTGATACGGCTTGTTCTCATTTGGCATGTCTTTTGAATAGATTTTTTTTATATAAAAAACGCTAATTGCATTCAGACGGAGCGCGGCTTCCAGTCGCGGCCCTGACAGGTCCTTTGAACAATGCTTGTATGCAATGCAAGAAACTCTTTATTGTGTTGACTTGACGGAGGGATTATAGTCCCCCTGACATTATTAAAGGGAGGGGGGACACGAAACACTGTAATTACATTTGCTTAAAGTATCACCATTCTAACTGGATATTTTATAAAGTGACTTAAAAAATTAAACCGTTCAAATCACAGTTTGTCAAAAGGAAATGTTAGATCGCTTTCAGCTTGCGTTTTATTTTTCTAAGACTGTTTGGAAGATCAAATTAAGAAAGGAAACTTTGACAAATAATAATATGTTTCATTTTTTAAAAATTACGACTTATTTTTGATGCCATTTTATTTTAAAAGTTGCATTTTAGTTGCATCCTATTACCGAATTTGCATCCTATTAATGAATTAGCATCTTATTACCCTGTTTTTCTGCCATTCTGCTCCCCTATCCCAAGCCAAGGTTTGTGGAGAGCAGGGTCCTGGGTTAATTTGAAGTAATGGGTTTGAAGTTGGTGATCGGATGGATTTTGAACATGAATTGATCCTTCCCCCAGCCCCAAAGCACATTCCCGGGTCTCCGATTGCACGAAATAACCCAATGAATAAATTAGGAGATTGAAGTTTCTCCTGATGACTGAATGGGTAAATGCAGCGGCCAGAGCAGGACCGAGAGATCTGTGCGGAATCACTCGATCGGAACCCTACGACTGTTCTAATCCTCAGGGCTCGCCTTGGTTACCTCAGTGGGCAGCAACCCTGAGTCAGAAGGTTGTGGGTTCAAGGCCGACTCCAGAGATGTGAGTGCATAATCCAGGCCGACACTCCAGTGAGGGGGTGCTGCTCTGTCGGAGGTGCCGTCTCTTGGATGAGAGGCCCCGTCTGCTCCCTCAGGTAGATGTAAAAATGCCATGGCCACTATTTCAAAGAAGTTCACCTGACGAAGGAGGTAGCCTCCGAAAGCTTGTGAATTTAAAATAAAATTGCTGGACTATAACTTGGTGTTGTAAAATTGTTTACAATTGTCAACCCCAGTCCATCACCGGCATCTCCACATCATTTCAAAGAAGAGCAGGGGAGTTCTCCCCGGTGTCCAGGCCAATATTTATCCCTCAACCAACATCACTAAAACAGATGATCTGGTCATTATCTCATTGCTGTTTGTGGGATCCTGCTGTGCGCAAATTTGCTGCCGCGTTTCCTACATTACAACAGTGACTACACTTCAAAAAATTGTAAAGCTCTTTGGGACGTCCTGGGCTTGTGAAAGGCGCTATATAAATGCAAGTCTTTCTAAGCAGCCCCGGGTTAGAGGGGGGAGGGGAAAAGAATCAGCCTTGGTCCCCACTGCAGGTCACTATCGAGAAACTTCAGGTCTGGTGATGACAGGATTGGGCTCAGCTGTGATGCTCTTCATGGTAGAATTGCCCAACATTGCTGTTTAGCCTCACACATGAAGAATGGCACCTTGGCAGAGATATTGGAGGCTAGCAAAACACCCATAAGAATGTACCTTCTGTGTACAGGGTGGGAAGGAGGGATTGGAGGAAGGCACAGTGATCTAAAAGCATTTCAGTCTTTAAGATGCTTAAATTGTGATGATTGGGTACAATAATTTATTATGTTCAACATGTTTATAACAGATTGCATTTATATAGCGCCTTTAACATATTAAAACATCCCAAGAATCTTCACTGGAGTGTCATGCTTTACACTTTAACCTGTCGCTATGACACACTGTGCATCGGGCCAGGAGATCAGAATCAACATCCATTGGTTTCCAGACCATAAAACAATAAAAGTTTACAGCAGAGAAGGAGTCCATTCGGCCCATTGGGGGTTCTGTGCTGGCTCTTTGCTAGAGCAATCCAAAACGAATCCCACTGTCCTGGGCTCTCCCCGTAGCCTGAAATTTATCTATTTTTTCCTTAAAATGTACACTGATCTCTGCCTCAATCACTCCCCGTGACAAATCAGTCCAGGCTCCAACAACCCTCTGCATAAATACACTTCTCCCAGCCTGTCCTCACTCTCTCAGTGACCATTTTAAATTGATGATCCCTCATCACTGACTCCCCAAAGAGAGGAAATACTTTTACCCTATTCACTCTATCAAAACCCTCCAAAATTTAAAATCCTTTATTAAATCTCCTGTTAGCAATCTCTGCCCCAGTGGAAACAGTCCCAGTATCTCAAGTCTCTCCTCGTAACTATAATTTCCCATTCTTGGCATCACCCTGGTGAATCTACACCGTATCCTCTCCATGGCTTTAATGTCCATTCTATAATGGGTTAAAACTGCACACAGTCTCTAACTGTGGACTTGTTCAAATTTATCATTTACTACATTACTACTTTATTGCTGTAGTCTATGACATTTTTATAAAACTTAAAACGCTGGTGCCCTTTTTCTGGTTTTATCTCCCTGCACGCACTCGTTCAGGGAATGATGTGTTAGATCTCTCAGTTCATCCTCTCTCTTCAGTCTCTTTCCATTGACTGTTCACTCCCATTCCTTGTTTTTTCTCCCAAAAAATGTATTACCTCACAATTCTCTGCACCATATCTGCCCATTCCTCTAATCTCCCTCTGTCCTCCTGAACTCTTTCACAGTCTCATTCCCTAATTTTGTATTGTCGGCAAATGTTGCTTGTGTTCCTGTTAACCAAGTCCCAGTCATCTGCAGCAGAGAATCTGCTATGGCCCCGATCCCCTGTCATCATGTAGACAGGTTCACACATCTGTGAGAAAAGTTTAGATTTGGAGAGGGTGAGGGAGCAGGATAAGAAATAAACCTTTTCTTTTCTAAAAGAGAATGTGTTCTGATATATTTTGAAAGGAAATATTTAAACACTGCGGCACAAACTTTTCTTTGACAGTTAATGATGTGTTTACAGTTTGAAGCTACCCTTCCCTTCACTGACCACTCAGAGTAGAAATAAAACTTTAAAAAATATACAAATTAAAATGCCTCATCCTCACATCTCTCACTTCCTCTTCTCTCTGTCTAAATATCTAAACTTTTTAGAGAATACTTTAAACTGAGTAATTCAAGGTGAAGGCCTGATGAGCAGAGTCTGGGACAGAGCAAGGCTGGAAAGAGTGGGATAGGAGACCAGCACCTTTCACAACCTCACAACCAAAGTGCATTACAGAAAATTATAATAGTACCATAGTGTCGTAGAATGATACAGCACAGAAGGAGGCCATTCAGCCCATCATGCCTGTGCCGGATCTTTGAAAGAGCTGTCCAATTAGTCCCGCTTGCCCACTCTTTCCCCATAGCCCTGCAAATTGTTTTCCCTTTAAGTATTTATCCAATTCCCTTTTGAAAGTTATTATTGAATCTGCTTCCACCGCCCTTTCAGGCAGCGCATTCCAGATCATAACAACTCGCTGCATAAAAAAATGTTTCCTCATGTTGCCTCTGATTCTTTTGCCAATCACCTTAAATCTGTGTCCTCTGGTTACCGACCCTTCTGCCACTGGAAACAGTTTCTCCTTATTTACTCTATCAAAACCATTCATGATTTTGAACACCTCTATCAAATCTCCCCTTAACCTTCTCTGCTCTAAGGAGAACAATCCCAGCTTCTCCAGTCTCTCCACATAATTGAAGTCCCTCCTCCCTGGTACCATTCTGATAAATATTTTCTGCACCCTCTCTAAGGCCTTCACATCCTTCCAAAAGTGTGGTGCTCAGAATTGAACACAATACTCCAGCTGTGACCTAACCAGTGTTTTATAAAGGTTTAGCATAACTTCCTTGCTTTTGTACTCTATGCCTCTATTTATAAAGCCCAGGATCCCATTTGCTTTTTTAACAGCCTTCTCAACTTGCCCTGCCACCTTCAAAGATTTGTGTGCATACACCCCCAGGTCTCTCTGTTCCTGCACCCCCTTTAAAATTGTACCATTTAGTTTATTTTGCCTTTCCTCATTCTTCCTACCAAATTGTATCACTTCACACTTCTGTGTGTTAAATTTCATCTGCCATGTGTCTGCCCATTTCACCAGTCTGTTTATATCCTCCTGAAGTCTGTTACCGTCCTCCAAATTGTTTACCACATTTCCGGGTTTCGTGTTATCCGCAAACTTTGAAATTATGCCCTCTAAACCCTAGTCCAGGTCATTAATATATATCAAAAAGAGCAGTGGTCCTAATACTGACCCCAAGGGAAAAACAACCGTTCACCACTACTCTCTGCTTTCTGTCCTTTAGCCAATTTTGTATCCATGCTGCCACTGTCCCTTTAATCGCATGGGCTTTAATTTTGCTATCACGTCTACTATGTGGTACTTTATCAAATGCCTTTTGAAAGTCCATATAAACAACATCAACTGCACTCCCCTCATCAACCCTCTCCGTTACTTCATCAAAGAACTCAATCAAGTTAGTCAAACACGGTTTTCATTAACAAATCCGTGCTGACTTTCATTTATTAGCCAATGCTTTTACAAGTGCCAATTAATTTTGTCCCAGATTATTGTTTCTAAAAATGAAGTACTTTTGAAATGTAGTCACAGTTGTAATGTAGGGAACACAGCAAGATCCCACAAACAGCAATGTGATAATGACCAGATAATCTTTTTTTTTGTGATGTTGGTTGAGGGATAAATATTGGCCTGGACACTGGGGAAAACTCCCCTGCTCTTCTTCAAAATAGTGGCATGGGATCTTTTACATCCGTCTGAGACCAACCAAAAGACAGCACCTCCGACAATGCAGCACTCCCTCAGTACTGTACTGGGAGTGCCAGCCTGGATTATGTGCTCAAGTCTCTGGAATGGGACTCAAACCCATGACTGTGTGATGTAGAGGCAAGAGTGCCATCTACGGAGCCACAGATCCAGACCGAGCGGTCAGGAGTGGTCAGCAGACAATGTGCTTGGGGTTTCGAGGCCTTTGGATTGTAGGAGGGAGGGAGAGAGTGGGTTTGCAGTTTTTAGCTCTGTGAAAGAATAAGTTAGAGTAGGAGACTAACACAGTGAGGATGCAGGGAGTAGGAAGAGTGTTTAGACACAAGGGGATTTTTAGCATAAACAACTAAAAATGACAATGTGCTTTTTTAACTGATTTAAACAAAGGTAAATTGATGAGATAATTTAATTAATTAAATGATGAGTCAGATTTTTGTTTCAATTTTGTATTCATTTTGAAACTCTGACGATGGATTTGAAGATTTGTTTGATTTCTCTGAGTTGTACACTTGTTTCTCCTCCTTGTAAATGAGCATGTTATTCTGTATTCTGTAAACCCTGACACCCAGGCCTTCGACTCAGATGTGATGCCCATATAAATTTTTTAAAACAGGTTTTCCCTCATTCCAGGTTCAGTTTCCTGCCCCTGCTGAGATCTGTGGGGGGAGCAGTCAGATTTGTGAGGAGAAATATCAACCAACATTCCTCATGCTGATTACAACAGCAACAACCTGCATTTATATATCACCTTTAACGTAGTAAAACGTCCCGAGGCGCTTCACAGGAGCGATTATCAAACAAAATTTGATACTGAGCCACATAAGGAGATATTAGGACAAGTGACCAAAAGCTTGGTCAAAGAGGTAGGTTTTAAGGAGCGTCTTAAAGGAGGAGAGAGAGGCGGAGAGGTTTAGGGAGGGAATTCCAGAGCTTAGGGCCGAGGCAGCTGAAGGCATGGCCGCCAATGGTGGAGCGATTAAAATCAGGGATGCGCAAGAGGGCAGAATTGGAGGAGCGCAGAGATCTCGGAGGGTTGTGGGGCTGGAGGAGGTGACAGAGATAGGGAGTGGCGAGGCCACGGAAGGATTTGAAAACAAGAATGAGAATTTTAAAATCGAGACGTTCCCGGACCGGGAGCCAATGTAGGTCAGTGAGCACTGGGGGTGATGGGTGAATGGGACTTGGTGCGAGTTAGGATACGGGCAGCAGAGTTTTTGATGAGCTCAAGTTCACAGAGGTAGTAGTCAGTAAACCCTGCTGAAAATGCACCTGGGTGAAGACAGGCTTGGGTGTGATGCCTCCACAGTCGAATAGTGTGTCAACACCCACTAGGCTCACACCTGATGAATGGCCAGTTGTGCGAGGTAGCCAGTGCTCGTGGAACTGCACCATGGAGAGTCAGCACCTTCAGGACAGGAGGGAGAAAGTGTTTGTTGAAAAACCATAATTTTCTTCTGGAGTGTGACTGTCACGATGTGTTACACCTCGTCATCCTGGCAATAAGCTCACGGTGTCCCTCCGTACACTGGCTGTAACAAGGTGAGATGAGTTTGGGCAGTCTCAGTCCAGGTCCAGAGAGCAGCGGGTACCACAGTAAGAGGCTGTCCCTAATTTGACACTAACTTGGCAATTTCACTCTGGGGGCTTTAAGGGCAGTTGGTACAGAAATTAAAAAATACCATTTGGTGCAGTGGTGGAGCGACTCAGAAAATCAGGACGACAACACACAGATGGGACAGTGTAGAGGGAGCTTTACTCTGTATCTAACCCGTGCTGTACCTGCCCTGGGAGTGTTTGCTGGGACAGTGTAGAGGAAGCTTTACTCTGTATCTAACCCCCTGTACCTGCCCTGGGAGTGTTTGATGGGACAGTGTAGAGGGAGCTTTACTCTGTATCTAACCCGTGCTGTACCTGCCCTGGGAGTGATTGATGGGACAGTGTAGAGGGAGCTTTACTCTGTATCTAACCTGTGCTGTACCTGCCCTGGGAGTGTTTGATGGGACAGTGTAGAGGGAGCTTTACTCTGTATCTAACCCGTGCTGTACCTGCCCTGGGAGTGTTTGATGGGACAGTGTAGAGGGAGCTTTACTCTGTATCTAACCCGTGCTGTACCTGCCCTGGGAGTGTTTGATGGGACAGTGTAGAGGGAGCTTTACTCTGTATCTAACCCGTGCTGTACCTGCCCTGGGAGTGTTTGATGGGACAGTGTAGAGGGAGCTTTACTCTGTATCTAACCCCCTGTACCTGCCCTGGGAGTGTTTGATGGGACAGTGTAGAGGGAGCTTTACTCTGTATCTAACCTGTGCTGTACCTGCCCTGGGAGTGTTTGATGGGACAGTGTAGAGGGAGCTTTACTCTGTATCTAACCTGTGCTCTACCTGCCCTGGGAGTGATTGATGGGACAGTGTAGAGGGAGCTTTACTCTGTATCTAACCTGTGCTGTACCTGCCCTGGGAGTGATTGATGGGACAGTGTAGAGGGAGCTTTACTCTGTATCTAACCCCCTGTACCTGCCCTGGGAGTGTTTGATGGGACAGTGTAGAGGGAGCTTTACTCTGTATCTAACCTGTGCTGTACCTGCCCTGGGAGTGATTGATGGGACAGTGTAGAGGGAGCTTTACTCTGTATCTAACCCCCTGTACCTGCCCTGGGAGTGTTTGATGGGACAGTGTAGAGGGAGCTTTACTCTGTATCTAACCCGTGCTGTACCTGCCCTGGGAGTGTTTGATGCTGACACTGGATCCTGGGGAATGTGCTCCATTCTCCAGCACTAAAATCCTTCAGCTTTATTGAGCATAAAAGAATCTTAAAAAGGAACTTGGCTAGAAATTAATGACTTTCAGATGTCTATTTGTACATAAGGGGCACTACAGCTCGATATTACTAAGTCTTTCCACTCTCATACAGGACTGCTAGTTTCTGAAACTAAGTACCTGAATCACAAAGTGTTAATTCCCCAGCACTGACCTGACTCGTAGAAAATTCAAACAAACTCTGGTTCAGCCTGGTGTCTGAGGCCTTGCGTTCTAAGTCCGAGAATAATCCTGCACCTGCAGAGCTGACAGACAGTGTGACACGATGGGCCGAAGGGCCTCTATCCGTGCTGTATAACTCTATGTTACCACTCATGCTCCCTGTTACTGGATGGTCCACCTCAAATAATTATTGCATAGAAGCATAGAATCATAGAAAGGTTACAGCACGGAAGGAGGCCATTCAGCCCATCGAGTCCGTGCCGGCTCTATGCAAGAGCAATCCAGCTAGTCCCACTCCCCCGCCCTATCCCCGTAGCCCTGCAAATTTTTTCCTTTCAAGTACTTATCCAGTTCCCTTTTGAAGGCCATGATTGAATCTGCCTCCACCACCCCCTCGGGCCGTGCATTCCAGATCCTAACCACTCACATGGTACTTTTATCGCAGGAGAAATGGAGTCACAGGTACAGTGACCAGGTCACTGCGGGAAAGTTCAGGGCTTAGTGGAGTAGTGGTGTTTAGACTCGCTGTTTAGTGTATCTTAGTTTCCCTATTCAGCAAAATTCCACAAAGTAAATTGTTAAAATAACATTTTTTGGACTTGACGCAGGATCTGTGGCGTGTGAGGTAATGGGAACTGCCTCGAGTTGTACAACTTTCGTTCCAGTCTGATGTAACAATACTTGACTGTTTGTCAGGGGAGATGGGAGAAGGAAATTAAGGCTCCTGACACAGGTATGAGCAGGTGGTGTGGGTGGGGAGTCCATGACAGAATAATCAGACATAACATGTTACTCTACACATAAACCCCCCGAACCCCTCGATTAGATTCCAGCCTGTAACTCACTCCCGGGTATCTGTTAATCTATATATAAACCACCTGAACCCCTCGATTAGATTCCAGCCTGTAACTCACTCCCGGGTATCTGTTATTCTACACATAAACCACCTGAACCCCTCGATTAGATTCCAGCCTGTAACTCACTCCCGGGTATCTGTTATTCTACACATAAACCACCTGAACCCCTCGATTAGATTCCAGCCTGTAACTCACTTCCAGGTATCTGTTAATCTATATATAAACGCCCCGAACCCCTCGATTAGATTCCAGCCTGTAACTCACTCCTGGGAGAGTAACTCCCTTTAGGCAGGGACGACTCATCTGGTTTTGAACCCGCTGGTCCAGATTCAGGGCGTTCTGCAAGTAATTTTCATAATTGAAAAGCAGGAAGCTAAAGCCATGTCTTGACTGATACAGTAAAAATGCATTGGCCACTGGTCCTGTTTATTACCTGCACACTCCATCTTTAGACAATGCCGCCCTGTCTGGTCCAGTTCTGATCTGAAGTTGAAACAGCCTGCCCTCCCACAGAGGATCACGGTTTTAATATTTTGTTCATATAATCTTTAAAAAGACAAATAAACCTGGACCAATATCAGAACTTGATGGAGTCCTGACACTGAGTATTGTTCAACATGATACAGTTACAGGCTACACAAGGCTCTGATATTGAGAATCATTGGTGACTCACTGAAGAGATTAAAGGGGTAAAAAAACCAGGGGGGAGACGAGGAGAATTTTTTTTACGCAGCAAATTGTTATGATCTGGAATGCGTCAATCCATTGGCCGGTTATTTTCCAGCGGAGCAGAGATTTGTCGCTGGGCTGCTCTTTCTCACACACCCCTCCCTGGTGGGCGGAGGGTGGGAGGTGCACCAGGTACCCAGCGGTATTCTGAGCTACGGACGACGCACAGTCACGGGGAGGTGTGACGTGAAGGGGAGAAAGAGCAAGAGTTGAAAATTAGGAACAAAAAACATCTAATAAAGTACAACAGATATGTTTTAAATAAATAATTCATGTCAATAAATTCTTGTCAATGTGCTTATCAATATTATTTGTTCCATATATGAGTGGTGATGTATAAGGACAGGAACACGGTATATCAGTCAAGCACAATGTATTACTGTGCTGCTAAGGTTACCTGTTTGTTTAAGGTCACAAGGTCCAATTGGTGTAGTTTGAGATGAATTAGAAACTAATTATTCTTACTGGCATCCTGAGGTGGTGAGAGGGCATTTTCTGTTGTTGTGAAGTTTGTCGATAAATTGGAAACCACTGCTTTTCTTTTCATTTCTTTTTAAGTGACTCCGATATTTGCGCAGTGTGACAGCTAAAGTTTGACAAACTTGTCTCCAAACTTGTTTTATGGTCTGGTGTCCCCTCTGTGCTGCTGCTCATGGTCGATCTGAGGATAAGGTAGTACCGGGGAGAGGGGATATCTTGGGGTTTTACCAACACTAGAGAGGGGAGTTGTTGGGGTCTGGTGCTCTGTGGGGGAGGGGAGGGCAGGATTCAGGGTTCGATAACAATCCTGGGGCGGGGGCAGGTTCTTGGGATTTGGTTTTGTTTAATAGTTTGTACAGCCACATCACTAAATCTTTATAACAATATAAACAAGAACCGTTTTGGGTTTTGGAATGTCAGCTATAAACACAGGAAGCACAGGTGCAGTGAATCATTTACTTCGTTTCTCTCTGAGTTAGACTCTCGGAGGTTAAAAATAAAGTTGATAATATGAAATTTAAAGCTTTTTCAATTAATCTTCCAGCTTGTTTTGAAATAATTTGGAAAAAACAAACCCAGATACAGTTACAGTTTGAGTAAAGCCACAATTTGACATTTGTACTGAGAAAAAAGCATTCATTTTCTGTAAAGATAATTTGTTTTACGATTACTCAGTACAAACAAATGAAAGCTCTTCCTTTATCTATCTGAGATAAGCTTTATCCCCGAAGTTAAAATTTAACATTAAACATGATAGCTTCAATATCAAATGTTATCTGAAAAAAAAGCTTTCGAAAATCATTCTCCATCTTCTTGCATCATTTAGAAAAACAAAGAAACACAGAAATCGCGTTACATGAAGGGAGATCTATCCACTTCCACTGAATTCTGGTGATACTGGGATACGTGACACATTGCACACACTCAGACTGAAGCATCCTGGACCTCGCAGGCACATGTGTAGTTGGTAACTGCCTTCAGTTGCCCACCTCCTCTTTCTCAGGGCAACGAGGGACAGGCAATAAATGCCAGTCTTGCCAGCGACACCCACATCCCGAGAATGAAAAAATAAAGCTGACTAATAGAGTGATAACCCTAACGAAAATATCAACTGTTTCGAGAGAGACTGAGGTCTTCAAGTAAATTTATAAATGCAGATACCCACAGACACAAGAGACCATTTCACAGTTAAGTTTTACCATGCTGTTGTGAAATATGTAATTTTTTTTCTGTTTTGTTATATGAGAAACACTATTTTCAATCCTGGATATTTGAATCTGTGGGAAAAGAAAAATGGCAGATGGAAGATTTTTACATTTTGATTGATTTAATTGGTTGGGTCTCTGCTTTTTTTTTGGAGCGGTCGATTTTCCTCGCTTCTGATAAGAGTGAATTTATCGTTTCCTCAGCCTCTGCGGGAAGCTAGTCTCGGATCTCGGAGCGAGCACGACTCTGAGATTGGCAACAGAGCCTCCAACCCGCACTCCCCTCGAGTGAGCCTGTGGGAGAGCTGGATTCACCCTGTGGTTACTGAACTCGGATTTGTTGCTGAATTAGGACATCTGAGTGCATCTGGGGAAAGTGAGAGGGACGCGAGGCGTCTGCTAGGCCCCTGTTTTATAATTCTATTATTAAATATAAATATGGATCAGATATCAATTGTTACAGACCTGGCTGGATAGATTATAAACACACCCCCAATCCCCCCACCCCCCGATCGCTGGGTTGGTTAATACACCTGATGGTTTGGAATTCTGCCACAACAGACTGGAAAGGCCGCAGGGCCCGAGGTTCCATATTGGGCCTGTGCTGAGTTAGCCGATCTGAGCCAGGCAGCAATAGGAAAGCTACAATTAGTCTATGGGTTGGGAAGGGACAAAATACGCCGTCTACATTGCTCCTGCTCAACAGCGCAAAATCTCCTGCATCCGCGGCGGGGTGGTAATTGGATGGAGCGCATCGCATGCCTGTTATAGAATCCGCCCGATTCTCATTCCATTGATTGCACTGGAATAAAAATTAGGGGGGCAGGGGTGGGGTGGAGGGTGTACAATGGATGTGTGCGCACCAGATTACACATCAGGAGCGGGCATGGCCTCGACGCCCTCCACAGTGGAATAGCCTGCTTAAATTCACCATCTGGGCTATGACATGAAAAGTGGCTTGGCTAAAGTTTTTGGCATAGGTCCAGTCAAGCTGTTCCAGAGCAGGATTGCAGTGAATGTGCGTCAAGGGCTGAAAAATAACTTCAGTCGAGGAATGATGTCAGGAAGTTGTTCACACATTTAGGTGTCAGCCGTGACTCAGTGGGTTGCACTCTCACCTCTGAGTCAGAAGGTCATGGGTTCAAATCCCCATTCCAGTGATTTGAGCACAAAATCCAGACTGGCACTCCCGGTGCAGTACTGAGGGAGTGCACATGGTCGGAGGTGCCGTCTTTCGGATGAGGTATTAAACGGAGGCCCCGTCTGCCCTCTCAGGTGGACGTAAAAGATCCCAAGGCCACTATTTCGAAGAAAAGCAGGGGCGTTCTCCCTGGTGTCCGAGCCAATATTTATCCCACAACCCACATCATTAAAAACAGATTATCTCATTGCTGTTTGTGGGATCTTGCTGTGTGCAAGTTGGCTGCCGCGCTTTCTACATTACAACAGTGGCTACACCTCAAAAATACTGCATTGGGACGTCCTGCGGTTGTGAAAGGCACTGTTGTGTGAGTTTGTGTGCTTTCTTTAACTTTACAGTCTTACAAATAAAATGAAAAGCAGGAAATCTGAAATCTGAAATAAAAACAAAGCCTGTTGGACGGGTTAACATTCAGAGGGGCGACACTTGATCTGAACGGACAGATCAGCAAGCTCCTTGATAGTGGCGTTCAGGACCGCACTGGATCTGTTAAGCTGAGATGCTGACAGACCTGCTGTGTATTTCCAGCACTTTCTGTTTCTATTTAAAATTGTTCACAATGGTTGTAAGAAGGGAGGGTTTCATGGTGTCACATTTTCCCCTGTTTTCAGTGTAATCTGTGTCCCTGTGATCGTCCCTTAACCATTCACTGTAATGAATCTCCCGTTATTTAGTTAAACCATTTGAAATTCAAGGTCAGAATATTCAGAAAACAGAAAACTCTTCACTTTTACTTTATGCTAAATCATTATAAAGCAGTGATTGCTGATCCTCACAGTGTGTGAAGACAGTGGTCTCGTCCAATGTAATGTCAGAGGGGAGTGATGCAGTCACCCAGGAGCAGGCCTCCATCGAGTTAAGCACCACCGACAGTCAATTTTCAGGTTCTTTTCCCTCTCCCCGGTTTTCTCTCCCCCGGGGGTTCTGAATTTTGCTGGGACCGTGTTTCCTGTGTCTCACCCAAAGCAGCCATTTTTCACTTGTGGATTTGGTCAGTTAATGTTGGCGAGTTCTTTGACCTCAGAGAGCAAAAGCCCTCACTTCACACCCACTCACTCTTACTTTCCAGGAAGGGTCAGTGCGTCGTAATCTGGAGCAGGAACCTGGGCTGATTTTTCCCTCCCCAACCTACAGCAACAACAACCTGCATTTATATAGCGCCTTTAACATGGCAAAACGTCCCAAGGTGCTTCACAGGAGCGATTATCAGACAAAATTTGACACCGAGCCACATAAGGAGATATTAGGACAGGTGACCAAAAGCTTGGTCAAAGAGGTAGGTTTTAAGGAGCGTCTTAAAGGAGGAGAGAGAGGAACTTAGGAAGGAACATTGGAACAGGAGGAGGCCATTCAGCCCCTTGAGCCTGTTCTACAAGTCAATAAGATCATGTTTGATCTATGACTTAAATCCATTTACCCGCCTTGGCTCCATATCCCTTAACATCATTGGCTAGCAAAAATCTACCGATCTCAGGTTTAAAATTATTAATTGAGATAGCATCCATTGCTTTTTGTGGAGAGAGTTTCCACACTTCTACCACCCTTTGTGTGAAGAAGTGTTTCCTAACTTCTCTCCTGAATGGCCTGGCTCTGATTTTAAGGTTATGGTCCCCTTGTCCGAGACTCCCCCACCAGAGGAAAAAGTTTCTCTCCATCTACCCTATCGATTCCTTTCAAAATCCTAAAAACCTCAATCAAATCACCCCTTAATCTTCTATAATTCAGGGAATAGAAGCCTAGTTTTTGGAGAGGCCGGGAGACCGGGAGGCGGGGAGGCGGGGAGGTCTACATATGTTGAGGCCAATTATATTGTACCATTATTGCATCCCTCCACTCCCATCCCCCATTGCCCGACTGGGACCATCTAGCTCAGCAGAGAGCTGGGATCTTCCTGATCTGTTTGCCTCAGTACCACACTGGGCAGTGCATTTACTCATGGAGTCACAGGAGGAACTGTTTTTTTTTAAAGTAAAACAATGAATGTTCTTGATTGTCCCTGTCAGTGAATGTCACCAACACCTCACCTTATCTCAGTCCAGGAGTGCTGAATCTATAGACAGAGCATCGAGGTCAGTAACTGTACGATTTCCCCGTCGCTCCTCAATGAGGAAAAGGTTAAGAGGGACTCTCATCAGTGCGATCTCTTTGCCTATTTTTGTTTAAACAGTGAGTATTGCTGAGATCAAAGGAACTGGTTTGGAAGAGTTATCTTGTTCGGCAGCGTGAGGGAGCTGGATTAATACCAGCGGAGAGACGGTCATTAACCCAGGGTAATCCGGGAAATCTTATTTCAGCTGCATGTTTGTTAATTTAACTCCCTCTGCTAACTCAGTAACATCTCTCAGCCAGCACCCTTGATGATGTCATCATCAATCAGCCTATAACACCAAAAATAGGCACAAAAAGTCACAGTGAAGATGGTACAGTTCTAAATGTTTGATTCTTGGTTTCATTTTCATTTCCCATTTTGCCCTTTTCCTCCACTTGATTTGTCTCCTCCTGGAGATCCAGACCGGTGGGTTTGGTTTCACCAGCACTGGACATCCCACCCAAAAGGCCATTGTTCAACCTGGACAATTTGACCATTTGAACGTAGACAGGGTATCACAGACGATGCCAATCCTTTAACATACACAAATACGCACTTTCTAGCAGAGAGTAATATCCAGCATCAGAATCCTGGCCGACATTTCCCCATTCTAGCTCAGGGATGTCCAAGTTATAGCCCATAACCCAGGCAGTCCGGCCCATGATGGGCTAGACAACTCAATCCTATCCGTGCTTTTGTTTCTCACTGTTTTGTCCTGTCTCAGTTTCCTTGCCCTGGAGGTTTAGGAATGGGCTGTTCTTAGTGCCTTATTGGTGGATGATCCTAAATCAGAACACCCAAAATCTGTTAGATTCAGCGACCTGAGATTCTGCGAATTAATGGGAACAGGGGTTTAAACTTTGTATGTGGCTTCTGAGACTGTGGAACATGTAACCAAACAGCCCACAAATACAAGGCAGCTCAAACACTCCAGCTCAAACTTACATAACAGGAGAGAAAATCTGACAGGAAAAATAAAATCCTACTCCGCAGAGAAACATGCCACATGTAGAAAAATATGGAACAAAACTCTGGACAATTTCTCACTTCATACCATTCAAGTGAGGTGCAAGTAATGAGTAATTCTGCTGAAGTTAAAGTTCCTGACACCCTAATATTGCAACATTCTTGTAAGGATTAAAAGGCCCAGTCCTTTTGAAGTTTAAGGTTTTTTTTCTAATCTTGCCGGACTGTTTGGGTTTCCTCCGATTGCAGAAAGAACAACTTTAGTCAAAATTCGAGCTGTGTTTCAATGCTTTGATCTGCGATTCTGTTTCTTCCCGAGTGTCGCCTAGATTCAAAGAGGCACAGTCTTTGAGACGGAGTTTCCTCCTCTGACAGGGCTGGTGTTTTAGTGCAGAGAGGCAAAGTGAAACTAACCTTCATTGAAAAATGAGGGTCGGTAAAATCAAGAGGGGTAGGAACATGGCTTCAGATTTGGAAAAACACATGTGTTCGGATTTCTTTTTATTATTATTGGTTTCGTTTCTGTATATTTTTTAAAGAATTCACCTCTTCAGATTGTTGTCCACACTCAGAATGATTGGCCCCAGTCTCCCCACGCCTTGCTTTCCGCTCCTCCAACTCTGGCCTCTTCGTATCCCCGATCAACATTTGTCCCACTATTGGTGGCCATGCCTTCAGCAGACTAGGCCCTAAGCCCTGGAATTCCCTCCCTAAACATCTCCACCTCTCTCTCCTCCTTTAAGATGCTCCTTAAAACACCTGTCCTAGTATCTCCTTATGTGGTTCAGTGTTAAATCTTTTGTCTGATTGCATTCCTGTGTAGCGCCTTGGGACATTTTATTGTGTTAAGCCCCTGTTTCAAAAAGGGGGAGAGGGATAAACCCGACAATTACAGACCAATCAGCCTAATGTCGGTAGTGGGGAAACTTTTAGAGACAATAATCCAGGACAGAATAAATTGGCACTTAGAAAAGTCTGGGCTAATAAATGAAAGTCAGCACGGAATTTTTAAAGGAAAATCGTGTTTGACTAACTTGATTGAGTTCTTTGATGAAGTAACGGAGAGAGTTGATGAGGGTAGTGTGGTTGATGTTGTGCACATGGACTTTCAAATGGCATTTTATAAAGTACCGCATAATAGACTTGTTAGCAAAATTAAAGCCCATGGGATTAAAGGGTCAGTGGCAGCGTGGATACAAAATTGGCTAAAGGACAGAAAGCAGAGAGTAGTGGTGAACAGTTGTTTTTCAGACTGGAGGGAAGTTTACAGTGGTGTTCCCCAGGGGTCAGTATTAGGACCACTGCTCTTTTTGACATATATTAATGACATGGACTTGGGTGTACAGGGTATAATTTCAAAGTTTGTAGATGTCATGTAAACAATGTGGAGGATAGTAACAGACTTCAGGAGGACATAGACAGACTGGTGAAATAGGCAGACACATGGCAGATGAAATTTATCGCAGAGAAATGTGAAGTGATGCATTTTGGTAGGAAGAATGAGGAGAGGCAAAATAAACTAAATGGTACAATTTTAAAGGGGGTGCAGGAGAGAGCCTGGGGTGCATATACACAAATCATTGAAGGTGACAGGACAAGTTGAGAAGGCTCTTAAAAAAGCATCTGGGAGCCTGGGCTTTATTAATAGAGGCATAGAGCACAAAAGCAAGGGAGTTATGCTAAACCTTTATAAAACACTGGTTAGGCCTCAGCTGGAGGATTGTGTTCAATTCTGAGCATCACATTTTAGGAAGGATGTCAAGGCCTTAGAGAGGGTGCAGAGGAGATTTACTAGAATGTTACCAGGGATGCGGGATTTCAGTTATGTGGAGAGACTGGAGAAGCTGGGATTGTTCTCCTTAGAACAGAGAAGGTTAAGGGGAGATTTGATAGAGGTGTTCAAAATCATGAACGGTTTTGACAGAGTAAATAAGGAGAAACTGTTTCTAGTGGCAGAAGGGTCGGTAACCAGGGGACACAGATTTAAGGTGATCGGCAAAAGAGCCAAAGGAAACATTTTTTTACGCAGCGAGTTGTTCTGATCTGGAATGTGCTGCCTGAAAGGGCGGTGGAAGCAGATTCAATAGTAACTTTCAAAAGGGAATTGGATAAATACTTGAAGGAAAAATATTTACAGGGCTATGGGGAAAGAGTGGGGGAATGGGACTAATTGGATAGCTCTTCCAAAGAACCGGCACAGGGATGATGGGACGAATGGCCTCCTTCTGTGCTGTTCCTACTTTGATACAATGATGCGATAATAAAGACACTATATAATTGCAAGTTGTTGTTGTTTAATTCATCCTGACTGATCCTAACATTCCCCCCATTGAAGCATCCAATTATTTCTTCAATGATTCCAGTGTTTTTGCCTCCACTGCTCTATCTGGGAGTTTATTCCACACATTCATCATTCCTTGTGTAAAGAAAAATTTCCTGATATCAGTCCTAAAATTACATTTTACTGGTTTGAACCAGTGAACCCCTTCCCTTGCTCCCCCAATTTAATTTAAAGTAATGTCCCAGATTTACCCTTTCCATTCCTTTACTTATTTTCTACATTATCAACTGTCGAGCTGTGACATGTGAGGGAGTGGGAGAGCGGGCACAGAGTAATTCATGCATCAGGAAGGGACAATATAAAGATCTATCCAAGGGTTGAAATTGGTGAGAAAATGATCAGTGCTCATAATTCGAATAATTATGATAGAGAAAGAAAATTGAGAGCTGAGACGAGCTTCACCTCAGGATGTGTGCAGTTCCGAGATTAAATACAAGTTAAGCAAAAATGAAGTACTTTAAATTAAAGTTTTTATTGTCAAAAATTGAAAGAAAAATGGCTTTGGATTTTAACAGAATAACAGAAACATTAGAACGTCCTGGAAAGTAATTAGATCATTTTTTCCCCAGTGTAAGTAAGTTTAAAAGGTTTGTTATATCTATAACGAGTTGAAAGCCTCTATGATTTTTTTTGTAGTAATTTTATGAAGTGTTTTTTTTAAAGAAGAAATTTTTAACTTGTATGGAATTAATATTAAAAAAAATGCACGATGGCTAGAATAGAGTGCTTTAGAGCTTGCATCTAATTAGCAGCAAACAGTACAAGTGGCTGGAATTATTCAGAGATTTTAATTCATTTTTTTATTTTATTTTACCAGTGTTAAAGGGTTTTATGCCACACTATCTCTAAATGCCAAGGAACAGAGAAAGATTCTTAATCGCAGTTAAGTTACAATGATTTCTAACTAGATTTAATTAACTGATAAGAGAGAGGCTCCAATTAATTTTTCAAGGACATTTGCCTCTGATTAAGAAAGATCTTTTTTTTAAAAAAAGTGTTTTTTCTCTCTCCTCTGTGTAAGGTGTTCGCATTGAGTCTGAAGAAATAGAGAAATATAGGAGCTTTAAAAAATCATTAGAAGAATAATTTTATTTAAAATTTCTAAATACTTGATATGATATTTCAGCTGATTTTAATTAGGTTTTTAAGTAGCAATATTCAAATCCTTACTTACCCCAGTCGTTATATTCAGGATCTTGCATTGTGTGTTAAATTGAAAAAAAAATTGGAAATCCAGGATTTTTCCTTTTGATGTTTTAACCCTCATGAGATTGTAAGGGTTTCTATATTTTCAACATAATTCAGTTTATCTAGCAATTCTTTTTTTATTATTCATTCTTAGGATGTGGGTGCTGCTGGCAAGGTTGGCATTTATTGCCCATCTCTAGTTGCCCTGAGGAGGAGGTGGTGGAACTGAGTGGCTTGCTAGGACATTTCAGAGGGCAATTAATGTCGGACTGGAGTCACATACAGGCCCAGACTGGGTAAGGACGGCAGGTTTCCTTCCCTAAAGGGCGTCAGTGAACCAGATGGGTTTTTACGACAATCCGACAGCTTCATGGTCACTCTTAACTGAATTCAAATTCTCAAACTGCCAAGGTGGGATTTGAACTCACAATCTGCTGGGTTATTAGTCCAGGCCTCTAGATTCCTGATCTAGTAACATAACCAGAACACCACCTGCACGTGTTCTGGAAAACCATTTGATACCCTCCCCGGGTATCGTTAATATGATTCCTTCCCCTCTCCTGCCTCTCCTTCACACTGACATACACACACGCTGGGTGTGACCTGCTGTTACAATAATACTACTTGTATTTATACGGCACCTGATCACATCAAGCTGTCTCATGGCACTGAATTATTCTGGACTCTTATTACGTGGGCAAACGTGGCAGCCATTCTGCATCAGCAACACCCCACAAACAGCAATGAGATGAATGACTAGTTAATGTATTGTTTTGGTGGCATTGCTTGAGGGAGAACGTTGGCCAAGCAACAGAGAGAACTCCTCGCAGGCACTTAGTGTTAACGTGTTTGTGTGTGGAGATAATTGTATACTTGCTGGTGTTGGAATTTTTGTTTTGTTTCATTTCAAGCAGCTGGTCAGTGAGAGGCCTGGGAGGGGACAAAGCACAAAGTTAGAACTTATTGCAAACTTAGGCGCAAACTGCTGACAGCTCTCCTCCCAATATCGCATCATGTCCAGCTCGAAGGCCCAGGCACTGAAGAGGGAAATCCATCAGAGACTGGAATCAGTTTATTTAGAATAATATACTCTTGTTTCTAATTTTAAAAAGATTCCCATATGAACGGAATTAAGATTGTTTGAATTGTATATGAACACGTTGTGTGAAACATCTTGTTGTGTTGAAGCTACATTTAATATGATCAGTGTTTGCTGTTGTGAGCAAGTAGATGTGGAGGTTGAGAAGATTCCATTGCTCGAATGTTCTTCAATCGTAGCTTTTTTTGATGTTTAAGGCCCCCATTGTTTTGGGGGTTTGACTCTGGACTATTGTTCGGATAAATGGAGAGCACAGAGATTCTCGGACTGCACAAGGACTCGGAGGGGAATGGAGGTTGTGAGCATCTTCATATTGATGGGCTGGGTGGGTCCTTCGATTTGTTCCATGAATTGTTCAGCTTAATTTTATATAATCATGACACATAGTTTTTGGCATCTGTGTATCTGGGAGAATGAACAGAGAAGCAAGTTGCTCTTGTGAGAATTGACCTAAGTGAGTGTTGGCACCTTTCCTTGCAATTTCTATCATCGCTCCATACATTTACAAAAAAAATCTCAGTTGCCAAAGATTTTTTTTTCCATGAACCCCGTGTACCTTTAGATAAATTCTATTCCATTTTCACCTCCAAAAAGTGACAGCCAAAGAATAAAACTCTCCATGGGGACAAGACATTTAGGAGGCTAATAATGAAAGTTATAATCATCACCTTCTTTGAAAGAGAAAAACTTTATATCAAACTACCCAGAATGATGTGATAAAAAAGCAGGTAACAAATACCCTATAACATTTCCCAATGTGTACTCAGATATTATATGGTACAGTGGCTGGAGTGAGTGAATCTTTCCAAGACATTCTCCACCCACCATTCTATTGACAGAAACTCTCTGTTCATATCAACCTGTTGTCAGACTCAAGGTGGGGAGGGGGAACGGGGAATAACCTGAATGATTGATGGACTCAAACTTTGGTCTTGTCTGACAATCATTGGCGGAATTTTAATTCTGTCACTTCAAACAGTAAACCCATGGGATCCAATCACTGCTCTAATCCTGCATGTACATAACTTGGGAATCAAGCTTGCAAGCCTGAGGGAAATGTTCGTGGTCCAGGAGGTAATGTCGGCCAGGGGTGGCAGGGTTTCTAACCCTTCAGGATTGTCCAGGAGTCTCCAGGAATTAGAGATTAATCCCCAGGACACTGCAGTGAGTAACTCAGGAGAAAAATCATAGGGGCGCTGATAAAGATTGTGTGTTCTTTTCATTTTCCTTGAACACTATCATTTATTGGTCATAAAACTATTGGAGAAATGGGGGAGAAAAGGCTGTTTGACTAACAGTCAAGAATCATCCAATCCGATAAGGAAAAGTTTGCTCGTCTTCCAATTGGCTGTGGGAAGGCGGGGCACTGCGTGGATGGACTTGTCGGGCGTCCAATGACTGGAGCATGAGGAGAGGGCACTGCGAGTATGGACATGTCAGGCGACCAATGGCTGAAGTGTGGGTGGGGCAATAGGAAGCGAGAGATCATGTGATGAAACCTCCAGGAGTACGTCCAATCAGACAAGACCAAAGTTTGAGTCCATCAATCATTCAGGTTATTCCCCGTTCCCTCCCCACCCTCAACGTAAGAGGTCACACCGTGGACAGGCGGGAAGGTCTAATGGACCTTTTCTTGCTGTATGTTCAAAGGAAGCAAGAGGAGGTCCTCGGGATAAAAAGGTAGAAGAGAAACACAGGAGGCTGAAATAAAAACAGGAACTGTTGGAAATGTACAGCAGGTCGGTCGGCATCTGAAAACAGAAACAGCAGGTTAATGATTTTTTTGCTTGAGGATCCTTTGTCAGAAATGAAATAGGAAGGGAGGAGAAACCATTTTGTAGGACTGGACAAAACAAAGATGGGAAGGAGAACGGTAGGTTGAGAACCAGAGACCGAATAACTGTCACAGTGAGGCAGCTAATGGGTCTGATATCCTGCAATAGCAAAAGTGCTGGGCCTTGGAATGGAAGGAAGCTGAGATTATTCTCCTTAGAGCAGAGAAGGTTAAGGGGAGATTTAACAGAGGTGTTCAAAATCATGAAGGGTTTTGATAGAGTAAATATGGAGAAACTGTTTCCAGTGGCAGGAGGGTCGGTAACCAGAGGACACAGATTTAAGGTAATCGGCAAAAGAGCCAGAGGGGGAGATGAGGAGAAATGCTTTTACACAGCGAGTTGTGATGATCTGGAATGCGCTGCCTGAAAGGGCGGTGGAAGCAGATTCAATAATAACTTTCAAAAGGGAATTGGATAAATACTTGAAGGGGAAAGTTTGCAGGTCTATGGGGAAAGGGGAGTGGGACTAATTGGATAGCTCTTTCAAAGGGGCTGGCACAGGCACGATGGGCCAAATGGCCTCCTTGTGTGCTGCATCATTCTATGATTCTATCTATGATACAAGACATACATTCTGATGGGAGAATCCGACAGGAAATTCACAGAGAAAGCTACGGTTTGACATCGCTAAGAACCCAAACTGAACTAGCGGTAACTCTTGTTAGTTTGTAAACCTTTAATTAGCTCCGTGAGCTGAATGATTCACTGGAAAGTTTAAACAATTATGGAGCAATTTTTTTTTAAATGTGCAAATATTTTCTTGTAATTATAACTTACAGCAGGGAGGAGAACAGCTGGGAATGAGACCTCGCCAAAGGGACTGGGCATTCTGTTAATCTTTTTGGAAATCTTGAAGAAAATTATGAATAAATTAAACCAAGTTAATCTTAGAGCAGTTTCCCAGCAATGCGTGTTTAAAATATATATAATTTTAAAAGAATCGGGTTGTGATTTTACAATTTTCTTCTTGCCATTCCCTGCCCCCTCCCCCCCAAAGGTACTGACTCTTGCTGGGATTCCACAGGTGGCCAAAAGTGAGTGTCTGCAGGCTGTTCAACTGTGGAGGCAGCACACCAGCTCAGCCTGGCCCGGTCCGGTCCTGAGCTCATGCTCACTACCCACTGGGACCATTGGACGGTGCTCGGGAAGGGAGGGGGGAGGCTGGCTGTCCTCTTCCCCTCTCCCCCCGGGTTACTCTCAGGCTGAAGGTGAAATCCCAGCCACTGCCACTCGGACTATTGAAGTAAATTCTCAGCCAGATTCTAAAGTGATGAGAATCGGTGCACGAGCCGAGAAAAGGACGAAGATATTTAATTAACGAAACTCGGTGACAAAACTGGCCATTTGTTTTTTTTCGCGAGTGGGGGCAGAATGCGGAATAATTCCCTTTGAAATGCTAATCACTGTGTAATTTAATTTCAAAGCCAACAATTACGACCGTGTTGTGGACACGATGGGGCTAAGTAGTGTAATCTAATTTGCATTAGTAATGAGGCAGCCTAATTAAAGGCTTAATTAGGCTCCTCTGATTACACTTTCAGTGTACATTTTTAATAAAGTGTACATTTTCTTTTAAAAGAAAAACATTTATCTATTCACAGCTGGCTGTTTTATTCCAACCCGTTTCATCATTTATTCCTAAAGTCCTGCCTCACTTATTAAACTCCTTACATTTGACCTGCGATTGATTTCTGCTATAATCTGCTCACATTGCTACTTTCATTTCTGAATTCTATTCTGTCATCTTGACTGGTGAAAGCAAGTGATAATTAGGCAATGGGGCACAGAAACTCTGACAGTGGCTGATTCTAGTCAGTAATGCCACAGAATACCATATCATAAAAAATGAGCTTATCTATACAGTGAACTTAATGGGGAAAGAAACTAATTTCTGTCCCCTGAACAAGACTAGTCACATTTTCATCTCTGTCGCTGCGTCTATCTACTTTTCTTTTTCTTTTTTTATTCTTGTGAACTTTATGCCTATCAAGAGGAAGGATGTTTCGCTAGAGAATAAAATGCTTCATGCAGGAGTGTCAGAGCAGACACTCCCAGGACAGGTTAGATACAGAGTAAAGCTCCCTCTACACTGTCGCATCAAACACTCCCAGGGCAGGTACAGCATGGGATAGATACAGAGTAAAACTCCCCCCTGTGATATTTTTCCCATTTCCCACAACAGCTGCCCTGTGGCCTCTCTGGGTGAGATGGCAGATTGGTTCTAAACTCAGTGTAGTTTTATGCTGTGGGCATGTGAACAAGGATCTAGTTTCAGACAGCCCAAACTCATTTTATGTAAAATCTATATTTCCAGCAGGGAGAAGAAACTTTTGTCACATTGGTCCTGTTGAACCCAGAGGTAAAAGGACAATGTTGAAACATTACTGAAACACCCAGCTCCTCTCCTCAGACCCATCTAAATTTACCTCAAATTTTCGGTGTTAATTTTACTCCATTGAATTTTGTTTTAAAATTGAATAACAAGTTTCTGCCAACTTTGTTCTGCATTTGAATGAAGCCAGATTTGCAAAATGATTTTTTTAAAATTCCCAGTTATATTATCAGCTGATTTTCTGAATGAGCTGTCCTGATCCAGAGTCTCACCCACAGGGAACGTATTTTGGGATATGCTCCGGACAGTTTTCTGGAGGGAATTGAGCCAGTGCCCACAATATCCCAGTACGTGTCCCAGAAGGCCACAATCAGAAAGTTGGCTTTTCTATGTCTAGCAGTGTAAAGGTTCTGAGGCGCTCTCATAATTTATATAAAAAAGAAATATTTATAAACAAGAGACAGAATGCTGCCATTTCCTATTGGTTTCATCTGGCACCTGGGGGGGTGCAGGAATTTACGAGCAGCTGCCAATCTATTTTTAAAAAAAACTTTCCCTGCAACAGAAAATACCCTCTAATTGACCTCAGGATGAGAAACAGCAATTAGCTTCTAACTGACCCCAGCATGTGTTTATATACAATAATTCTACATTGTGGTCTTAAAGGAATAGGCTACGTTGCATAGTCTTCCACCTTAGCAGCAGAATCATACGTTATGCGTCACACACCACAATAACTGTGTTGTTCTAAAACAGCAGCACATCCTGCAACTTACTTTGGGCAATGCTCTGGGCGACCAACTAGTCTTTAATGGTTTTCTCTTCGTTTTTTAAGAATTTCAGAAGTACCTGTGTTTAGTCCGTGCAGCGTGTGACAATTCCATGAGTTTCTCTTGGATGGAATAATATCTTTTAATTGAGGGATCCTGTGCCAGGTCCCGGCTGAGTGAGATTTGCTGCTGTATTTGTTCTGTTCTCCCTGCCCCCTGTTTTCCGCAGGGCACATTGCCCATTGCCACCTTCGCTGTTTGAAATCGACCAGCTGTGTGCCTTGGGGAGAGGGCTAATGTGGAGTAAGCTGCTTCCGTCCCATCTTCGTGAACATGTGTTTGTGACGAATGTGTTGGCTCATTCTGTGTCTTTTTTTTCTTTTTGTTTGACGACCCTGATAACAATCTGAGATCAGGTCCTTCAAACATTTTCATTCCCTCGTCCCACCTCTTCAGCTTTTTTTACTTTCTCTTTCTAGTTCTCTCTTTTTTCGTTTCTCATTTGCTGTCTGTTTCATTCTTTTTTTTCTGTCTCTGTCTTGCTCTCTATTTCTCTGTCTCCTGCTCTCTCTCTCTCCCTCCCTCTGTTTCTCTGTCACTGTCTTTCTCTCTGTCTCTGTTTCTGCTTTTCTCTTGCCCTTTCCCTCTACCTCTTCTCTCTCTGTCTCTTTCTCTTTTGCTCTGTTTCTCTCTCTCTCTGTTTCTCTGTCACTTTCTGTTTCGGTCTCTCTCTTTCCCTGCTTTTTCTCTTGTTCTTTCTCTACCTCTTTTCTCTATCTCTCTCTTTCTTTCTCTATTTCTCTATCTTTCCCTCGCTCTCTAGCTGTCCCTCTTGAGTCCTGACATCAATCTGAGACCAATCCCGCTCCCTCTGCAGTATAAGAAAGTGGCTGCAGGGTAGCAGGGAGCTAATTACTTTGTGCTGAGTCGGGGTGTCCTGTGGGATATGTTCAAACGAGGAAGATTAGAGTTTGTAAAAGAATGGGACCTCATTTTCTGTGGTCTTTTTATTTGATAAAGACCTACTGTTAGGTGTGAAAGAAATCTGCTTGCTAAGGTTTGGTGTCTTTGTGTCTGGCAATTCTTGAAATCTAGAATTGAGATACTCGTGTCTTAAAATTGAATATAGTCCTGCGTTGATGTGATATGAGATATCCGTTTCACGACTGCCAGAGGCTGCCCTTTGGTCCGATTGGGATCACCTGTTCTCGTCTCGTTTGGTTCATTCTGTTTTTGTTCCATGAAATCAATAACTTTTTGTAAATTCTTTGGGTGGTAGCACAGAACAGCACTGCTGGCTCCGTCCCACACCGGGCGGTGCTCCCCTCCTCCGCGGGGCTCAGTCCCACACCGGGCGACACTCCCCTCCTCCGCGGGGCTCAGTCCCACACCGGGCGGCGCTCCCCTCCTCCGCGGGGCTCAGTCCCACACCGGGCGACACTCCCCTCCTCCGCGGAGCTCAGTCCCACACCGGGCGGCGCTCCCCTCCTCCGCGGGGCTCAGTCCCACACCGGGCGACGCTCCCCTCCTCCGCGGGGCTCAGTCCCACACCGGGCGGTGCTCCCCTCCTCCGTGGGGCTCAGTCCCACACCGGGCGGTGCTCCCCTCCTCCGTGGGGCTCAGTCCCACACCGGGCGGCGCTCCTCTCCTCCGCGGGGCTCAGTCCCACACCGGGCGGTGCTCCTCTCCTCCGTGGGGCTCAGTCCCACACCGGGCGGCGCTCCCCTCCTCCGTGGGGCTCAGTCCCACACCGGGCGGCGCTCCCCTACTCCGTGGGGCTCAGTCCCACACCGGGCGGCGCTCCCCTCCTCCGTGGGGCTCAGTCCCACTCCGGGCGGCGCTCCCCTCCTCCGCGGGGCTCAGTCCCACACCGGGCGGCGCTCCCCTCCTCCGTGGGGCTCAGTCCCACACCGGGCGGCGCTTCCCTCCTCCGTGGGGCTCAGTCCCACACCGGGCGGCGCTCCCCTCCTCTGTGGGGCTCAGTCCCACACCGGGCGGCGCTCCCCTCCTCTGTGGGGCTCAGTCCCACACCGGGCGGCGCTCCCCTCCTCCGTGGGGCTCAGTCCCACACCGGGTGGCGCTCCCCTCATCCGTGGGGCTGACATTTACCAACTGATCAATTTGGAAACAATACTATTACCTTTTTGTGAATTTTGTGCTCCTCATGATGAGGAATATCAGTGCTGGGGAATAAAACATGTTTTCATTTCGGGCACTCGGTTTGGTTCGATGCAGAGTAAAGCTCCCTCTACTCTGCCCGAACAATGTGCCTCAGCCGCAAGCTCTGAAGGGAACCCCCTACTGGACCAATGGGCTACTTTTACCAGTCCCCACACCAGCCAACCTCTGTCCCTGTTGAGTCAGACAGCCAATTAATGCCACATTAGAGGCAGTTTCCTGCTGCGAGCTCGGACCCACTAAGAACGCAATGGGACTGCCCCAAGTTCACCAAGGTCGAGGCCCACAGTGTGGGACACCACCAAGGTCGAAAAGAGTGGGAGAGAAGATGTGATAAATCGAGTTCAGGAGACACCCGCAGGCATGTTGCGTGGAGAAGGGAGGGAAGGACTCACACTTTATTTCACACCTGGCTCGAAATATCCCAGGATGGGAGAAGATATCAAAATATACACACATCATAAACGTCTCTCCATTCCGAATCGTTAATTATTCTGGCATTTTGTGATAGGAATATTTTACACTAAGAAATTAATGTTTCATTTGATGTTATCATCCAATAGTCTCTATTCTTGATTTATCTTCTGGGAAAAGAGTAACACGGTGTGTTTGTAAAACAGAATTCAGTCGGAGTGTTGAAATGTAATTTTTTTTGTTGCTATGCTCATAAATAAAGTAAGTCCTGAGCTTCTCTATTAAAGTCATTCTGATTTTTGGATCCATGTTCCTCAACGCTGATAAGACAGATATTTAAAATGGACAAGTGTGGAGGTTTGATTAGACCTTCTGTGTCTGAAACTCCCCAGGGCTGGAGTAAATATTCTGGCTGAGTTGATAAAGGCAACGAGAAGCCGAGTTGTACAAACCGAGAGGCGCTCCAGTCTGGACTGAGTGCTGGTTCACAGCCAGCCAAGGCAGTAAGGGTGTTACACTTGGATATGGAAGGCTTGGGACAGGGGAAGTGACAAATCCTTGTACCCAAACTAGAAAGTGCAGGCGTGTGAGACAGAGCTGGTTTCAACTGAGGTATCCCCAGTGGCTGTCTCACCTGCTGGTACTCGCTGCCTAGTGTTGGTGCCGAGTTAAGAAGACCAACTGCACCCCAAACCCCCCACCCCCGGTTAATATTGGGGTACAGTGCATCCCCCATCTGACTTCCCTTTCCTCACTCGGAATGGGCTGGGGCTGTCTCATGAACACCAGGGGCTCACCTTGCAGGGGTCAGGATGCTGTCTTGGAACCACTAAAGTAGAACACTAATATCCAGCTGTGGCTCAGGGGGCAGCACACCTGCCTGAGTTAGAAGGTCATGGGTTCAAGTCTCACTCTAGAGACTTGAGCACATAATCCAGGCTGGCCAGTGCCAGTACTGAGGGAGTGCTGCACTGTCAGAGGTGCCGTCATTTGGATGAGACTTTAAACTGAGGGTCTGTCTGCCCTCTCAGTTGGACGTAAAAGATCCCATGGCACTATTTGGAGAAGGGGAGTTCTCCCTAGTGTCCTGGGCCAATATTTATCCCTCAACCCACATCGCTAAAAAATAGATTATTTTAAAAAATTCATTCATTCTCGGGATGTGGGCGTCGCTGGCGAGGCCGGCATTTATTGCCCATCCCTAATTGCCCATGAGAAGGTGGTGGTGAGCCGCCTTCTTGAACCGCTGCAGTCCGTGTGGTGAAGGTTCTCCCACAGTGCTGTTAGGAAGGGAGTTCCAGGATTTTGACCCAGCGACGATGAAGGAACGGCGATATATTTCCAAGTCGGGATGGTGTGTGACTTGGAGGGGAACGTGCAGGTGGTGTTCCCATGCATCTGGTCATTATCACTTTGCTGATTGTGGGATCTTGCTGTGCGCAAATTGGCTGCCAAGTTTCCTACGTTACAACAGTGACTACACTTCAAAGAAGGGTACTTAGAAACATAGAAAAATTTACAGCCCATCATGTCTGTGCCAGTCGAAAAAGAGCCACCCAGCCTATTCCCACTTTCCAGCACTTGGTCCGTAGCCCTGTGGGTTACAGCACTTCAAGTGCACATCCAGGTACTTTTTAAATGAGTTGAGGGTTTCTGCCTCTACCACCCTTTCAGGCAGTGAGTTCCAGACCCCCACCACCCTCTGGGTGAAAAAAAATTTCCTCAGCTCCCCTCTAATCCTTCTACCAATTACTTTAAATCTATAGCCCCTGGTCACTGACCCCTCTGCTTAGGGAAATAGGTCCTTCCTATCCACTCTATCTGGGCCCCTCATAATTTTATACACCTCAATTAAATCTCCCCTCAGCCTCCTCTGTTCCAAAGAAAACAACCCCAGCCTATCCAAACTTTCCTCATAGCTAAAATTCTCCAGTCCTGGCGACATCCTCATAAATCTCCTCTGCACCCTCTCTAGTGCAATCACATCCTTCCTGTAATGTGGTGACCAGAACTGTACCCAGTACTCAAGCTGTGACCTAACTAGTGTTTTATACAGTTCCAGCATAACCTCCCTGCTCTTATATTCTATGCCTCGGCTAATAAAGGAAAGTATCCCATATGCCTTCTTAACCACCTTATCTACCTGTCCTGCTACCTTCAGGGATCTGTGGACATGCACTCCAAGGTCCCTCACTTCCTCTACACCTCTCAGTATCCTCCCATTTATTGCGTATTTCCTTGCCTTGTTTGACCTCCCCAAATGCATTACCTCACACTTCTCTGCCCACCTGACCAGTCCATTGATATCTTCCTGCAGTCTACAGCTTTCCTCCTCACTATCAATCACACAGCCAATTTTTGTATCATCTGCAAACTTCTTAATCATGCGCCCTACATTTAAGTCTAAATCATTTAATATATATCACAAAAAGCAAGGGACCTTGTACTGAGCCCTGCGGAACCCCACTGGAAACAGCCTTCCAGTCACAAAAACTTCATTAGCTGTAAAGTGCTTTGGGACATCCTGAGATTGTGCAAGTCCTTCTTGCCTTCTCTTCTCCCGCTGATCTTGCGTGTCTCGCTTTGTCAGAGTAAGTGGATTGAAATCAGCGAGCCCAGTATTTGTACCTGGCCTGACACTGACTGGGATGTGGAGAGGATACTGAAGGAATCAGGAACTGGAGAATCAAACAAGGGTGTGCAATCCCAGCCAAAACCCTCACCACCAGCTTGCCTCAGTCGTAGCACTTCAGCCTGTGAGTCAGAAGGTCATGGGTTCGAGCCCCGCTCTAGAACGTGAACATATAATCCAGGCTGACGGTCCAGCGCAGTACCGAGGGAGTGCTGCACTGTCGGAGGTGCTGTCTTTGAGATGAGGCATTAAGGCGTAGAAATTCAACTGTGCAGCGTCCATTTTTCAAGCGTTAAACGGCCTCCAAGATGGCGGACAAAAAACACGTGAATATCACGAGCTGGAAGTGGGCTGCCTGCCATATTGGTAAAAGCCAAGAGAAAGAGGTGTTTAAGGGCCAGCACCTGAAACAGGCGTTCGGCCCTTTGAATATGCAAATAAGGTGCCTAATGCTCGTTTGAAGCCCCCTCGGCAATACTGGTTTGCCCTGAGGCAGCACTCAGGAAAATCAGGCCTACACACGGCCTAACAGGAGGTCCTTAAAGGGACCGCTGCAGGCCGCCACCAACAAGGGAAGTGTATAAAATATATTTACCTGAATATGGAGCTGGGTAGAGTGGGAGTGTTCCCTCCCCTCCCTCCACATTACAAGCACGTGGGCCACCACCGACCGCTGCTCACCTCCCCGATCGTTTCCCAGCTGACCGCTGTCCCCCGATCACCACCGCCCGTCGCCCCCCCCCATTCACCACCACTAACCTTCCCCGAGCACCGTTCCCACCCCTCTGATCCCAGCCTCTGCCCTCCCTCCTGTCCACCACTATAATCTGGACCCTGTCACCCCTTTCCTGATCATCAGCAGGGTAAGGGTTGGAAGGCACCAGTTGGCATCGTCCTGGCATAACCGAGGAATTTAGGCCCCTCGTGTTTTGGAGGAAAGTATATTGAAGTGAAGAACATGTTACAGAGTAGAGCACAGTGGAAAGTGGGCAGATAGCCGGGAAGTGGGATTAGTGTTGGACAGCTCTAGCAAGGTGCTGGCGTAGACACAATGGGCTGAAGGGCCTCCTTCTGTGCTGTATATTACATGGTTCGAGAGTATCATTTTACAGTGAGGGGATTCCAGAGATGCACATGCTACAGGGAGTGGTATGTCATGGAAAAGGCCCTTTGCTGCTTGCACTGAGATAATCGTAGTGCGAAGACACTTTGGGGGTGATTTTAACCCCCAGAACGGTTGGGCTCGGGGTGGGTGGGAGTTGAAAATAGTTGTTTTTTTGGGTCGCGACCACAACATTTTTGGACTTGGCATTCCCAGTGGGAAGACTACTTTTCCGCGTTGACTTCACTCCCGGAAATAAAGCCGGGTTGCGGTCAACTCCCACCGGCCCCCAACCCACCCGTTCTTGGGGTTTGAAATCGCCCCCTTTGTCTCTTTCCCTCCTACCCCTAATCCATTTACTCCCTCCTCTCCTAAAGACACTAACTCTTACTGGGGAGCAGTTACACTGCACCCCAAGTGGCTATTCCTCACATTGAGCGTTGCAGGCTATTCCGCCATGGGAGGAGGGGGTGATCACAGCCAAGCCTGATACTTGCCCTGACTTGACAACACCACATGTGCACTTTTCACCAGGGATCACTGCACAGTCAACCAGAGGGAGCGTCCTGGCCAATGCTTCCTTTTACTACCTGCCCTCAGGGACATTGGGGACTATTGCACCACCCTGGTTTAGATTGTGGAGCCTGACATTGGCTGGGAATGGAATCAGAATCCTCCTGCTCTGCAACAACAATTGTACTCTTGTTTATACAGTGCTTCACACAATGAACTCCCTTTGAAATGCAGCGCTGTCACAGTGCAGTTAAACACATGTATGATCTATACGGTTTGCTTATAAACCAGCAGAGCCATCAGGGAACTGTCATTTCTCTATTGAAAACTTAAAGATCGTGTGTCAACAATACAGGGAGTATTTGTGGGCCAGTTAAATGAACACAGCCTGGAGTGATTTGTGAGCTGTTTAGATGCAATTGCAGAAATATACACGCCCAGTCCCTGCTCACGCCCAGTCCCTGCTCACAGTCTGTAAACTGGAGCAAAACACAGAGGAAGAATCGCAACCTTAATATCACTCTCAACCCATGAACCAGCTGAGACTAACTGCACAGCACCAGAGCTGCACAGGCTGCAGCATGCCCCTGTACATGCCCCTGTACATGCCCGTGAAGCATGCCCCTGTACATGCTCCTGTACATGCCCCTGTACATGCCCGTGAAGCATGCCCCTGTACATGGTCCTGTACATGCTCCTGCAGCATGCTCCTGTACATGCCCCTGTACATGCCCCTGCAGCATGCCCCTGTACATACTCCTGCAGCATGCCCCTGTACATGGTCCTGTACATGCTCCTGCAGCATGCTCCTGCAGCATGCCCCTGTACATACTCCTGCAGCATGCCCCTGTACATGGTCCTGTACATGGTCCTGTACATGCTCCTGCAGCATGCCCCTGTACATGCCCCTGTAGCATGCTCCTGTAGCATGACCCTGCAGCATGCCCCTGTACATGCTCCTGTACATGCTCCTGTACATGCCCCTGTGCATGCCCCTGTACATGCTCCTGCAGCATGCCCCTGTACATGCTCCTGCAGCATGCCCCTGCAGCATGCCCCTGGACATGCCCCTGTACATGTGCCTGAATTATGTTGGGGTAACCTTAAGCCAGTTCCCAAATTTGGGCACTAATTGGCCTCAGGATGGGTGTGTGGGAAATGAGAGATCAAAGTTGGGGCTGAGGCATACTATTGGAACATGTAGAGGGAGCTTTACTCTGTATCTAACCCATTCTGTACCTGCCCTGGGAGAGTTTGATGGGACAGTGTAGAGGGAGCTTTACTCTGTATCTAACCCATGCTGTACATACCCTGGGAGTGTTTGATGGGTCAGTGTAGAGGGAGCTTTACTCTGTATCTAACCCTGTACCTGCCCTGGGAGTGTTTGATGGGACAGTGTAGAGGGAGCTTTACTTTGTATCTAACCTGGGCTGTACCTGCCCTGGGAGTGTTTGATGCTGATCCTGTTGTCTGAATTTGGAAAATGTTCTATTCCCTGTTACTCACTACTTTGTAGAAACTTCAGATACTGAGTAATTTTTCTTGTAGTTTTGAAAGCTACGAGCTTCAGAGAAAGTCCATGAGCATAAGACCTGACAGCATCTCGTTAAGAGTTAAAGCAACATTGTCTGCCAAACACAGACACGATGTACCTTTGGGGAAGGAATTCTGAATCACAAAGATACTCAGGAAATCATTTTGTCGGCAATTAGCGCCTCTTCCTATTCTAATTTAATTTTTATTCCAGTTTTTTTTTCCTAGTTAAAGACAGTCAGTCGGTTACATGCAGAGCAATAGAAGCCTGGCAGTCAGTTAGATGCAGTGAATAGACCTGGCAGTGAGTTTTGTAGATATAACAGAATAATTCAAGTGTAAGAAACAAGTTTGACTCGTTTATGATCATAATCCAAACAACAGCGTTAATAATCCCAATTGATGCCTGGTGTTTATAATAAGTATTTTAAAAAGTTTATGAAACCTTAGTTAGAACCATTGTGTGCCTGTACTGGGCATGGTGGAGCAGCATATCATTGAAGGGGATATGTAGCTGACGGTCCATGACAGCACAGGACTGGTACAAAACCTGGAGAGTTATTCCTGGAGAGAAGGAACCATCTCCTCAATGAAGCAGTCTTTTCTGTGTTGAGATACTGTGAGCATCTCCCAGAGCCTGCTCCAGCCTCGAGGCTCAAACCTGACTCTGCCGTGCAGATTCTCGGAGCGAGCTCCAGTCTTCGCTCTACATATTCCCCATGGATACTCGAGCTGAGAGTCCCTGACACGAGCACATGGGCCAAAGGGGAAGGGAAATGTTCCATGGTTCAATAGAGGCATCCCATAGTAACCAAAACAATTCAAAAAGTTAGCCTGCAAAGGTGCTATTTTATAAATATTTTGTCGCACCTACATTTTGTAAGAATTCCACATTTTTTTGGTGTAATATTTCAGTGTAACTTAATGATTAAAGATTAATATGTGGAACTGATTGACCTGCTAGCTCATCGATCAATGGATAGTTTGAGATCTGGATTCTGATTTTGACGTTCAGCTGTTAATCTGCTCACAGTTTATCCCCTGTAGAGAGGGGGGTCTAAACAGGCACATTATGGGGGCAATTACCAGTTAATTACTGTTGGAAGTCTATATCGATTGTCAGTCTCTGGGTCTCTCACCTTGGAGGGAGATCAGGTTATCTCCAGGTCAGAAAAACTTGTATGATATGACTGGCTTTCTTTTTTTTGTATGTATCAAAAAGAATGTTTGGATGTGGTTTGTTGGCGTTTTGTACAAAGTGCAAAGTTTAAACTTTGACAGAGCTTTTATATACATGCCGATCTCCAGTGGCATTGCTCATCGTGTGTGTCAGAGGTCACGTGCTGCAAGATGGGGGGGAGGGAAACAGTTCTGCCCAGAGATAGTGAAGAAATGCTTTTTGATTGGTTCCCAGGAAAATAAATAAGCCTTGAATTTTCACAAGTTGTTCCATTCTCCATTCAGAACTTCAGCCATTTCTTGGGGTTTTTGCTGGTGTCCTGCTCAGTCTGTGTATGTATGTGCGTGAGCATACACGGGTATGTGTGTGTGTGTGTCTGCGCGTGAGCGCACACGGATGTGTGTATGTATGTATGCGTGTGAGCGTGCACGGATATGTGTGTGTGTGTGTATGTAATGCGCGTGAGCATACACGTGTGTGTGTGTGTATGCACGTGAGCGTACACGGGTGTGTGTGTGTATGTATGTGTGTGAGCATACACGGGTGTGTGCGTGTGAGCACGTGTGAGTGTGCACACGTGCATGTCGGTGAGAACACAATATGACTTGCCTGTGATGACCCCTCCCAGTCAACACGCTAGGCTCATAGATAAAGATTGGCCAGTTGGGAGGAGTGCTGGCTGGGGGCTGGTGTATCCCATTAACAGTCGAGGGACGGAGGGAGATTTCAGTTGACAGAAAGACTGTCCCAGAGATACTTGCTTGTATCTAGTCTGGGATTCGAATCTCAAGCCTTTAAAACACCAGAGGAGCCTTTAGAGAACAGAAGCCAGTCTGCATAGATGGAAAGATTAGTGCTTTGCAGCTGATTAAGTACTTTAGAAGTGTAGTTGTTGTTGTAATATAGGAAACACGGCAGCCAATTTGCGCACAGCAAGATCCCACAAACAGCAATGTGATAATGACCAGATCATCTGTTTTTTTAATGATGTTGGTTGAGGGATAAATATTGGCCAGGACGCCGGGGAGAACCCCCCTGCTCTTCTTCGAATAGTGGCTGTGGAATCTTTTACATCCACCTGAGAGGGCAGACAGGGCCTCGGTTTAACGTCTCATCTGAAAGACGGCACCTCCGACAGTGTAGCACTCCCTCAGTGCTGCACTGGGGGTATCGGCCTGGATTTCCTGCACGAGTCTCTGGAGTGGGACTTGAAACCCACAAGGTTCTGACTCAGAGCCGAGACTGCTGCCCACCGAGCCATGGCTAACACACAGAAAGCAGGCAGTCCATAAATTGACTCCGCGGTTTGATTTGCTTTCTCTTTAATGGGGACCCTGGCGTGAATGTGTTTTAATGTGATTAATGTTCCGTTTCTAATGACAATTTAGAAGCTGTAATCACTATAGTAAAAAGCTCACTGCACGAGGAACTGTGAGTGTTTGATCGTTCTCTGTGCTGATGTTTCTTGGCCCCTGTGAGGGCTAATATCTGTTCCACTCGGTGAAATCCAGTGAGTGGGCCTCAGCTTTACTCTTCCTCCCAGAAGATGGAATCTTGCTTCCTGTGTCTGTAAAACAGACTCTTGGAAGGGTGTGTGCCTGATACCTTGCCGTGTGGCGAACTTATGACGGTGAATGAGAGCAGGCTATTCAACAGTGGAGGCCTTCACAGTTCCAAGCCTGATCCTGTTCCTACCCTACACGTACATCCTGTCATTGAATGGTTGTCAGGAGCAACCAACCTGACTGAATTGTCCCTGGCCTAGCCCAGGTCAATTGTAGAACTCCCTCCAACTGAGCTCAGCTAAGTCAGCACAATCCGTTCTTCCTGCTATGTGGTGTCGGCCCCACCTTGGGCAGTGCCCGACAGCTCAGCAGGCAGAGAAGCTGCATTTGTGTACAGGTGTCAACATGTACAAGCACTCCCATCTTCCAGGCTTGTACAGCGGCTAATTTATCGAGAAGCTCTTTCAGTAAATGCTTCACTTGCACCTGCAAGAAGAGGTGCTGCTGAGATCACATTATTGTAAATGAAGCACATGGGTTGAGTGGAGGAAATTGTTTACAATGTCTGATCCTGTACGAGTTCAGAGCTGGAGGAATCTCGTCAGCAGTTGCCCACTGCTCAGTTTGCACTATCAGTCCCGATCGTCACTTCTTTTCATCAATTCCATAAAATGAAAATTAAATTCACTCAATATGTAAATACAGCAAAAAAAAGTTCAAGGGATGAAGAACATCGTGTAATGCTAGAGAGACACAGAGAGAGAAAACCAGGGCTGTGGAGATAAAGGGAGATAGAGAGAGTGTGAGACATGCAGCAACAGAGAGAGTGAGGCAGAAGGAGCTAGAGAGAGACACAGAGAAAGAAAGTGAGACATGCAAAGAGAGAAATAGAACAAGAGAGCAAGAGGCAGAGAGAGAACGAGAGAGAGAGCAACAGACCCGGACAGAGAGAGAGAGAGAGAGATACAGACCCGGACAGAGAGAGAGAGAGAGAGAGAGAGATACAGACCCGGACAGACAGAGAGAGAGAGAGAGAGAGAGAGATACAGACCCGGACAGAGAGAGAGAGAGAGAGAGAGATACAGACCCGGACAGAGAGAGAGAGAGAGAGAGATACAGACCCGGACAGAGAGAGAGAGAGAGAGAGAGAGAGATACAGACCCGGACAGAGAGAGAGAGAGAGAGAGATACAGACCCGGACAGAGAGAGAGAGAGAGAGATACAGACCCGGACAGAGAGAGAGAGAGAGATACAGACCCGGACAGAGAGAGAGAGAGAGAGAGAGAGCAACAGACCCGGACAGAGAGAGAGAGAGAGAGAGAGAGATACAGACCCGGACAGAGAGAGAGAGAGAGAGAGAGAGAGCAACAGACCCGGACAGAGAGAGAGAGAGAGAGAGAGAGAGATACAGACCCGGACAGAGAGAGAGAGCAACAGACCCGGACAGAGAGAGAGAGAGATACAGACCCGGACAGAGAGAGAGAGAGAGAGAGAGCAACAGACCCGGACAGAGAGAGAGAGAGAGAGAGAGAGATACAGACCCGGACAGAGAGAGAGAGAGAGAGAGAGAGAGCAACAGACCCGGACAGAGAGAGAGAGAGAGAGAGAGAGATACAGACCCGGACAGAGAGAGAGAGAGAGAGAGAGAGAGAGCAACAGACCCGGACAGAGAGAGAGAGAGAGAGAGAGCAACAGACCCGGACAGAGAGAGAGAGAGAGAGAGAGCAACAGACCCGGACAGAGAGAGAGAGAGAGAGAGAGCAACAGACCCGGACAGAGAGAGAGAGAGAGAGAGAGCAACAGACCCGGACAGAGAGAGAGAGAGAGAGAGAGAGATACAGACCCGGACAGAGAGAGAGAGAGAGAGAGAGAGAGAGAGATACAGTTGCTGGCAGTATTACATATGAAATAGGAACATTACTATCCAGACGGTGAAGTTGGAAATTGCCCCTATTGATTCATAGTAATGCATTCAGGCAAGAAAATGTCTGTTGAATTTTTACTGTTAAAGGTCAGAGCATGTGGAGTCAGGGGACAAGTAGCAGAATGGATAGCAAGCTGGCTACAAAACAGAAAACAGAGTAGGGGTTAAGGATAGTTACTCAGACTGGCGGGAGGTGGGAAGTGGTGTTCCTCAGGGATCGGTGCTGGGACCACTGATGATCACCAGTTACATAAATGATTTGGACCCAGGAATGGGAAGTATTATATCAAAATTTGCAGATAACATCAAATTGAGGGGTATAGTTAATACTGAGAAAAACTGCGACAAAATACAAGAAGACATTAACGAACTTGGGCGTGTAAACGGCAAATTAATTTAAATATAGATGAATATGAGGTGGTGCATTTTGGTTGGAAGAATAAGGACACACTGCTTGGATAATAAGAGTCTGAACGAGGTAGAGGAGCAGAGGCATCTCGGGGTACAGATACACGAATCACTAAAAGGAGCAGCACAATTTAACAAAGCCATAAAAACAGTAAAACACTGGAATTTATTTCTAGAGGAATCGAATTCAAAAGCAGAAAAGTTGTGTAAACTTATACAGAACCTTGGTTAGACCACACTAGGAGAACTGTGAACAGTTCTGGTCTCCATATCGCAAAAAGGATATAGAAGCAGTAGAGAAAGTGCAAAAAAGATTCACAAGGATGATACCAGAGCTGAGAGGTTATAACCATCAGGAAATATTGAACAGCCTGGGGTTCTTTTCTCTAGAAAAGTAGAGACTGAGAGGTGACCTTATAGAGGTCTTTAAAATTATGAAGGAGTTTGATAGGGTAGACGTAGAGAAGACGTTTCCAGTTGTGGGGGAATCCAAAATTAAGGGCCATAAATATAAAATTGTCACTAATAAATCCATCTTCTCTTCCCTCTTCCAAAGGCACTGGCTCATGCTTAGGCATCGTTCATGGCCCATCAAGTACCATCAAAACCTCAGCCAAACAAGCCAACACTTGCAACTTATTGAGAATTGTTGGAGCAATCGCAGCTGAGCTGCTTCTAATACCCACTCAATGTTCTCTCTCTCTGTGACACACGCGCACACACACACGCACGCACGCACACACGCACACACACACACACGTGCGCACGCACACACACACGCACACACACACGTGCACGCGCACACACACACACACACACACACACGCACACACACACACAATCAAGGGTGGGGTGTGCGGGCTCTATCTTAGCGTTCTGCTCCCTCTCCCATGGGACACTAGGCCAGTGGAAGTGGAGAAGATGTTTGCCCCAGCTGAGAATCAGATCATTGATCACCACTCGAGGATCACACCTGGAACCTTCCTCTACCGTTTGCCTCAATACTGAAGGGAAACACTCAAAGTGCTTCTATTTGTGTAGCAGCTTCTCACAGTGAATTGTCTGCAAACACTGCCTGCCTGGGGAAAGTGTCGAGCTGGATTGTGTTGGCACATTCAAGAGTGAACTGGATGGATTTTTTGGGGGGAGGAGGTAATTGAGGGATAGGGTGCAGTGAGGGATTTGTTGAAATTTGGGAGCCTCTAGATGAGCCCTGCCTGTCCTGGGTTGGTATGGAGAGCAGCGACTGTTGTTATGTAGCTGAACACAATTACTTTTCAATTTAAAAGCTGTGCTGGTATTTGTTGGGAAATGTTTCACACTTCAAGCGGTTCGAGAAAATAAAAACTTTGGTTAAGAAAAGTCAAAATTAAAATAAAACCTAATGGGTTAAAAACTTAAAGGGTTAGAAGCACTGCTTGTTTGAGGCAGAGTCTGATATCAGTCCTTTCTTTGCCCTTGTTTTAAGACATGAATGTAAGGTGACCCAGAGTCTTCTGAATAAGAACAAGTCTTTGTATTCCCCCGTGAACTCTTCTGATCTGTGAAGGTGATTAGGAAACTTATGGTAATCAGAAAATTGTGTTAAATTGCTTTTTGTATCTGTAAATGAAGTTGGTTTCTGTCAAATTTGAGTCTGGAGCCCCATTTCCATAATACTTTCTAATTCCGATTCAATCAGCTCTAATTTGGATGGAAATGTATTGCTGGCTACGGAGGGAAGTTCGTTAATTCTGATTAAATCGGAATTAATATTGCCTTTTCCCTCAGGTGATTTGAACCTGGATTGGATCCAAATTCACTGTCCATGAACATGAATTAACGAGAGAGAGAGGGAGAGAGGGAGGGGCCAGGCCTAGAGTAAGCATTTCGAATTATATGATCACCTAATCGACTCTGTCCTCCATCTTTGAATAGCTCTCTCTCACTCACTTTCTCTCCTTTTTCTCTCTCACACTTTCTTTCTCTCACTCACTCATTGTCTCTCTCTTTCTTCTCTCTTCTCTCTCACTCACTTTCTCTCTCTCACTCCTTCCCTCTCGCTGTTTCTCTGTCCCTCCCTATCTCCCTCTTTGCCCGTGTCCTTGTGCCTATTTCTGTCTCTCTCACTGGTCCCTATCCCTCTCTCCCTGTTTCTTTCTCTGTATCCCTGTCTCTCTCCCCCTCTGACTCTATCTGTGTCTCCCTCTTTCTCTCTGTTTCTCTCTCTCTCTTGCTTCTGATCTCCAAACCCCCCTTTCCCCTTCACCCTTATGTTTCTACTTATAGTCTACCCTCTTGTCCTCCTTTATCACTTCCCCTGCCATCTTTCATTCCAGTTTGGCAATTTTTAGAATTTTATAACCATTTAGCTTCTTTCAGGATTTTTTCTCTACATTGAGTTCCTGCCTTTTCTTTTCAGGCCTGGTGCCTTTTTTTTACCTGAATCAGCTCCATGATTTTCAATAAAAGCAGAAAATGCTGGAAATTGACAGCAGGTCAGTCTGTGTCCATAAAAAGAGAAAACAGATTTTGATATTTTGGATATATTCCCTTCAATAGAATTCATCCATGACATTAACTGGACTTTTCTCTTTACTGATGCTGACTGACCTGCTGTGTATTTTCCGATTTTGCTTTTTATTTTACTCTTTGCCTTTAAACTTCTCCTCCCTTGTGTTCAGCTTGTGAATTTAAAATAAAATTGCTGGACTATAACTTGGTGTTGTAAAATTGTTTACAATTGTCAACCCCAGTCCATCACCGGCATCTCCACATCATTTCTAGAGGGAGATGCCTCACTCTGTGCGGAATGTATGCTGCAGAGCATCACCTTGAAATGTCTCAAAAGCACTTCACTCAATGAATTACCTTTGAAGTGGCAGCCATTTTATGAACTGCAGGATCCAATAAACAGCAGTGACATGATTGACCAATTACTCCATTTTTTGATGGTGTTGGTCGAGCGAGGATTGTTGGAGAAATCCCCGCTCTTCTTCGAATAGTGCCATGGGATCTTTAAAGCCCACCGGAACAGGAAGATGGGGTTGGGGCCTGTACAGGCCTGTATCCATGGGCCTTGCACAGGTCTGTATCCGTGCTCCTTGTACAGGCCTGTATCCGTGCCCCTTGTACAGGCCTGTATCCGTGCTCCTTGTACAGGCCTGTATCCGTGCTCCATGTACAGGCCTGTATCCGTGCCCCATGTACAGGCCTGTATCCGTGCTCCTTGTACAGGCCTGTATCCGTGCTCCTTGTACAGGCCTGTATGCGTGCCCCTTGTACAGGCCTGTATCCGTGCCCCATGTACAGGCCTGTATCCGTGCTCCTTGTACAGGCCTGTATCCGTGCCCCTTGTACAGGCCTGTATCCGTGCCCCATGTACAGGCCTGTATCCGTGCCCCATGTACAGGCCTGTATCCGTGCCCCTTGTACAGGCCTGTATCCGTGCCCCTTGTACAGGCCTGTATCCGTGCCCCATGTACAGGCCTGTATCCGTGCTCCTTGTACAGGCCTGTATCCGTGCTCCTTGTACAGGCCTGTATCCGTGCTCCTTGTACAGGCCTGTATCCGTGCTCCTTGTACAGGCCTGTATCCGTGCTCCTTGTACAGGCCTGTATCCGTGCCCCATGTACAGGCCTGTATCCGTGCTCCTTGTACAGGCCTGTATCCGTGCTCCTTGTACAGGCCTGTATCCGTGCTCCTTGTACAGGCCTCTATCCGTGCTCCTTGTACAGGCCTGTATCCGTGCCCCTTGTACAGGCCTGTATCCGTGCCCCATGTACAGGCCTGTATCCGTGCTCCTTGTACAGGCCTGTATCCGTGCCCCATGTACAGGCCTGTATCCGTGCTCCTTGTACAGGCCTGTATCCGTGCTCCTTGTACAGGCCTGTATCTGTGCCTCATGTATAGGCCTCTATCCGTGCTCCTTGACCTTAACACAGGCCTGTACCGGAGGCAAATTAATTTTTTTTCATTCCAAAGCTCAAGAAATTGAATTTTTGATACAGTTGCTGTGCAGAGACTTCTATTAATTTCACTCCTGATCCCTTGGGAATGTAAATAGGAAAATTAGATGAAAGAGAAAATAAAATTTAGCTAAATCTAATTTTGAGCGAGCTGTATGAATTAAATTGGAGCCCGTCCCACAGGGTCCTGCTGGAGACAAGCTCGGAGAAATGGCCTGTGATGCCAGGACACAGAATCCATCCCCGGGACTGATCACCAGTACTTCCCAGTTAATATTGTGATACTGTCCTGGGTTAGTACTGAGCCAGACGGACTGGGGCCTTGTATAGGCCTGAATCCGAGCTCCTAACCTGGGCCTGTATCTGTGGGCCTTGTGTTGGACCAGTGGTCTGTGCTGAGTTGGCTGCCCTCAGTCAGGGCAGTGCTGGAGATGGATGCCACAGTTCTGTTCAATACCCCTGGGCTAGGGAGGGAAAAGCCAGCGAGGTTTCCTGATCCCGATCGCTATCCAATGGCGAACTGTTGATAAAATGCACATACGTGGCCGGACTGGCTTGTGACGTCCCTCCCACAATCAAAGCACAGGGGCCCCTGGAGAACATATTTTCCTCTGGTACAGGTTGTGATAATGCCTGTAAATTCCACCTCCAGAGATGAGGCTGTGGGTCAGTTTAGCAGGTACATCTCTCGGAAACATCCTCAAGGGCTTCACGTACAACAAATTATTTTGAACTGCAGTGTCTTTGCTGTTAGTGGGGCAATGCGTCAGCCATTTTGTGCACTGCAAGATCCCACAAACAGCAATGAGATGAGTGAGCAGTTAATCTGTGCTGTTGGTTAAAGGGCAAACACCAGGAGAACTTCCTGCTCTCTTTCGAATAAGATTCTGGTATCTGATGGAGGGTTTGAAGAATACATAGACAGATTATAGAAGAAGAAGTGTAGACATTCACAAATCCACTGACAACATATTGGGAGCAATTTGCACCTTCACCTCTCAGCGGTAAACTAGTCCACAGAAAGAAAATCGGGTCTGTTTTAAATCGGGCCGGTGATTTGCTTTGTCAGTCACCTCCCAAATGGTGGGGATGAAAATGACATCCATTGATTCCCAGCTGATTCCAACCATTACCAATGCTTCCCCTTGACTCTGACCTGATGGCCTGGACTTTGCTCTGAGCGGTGAATGAACGGTGCCTGCCACTCATTCAATTTAAACTTGCTCACAAACGATCCACGGGTTTTAGTGCGGGAACTTCCTCCAATGGTGAGCTGCAAAAAGTGCAGGGCCCTCTCCCGGGAGCCTGTGGGCTGTGTGAGCGGGGATCTCTCTGTCCCCTCAAACAAACAGATTCAAACAGCCTGACAAACCACGCAGTCAGAACCAGGAAGTGAAAATTACAACAGTGAATTCAACCTAATATCAGTTAGAGAAAGCGAAATAAAGAGAGGGTCAGAAATAGTGAATTAAAAGCTGGAGATAGAAGAGACACAGAAAAAGTTAAAAAAAATAAAAATTACATTTTTTTTAAATGTCCATCAACAATTGAAATCAGAAGGAAGAGACTCCACATTTTTAAAAGTTAATTTGTTTGCCAGTCACTAAGACTTACCACGCCGTTAAAAGTTAGTTTAGACCTAAAAAAACCAATGGACCTTTTTCTGTGTAGATACGTTTGTTTTGATCTGGGCAATGCAGCAACTCACGCTGGTCATTCATTTCACCGCCCGCTGACCTTCCCGCAGAGCTTTCACACCAACAGGGAATCTCGGAGAGCAACTTCGGGATTTATGCGTTTGGCTCTGCATGTGCGCTCGCCAGACGTTGCTCTTCTGTTTGCCCTGTTCGGCTCTCCGTTATTTTTGGAGCAAATTCCGGGCCAGTGTGCAGATGTCTGCCGATCCTCCCCAGTGTCCTCTCATTTCGTCCTGCAGGCGGAACGCATTGTGATATTTGTCTACTGCAGTATCCAGATCCTGCCATCACAGTCTGCCAGGGTTCATGGAATAGATGGTAGCAATGGTGATTAAAGGGGGCAAGAATCGAGAGTGTGATCTGGTGACATGCCTTACTACTCCCACCTTCCACCCTCCATAAACTTGAGCTCATCCAAAACTCTGCTGCCCTGTATCCTAACTCACACCAAGTCCCGTTCACCCATCACCCCCTGGTGCTCGCTGACCTACATTGGCTCCCGGTCTGGTAACGCCTCCATTTTAAAATTCTCATCCTCGTTTTCAAATCCCTCCATGGCCCTCGCCCCCTCCCTATCTCTGTAACCTCCTCCTGCCCCACAACCCTACGAGATCTCTGCGCTCCTCCAATTTTGGCCTCTTGCGCATCCCTGATTTTAACCGATCGACCATTGGCGGCCGTGCCTTCAGCTGCCTAGGCCCTATGCTCTGGAATTCCCTCCCTAAACCTCTCCCCCTCTCTCTCCTCCTTTAAGACGCTCCTTAAAACCTACCTCTTTCACCAAGCTTTTGGTCACCTGTCCTAATGTCTCCTTATGTGGCTCAGTGTCAAATTTTGTCTGATTTACTCTCCTGTGAAGCGCCTTGGGATGTTTTACTACGTTAAACGCGTTGTAGCTGTTGTAGCTGTTGTTGTCCTGAGGTCATGAAAGGTGTTTTATAAATGAACACTTTCTTTTTCTCCATATCTCTTGACGCCTGTGCCTTCCTCCGCTTGTTCCCATTGCATTCCCACTTTCCTCAGTCTGCTCAACTCTTTCCACGGATGCAGCCCTTTAAATGAGCAACTTGTGGGCATGTTCCTGAACTTTCCAGCCGGCCCTGATGTTTCTGACGAGCTTCTGGCCGTACTCTCCACTTCCTCCCACTCAGAATCATACAAAGTATCTGACCTGGGATTTCTGACTGTGCCAATATCCTTAGATATCAGCAGACGAATGTCCCACCCCACCAGAGATCACATTGGGGACTCCCGAGCCACCGAGTCAAACATATAACTCTCCCTGTGTAACACACCGTTCAGCCTCCTCCTCCCTCGCCCCGTCCTCCCTCGCCCCGTCCTCCCTCGCCCCGTCCTCCCTCGCCCCGTCCTCCCTCGCCCCGTCCTCCCTCGCCCCGTCCTTTTTTTTAATTTGTTCATAGGATGTGGGCGTCGCTGGCAAGGCCGGCATTTATTGCCCATCCCTAATTGCCCTTGAGAAGGTGGTGGTGAGCCGCCTTCCTGAACCGCTGCAGTCCGTGTGGTGACGGTTCTCCCACAGTGCTGTTAGGAAGGGAGTTCCAGGATTTTGACCCAGCGACAATGAAGGAACGGCCGATATATTTCCAAGTCGGGATGGTGTGTGACTTGGAGGGGAATGTGCAGGTGGTGTTGTTCCCATGTGCCTGCTGCCCTTGTCCTTCTAGGTGGTAGAGGTCGCGGGTTTTGGAGGTGCTGTCGAAGAAGCCTTGGCGAGTTGCTGCAGTGCATCCTGTAGATGGTACACACTGCAGCCACGGTGCGACGGTGGTGAAGGGAGTGAATGTTTAGGGTGGTGGATGGGGTGCCAATCAAGCGGGCTGCTTTATCTTGGATGGTGTCGAGCTTCTTGAGTGTTGTTGGAGCTGCACTCATCCAGGCAAGTGGAGAGTATTCCATCACACTCCTGACTTGTGCCTTCTGGATGGTGGAAAGGCTTTGGGGAGTCAGGAGGTGAGTCACTCGCCGCAGAATACCCAGCCTCTGACCTGCTCTCGTAGCCACAGTATTTATATGGCTGGTCCAGTTAAGTTTCTGGTCAATGGTGACCCCCAGGATGTTGATGGTGGGGGATTCGGCGATGGTAATGCCATTGAATGTCAAGGGGAGGTGGTTAGACTCTCTCTTGTTGGAGATGGTCATTGCCTGGCACTTATCTGGCGCGAATGTTACTTGCCTCTTATGAGCCCAAGCCTGGATGTTGTCCAGGTCTTGCTGCATGCGGGCTCGGACTGCTTCATTATTTGAGGGGTTGCGAATGGAACTGAACACTGTGCAGTCATCAGCGAACATCCCCATTTCTGACCTTATGATGGAGGGAAGGTCATTGATGAAGCAGCTGAAGATGGTTGGGCCTAGGACACTGCCCTGAGGAACTTCTGCAGCAATGCCCTGGGGCTGAGATGATTGGCCTCCAACAACCACTACCATCTTCCTTTGTGCTGGGTATGACTCCAGCCACTGGAGAGTTTTCCCCCTGATTCCCATTGACTTCAATTTTACTAGGGCTCCTTGGTGCCACACTCGGTCAAATGCTGCCTTGATGTCAAGGGCAGTCACTCTCACCTCACCTCTGGAATTCAGCTCTTTTGTCCATGTTTGGACCAAGGCTGTAATGAGGTCTGGAGCCGAGTGGTCCTGGCGGAACCCAAACTGAGCATCGGTGAGCAGATTATTGGTGAGTAAGTGCCGCTTGATAGCACTGTCGACGACACCTTCCATCACTTTGCTGATGATTGAGAGTAGACTGATGGGGCGGTAATTGGCCGGATTGGATTTGTCCTGCTTTTTGTGGACAGGACATACCTGGGCAATTTTCCACATTGTCGGGTAGATGCCAGTGTTGTAGCTGTACTGGAACAGCTTGGCTCGAGGCGCAGCTAGTTCTGGATGGTGCACACTGCATCCACAGTCCCTCGCCCCGTCCTCCCTCGCCCCGTCCACCCTCACCCCGTCCACCCTCCCTCGCCCCCTCCTCCCTCGCCCCGTCCTCCCTCCCTCGCCCCGTCCTCCCTCCCTCGCCTCCTCCTCCCTCGCCCCGTCCACCCTCCCTCGCCCCGTCCTCCCTCGCCCCGTCCTCCCTCGCCCCGTCCTCCCTCGCCCCGTCCTCCCTCCCTCGCCTCCTCCTCCCTCGCCCCGTCCTCCCTCGCCCCGTCCTCCCTCGCCCCGTCCTCCCTCGCCCCGTCCTCCCTCGCCCCGTCCTCCCTCGCCCCGTCCTCCCTCGCCCCGTCCTCCCTCGCCCCGTCCTCCCTCGCCCCGTCCTCCCTCGCCCCGTCCACCCTTGCCTCCTCCTCCCTCGCCCCCTCCTCCCTCGCCTCCTCCTCCCTCGCCTCCTCCTCCCTCGCCCTGTCCTCCCTCGCCCCGTCCTCCCTCGCCCCGTCCTCTCTCCCTCGCCCCGTCCACCCTCGCCCCGTCCTCCCTCCCTCCCTCGCGTCCTCCCTCCCTCACTCCCCCTCACTCACTCCTTCCTCCCTCATTCCCCCCTCACTCCCTCATTCCTCCCTCACTCCCTCATTCCTCCCTCACTCCCTCATTCCTCCCTCACTCCCTCATTCCCCCCTCACTCCCTCATTCCTCACTCCCTCATTCCTCACTCCCTCATTCCTCACTCCCTCACTCCCTGCCTTCCTCCATCCCTCACTCCTCACTCCCTCCTCACTTCCTCCCTTCCTCACTTCCTCCCTTCCTCACTCCCTCACTTCCTCACTCTGTCCCTCACTCCTTCCTCACTCCTCCCTCCCACTCACTCCTCCCTCCCTCACACTCTCCAGCCCATGCTCTTGCCCAATCAGTGTAACTCTGCTCCATTCCTTCTCTTGGGGTTCTGACAATCTCTGTGATCATTATTATTCTTTCTGTTACCATGACACCACCAGTTAGTCATTCACTAAATATGCAGTAATGTTTTAAGTGAAAAGTGCTGTTTATAATGATGTCGTGTTCCTTCTGGTTTAAAAAGATATTTACTGTAAACAGAGAGAGCTATTGTCACCGTGCTGCAGCTGTTTGAAGTGTTTGTGAAGATTTAATTTCACCTGTGTTTGTAGCCTGGGCTCTGCTACAATTGGTTTGAGTTTTTCTGCTCAATGCAGCGAATGGTCCCGAACTCCTGCCCCGAGTCTTTCCAGCAGGGAATCGAGTGAGCCAGAGTCATATGTGCTCAGATGTTTATTGAGAGATTGAACAGGAGCAGAGAGGGGGAGGGAGAGAAAGAGGGAGATGGACGGACGGAGGGAGAGAGAGCCAGACGGAGGGAGGAAGAGAAACAGAGAGAAAGGGAGAGGCAAAGAGAGAGAGGGAGAGGTAGAAAAAGAGGGAGGGGAGAGAAAGAGGGAACAATGGAGAGAAAGAGTTGGAGAGAGGAAGAGATACAGTGAGAAAGATATGAAACAGTGAGTGAGAGAGAGCAACGATGAGCGAGAGAGAGAGATATAGAATGAGAGATAGAGATACAGAATGAGAGAGAGATACAATGAGAGAGAGAGAGAGAGAGAGAGAGACAGGGACAACGAGAGAGGAACAGTGTAAGAGAGAGCTCATCCAAAACTCTGCTGCCCGTATCCTGACTCGCACCAAGTCCTGTTCACCCATCACCCCCTGTGCTCGCTGACCTACATTGGCTCCCGGTCTGGCAGCGCCTTGATTTTAAAATTCTTATCCTCGTTTTCAAATCCCTCCCTATCTCTGTAACCTCCTCCAGCCCCACAACCCTCCAAGACCTCTGCCCTCCTCCAACTCTGGCCTCTTGCGCATCCCCGATTTCCATCACCCCACCATTGGCGGCTGTGCCTTCAGCTGCCTGGGCCCTAAGCTCTGGAATTCCCTCCCTAAACCTCTCCGCCTCTCTCTCCCCCTTGAAGACGCTCCTTAAAACCTACCTCCTTGACCGAGCTTTTGTTCACCTGTCCTAATATCTCCTTATGTGGCTCGGTGTCAATTTTTGTCTGATTTACGCTCCTGTGAAGTGCCTTGGGATGTTTTACTACATTAAAATAAACGTGTGTGAGAATGTAAGTGTGTGTGTGTGTAAGTTTGTGTGTGTACCTAAGAAAGTAACTGAGCCAGCAAGAGGGGTGGAGAGAGAGAATGCGTGCACATGTATACACACACACACACACTCACGTATACACACACACACACTCACGTATACACACACACGTACGTATACACATGCACACACATGTATACACACGCACACGCATGTATACACACACACGTGTACACACACATGCACGCACATACGCGCACACACACACTCACGTATACACACACACGTACGTATACACACACGGGGACACACACACACACGTATACACACACACACGTATACACACACGGACACACACACACACACGTATACACACACACACGTATACACACACACGTACACACACACACGTATACACACACACGTACGTATACACACGCACACGCATGTATACACACGCACACACATGTATACACACACACGTGTACACACATGCACACGCATATACACACACACACATGTATACACACACGTGTACACACACACACACACACTCATTCACTCACATATCAAACTGCTCACAGACTGCAATGGTTCAAGAACCACCACATTCTCAGGGCAACGAGGGATGGGCAATAAATGCCGGCCTTGCCAGTGACGCCCACATTCCGCGAATGAATTTTAATAAATTTTTGTGTAGTGAACGTGGCCACTGGGAACTGTGCTCAGTCTGTCCCGAGGTCAGTTCCACCCAAGATCTTTACAGTCTGCAATGAGAGAGCGAAGACTCTTGCCCAGGATCGTGTGTTGAGCTGGTACGGAGTGCCCAGATGTGAGAGAGCAGATTCCAAACACCCTCACCTCCTGTTCCCAAAATTCCTCTTTATAAATTGAATAAGTTTTGGAAAAGTTTATATGTTTATTTCTTGTCTTGTTGCCGATTATCTTATTTGCCATCAAGTTGTACCTGTTTAGCGGGGATTGCTTTTCTGCTTTGGTTTCTGAGTGTGTTTAATGTTTGACTTTACAGTGTGAAGTTTGGCAGCTCACTGTGGCTTCCGGCTTGTGATGATGGAGTGAGATTTTCCGATAATTAGGTTACAGTTTACCTTAACTTGGCTGCAACGTTGTGGGAATTTTGTGTTTTATTTTGCCGATTTCCTTCCTTCCTCTGCCAAAGGCTCTGAATTGTGGCACAGCTGGATGCCACCAGTAATAGCGGCTCTGTCCCAACTGGCCATTGTTCAGGGGCAAACTAGGAGAATGGACGTGGGGTGGGATATTGAACTATATGAGGCATCACAGCTAACTCCTTGCCCTCATCCAATGTGCATGCACTCACATAAGGAAGCACACACAAATAGACATGCATGCAGAGACATACGTGTACATGCATGTACATACACACTCACGTACATTTGCATCCATTAATATTCTGACAGGCCTCAGTACCTTCAAAGATGGATGAAAATGGACTTAGAGAGAGTGAGCCAGGGAGGGACAGTCTGCCCCAGCTCTGCTACTGGAGCTCTCTCAGTAACAATTCAGTGCAATTAAACGACAAGAACTATGATTCACACTTGTTTCAACTCCTTTCCCCTCTGATAATCCCAGATTACAGTCCGTACATAGACAACCACCTGATTGGTGGAGACAATCACTAAGACTGAGGCCCGTCCTCCTTGGTTACAGACCCTGTGGGATACCCTTGGTGATAAAACATCCTGATTGCTTCTTAAAGGCCATCTTTACCCCACTGATCATTTCAAATATTCCTGAAAAGTCACATTCTATTATTGTAGTAAATTTGGTGTGACGGCTTTGGTCAGTTTTGTGGGAAAAGTGAAATCCTTCAGAGTACCAACTGAGCTTAACCCTTTCTCTGCCAAAGGTGAAATGCCTCAGGGCCTTGCCTTTATCCCACTGCGACGGAGCGAGGTCCCAAATCCCCAACATACATTTTCCCCCTTCAATGCCAATGTAGGTGATTGCAAACATCCAGCACGTAATTGACATCCAGTGCCCTTGCACCCGTACCCCAGCGAGAGTCAGTGCCCGTGGAACCCGTACCCCAGTGAGAGTCAGTGACTGTGGAACCTGTACCCCAGCGAGAGTCAGTGCCCGTGGAACCCGTACCCCAGTGAGAGTCAGTGCCCGTGGAACCCGTACCCCAGTGAGAGTCAGTATCTGGGGAACCCGCACCCCAGTGAGAGTCGGTGCCCGTGGAACCCGTACCCCAGTGAGAGTCAGTATCTGGGGAACCCGTACCCCAGTGAGAGTCAGTGCCCGTGGAACCCGTACCCCAGTGAGAATCAGTGCCCGTGGAACCTGTACCCCAGTGAGAGTCAGTGTCTGTGGGACCCGTACCCCAGTGAGAGTCAGTGTCTGTGGAACCCGTACCCCAGCGAGAGTCAGTGTCTGGGGAACCCGTACCCCAGTGTGAGTCAGTGTCTGTGGAACCCGTACCCCAGTGAGGGTCAGTATCTGTGGAACCCGTACCCCAGTGAGAGTCAGTATCTGTGGGACCTGTACCCCAGTGAGAGTCAGTGTCTGTGGAACCCGTACCCCAGTGAGAGTCAGTATCTGTGGGACCTGTACCCCAGTGAGAGTCAGTGTCTGTGGAACCCGTACCCCAGTGAGAGTCAGTGTCTGTGGAACCCGTACCCCAGCGAGAGTCAGTGCCCGTCGAACCCGTACCCCAGTGATAGTCAGTGCCCGTCGAACCCGTACCCCAGTGAGAGTCAGTGTCTGTGGAACCCGTACCTCAGCGAGAATCAGTGCCCGTGGAACCCGTACCCCAGAGAGAGTCAGTGCCCGTCGAACCCGTACCCCAGTGAGAGTCAGTGTCCGTGGAACCCGTACCCCAGTGAGAGTCAGTGTCTGTGGAAATCGTACCCCAGTGAGAGTCAGTGCCCGTGGAACCTGTACCCCAGTGAGAGTCAGTGTCTGTGGAACCCGTACCCCAGTGAGAGTCAGTGCCCGTGGAACCTGTACCCCAGTGAGAGTCAGTGTCTGTGGAACCCGTACCCCAGTGAGAGTCAGTGACTGTGGAACCCGTACCCCAGTGAGAGTCAGTGTCTGTGGAACCTGTACCCCAGTGAGAGTCAGTGACTGTGGGACCCGTACCCCAGTGAGAGTCAGTGTCTGGGGAACCCGTACCCCAGTGAGAGTCAGTGACTGTGGAACCCGTACCCCAGTGAGAGTCAGTGTCTGTGGAACCTGTACCCCAGTGAGAGTCAGTGCCCGTGGAACCCGTACCCCAGTGAGAGTCAGTGTCTGTGGGACCCGTACCCCAGTGAGAGTCAGTACCCGTGGAACCCATACCCCAGTGAGAGTCAGTGTCTGTGGAACCCGTAGCCCAGTGAGAGTCAGGACTCTTTTGCAAACTGTGGCTTGTCCAGCTCTTCCACCTCTCCAAAGATGGACTAGACTTGCTCCTGGAGATTTGTGATGTGGAATTGTCCAGGTCTGAGGACATGTCTACAGCTGTTGTTTAGAATATTTCTGGGCACCACACTTTAGGAAGGATGTCAAGGCCTTGGAGAGGGTGCAGAGGAGATTTACTGGAATGGTGCCAGGGATGAGGGTCTTCAGTTATGTGGAGAGATTGGAGAAGCTGGGGTTGTTCTCCTTCGAACAGGGAAGGTTAAGGGGAGATTTGATAGAGGTGTTCAAAATCAGGAATGGTTTTGATAGAATAAATAAGGAGAAATTGTTTCCAGTGGCAGAAGGGTCGGTAACCAGAGGACACAGATTTAAGGTAATCGGCAAAAGAATCAGAGGCGACATGAGGAAACATTTTTTTAGGCAGCGAGTTGTTCTGATCTGGAATGCGCTGCCTGAAAGGGCGGTGGAAGCAGATTCAATAATAACTTTCAAAAGGGAATTGGATAAATACTTGAAGAGGAGAAATTTGCAGGGCTATGGGGAAAGAGCAGGGGAGTGGGACTAATTGGATAGCTCTTTCAAAGAGATGGCACAGGCACGATGGGACGAATGGCCTCCTTCTGTTCTATATGATTCTATTACACCTGTAGTTGGTATGAATATGAAAAGAATAACTACACTTATAACATTTAATTATAATATAAAGATTGCACTTATTTATTATTTTTCTTGTTTGAGGAGTTGGCACAGTCCAATGTGACTGTAAATATATATATTACAGTGCTGTAATTGAGTGTCAGCCTTGGCTCACTGGGCAGCACTCTAACCTCGAATGTCAGAAGACTGTGTGTTCAAGTCCCACTCCAGAGACTTCAGCACATAACCCAGGGCTGATACTCCAGTGGATGCTGCACTGTCAGAGGTGCTGTCTTTAGGATGAGATGTTAAACTGAGGCCCTGTCTGCCCCCTCAGGTGGATGTGAAAGATCCCATCATGCTCTTTTAAAGAGCAGGGGAGTTCTCCCCGGTGTCCTGGCCAATATTTATCTCTCAACCAACTTCACTAAAAAGAGATTATCTGGTCATTATCACATTGCAAATTGTCAGCCGCGTTTCCTACATTACAACAGTGACTACACTTCAAAAATATACTTCATTGGCTGTAAAGCGCTTTGAGATGTCCTGAGATCATGAAAGGTGCTATATAAATGCAAGTTCTTTCTTTCTTTAGTCATCTGCTTGTTCATTTATTATTCAATTAATTAGTTAAAGACTAGAACAAAGTATGATGTTGTGTGATTCGCCCGTTTCTGAAAGATGAGAGAAGGATCCTGTGGAGGTACAGGGTGGAACTGGGCAGATGAAGCCAATCTAAAGAAAGGCTTTCTGTTCGTTATCCTGGATTTTCTTACCTAGATACTGGGGCAAATGTGAATATTCCCGAGTGTAGGGAGTGACAGCTGAGGGGTGAGTATAATCTGAGACACAGGAGCCAAAATCTAGAGTAAAGAAAAATGAAAAATGAACAACATCCCCATCACTCTCGCCAAGCAGCCTCTGACATTCAATTGACTCGTGAAGACTGTTTATTGGATGAGCTAGCGGAGCATGTGGAGCTGTGCAGTGTTAGTCAGCAGCTATAGGAGATCGGATAGAAGTAAAGAGAAAAGAAAGGCAAGTTGAAACAGCCTGACCTCCCATGCTGTGCAGTGCGATACTTCATGACCCCCTGTCCCAGCCTCATCCAAACCCAAGCCCAGCTGAGAAAGACTGTGACAGCAACTGGGCGAAAGATATTAAGAGGAAAATAATGCAAATTAAAAGCTGCAGGAAAGTTTGTCGCCTGTGTCCTGAGAAAAAGAGATTACGGAACATAACAAGTGAGTAAATCAAAGCCGGGCTAAATTACACTGGACTGACTTTGTTTCTTTGCAGGAGATAGTTGGATGCTTTGTCTTCCTGATTTAGTTAATTAGGCTCCGGGATGAAAGCAGTACTTGAGTTCTAAAGCGTCATTGTTTCACAGTTGTGTGATTAGACAGGCAATAGGAAGTCTTGGCAGCCAGCAACCAAACCAAAGCCACAAAAGGCAGTCGGCAGAAAGGATTATTAGTAACACACTGGCCCTGCCAGACCTGTTTGGGGCAGGCGAGCCCAAATCCAAGATCATCCCAGTTGACTGTCAGTAAAATATTCCCCTCCCAATCCCTTTGTTAGTGTAGTATTTATATCATAATCCTTGGATTGTTCCCAAAATCCCAAACACCAAATCGTATCAGTTCATGCATCCAAATTCTTTTGTTTCCTGTCATGTTTTTATTCATAGAATCTTACAGAACAGAAGGGGGCCATTCGGCCCATCGTGCCTGTACCGGCTCTTTGAAAGAGCTGTCCAATTAGTCCACTCCCCTGCTCTTTCCCCATAGCCTTGCAAATTTTTCCCTTTCAACTATTTATCCAATTCCCTTTTGAAAGTTATTATTGAATTTGCTTCCACCGCCCTTTCAGGCAGTGAATTCCAGATCATCACAACTCGCTGCGTAAAAACATTTCTTCTCATTTCCCCTCTGGTTCTTTTCCCAATTATCTTAAATCTGTGTCCTCTGGTTACCGACCCTCCTGCCACTGGAAACAGTTTCTCCCTAAGTACTCTATCAAAACTGCTCAAAATTTTGGACACTTCTGCTAAATTTTCTCTTATCCTTCTCTACTCTAAAGAGAACAATCCCAGTTTCTCTAATCTCATCAGGATCCCAGATGCTTTTTTAACAGCCTTCTCAACTTGTCCTGCCACCATCAAAAATTTGTGTACATACACCCTTTTTAAAATTGTACCATTTAGTTTATTTTGCCTCTCCCCTTTCTTCCTACCAAAATGCATCACTTCACACTTCTCTGCATTAAAATTTCATCGGCCATGTGTCTGCCCATTTCACCAGTCTGTCTCTGTCCTCCTGAAATCTGTTACTATCCTTCACATTGTTTACTACATTTCCAAGTTTCGTGTCATCTGCAAACTTTGAAATTATGACTTTTACACCCAAGTCCAGGTTGTTAATATATATAAAAAAGAGCATTGGTCCTAATACCAACTGCTGAGGAACACCACTGTATACCTACCTCCAGTTTGAAAAACAACCATTCACCACAACCATCTGCTTTTTGCCCCTTAGCCAATTTTGTATCCATACTGCCACTGTGCCTTTAATCCCATGGGCTTTAATTTTGCTAACAAATCTATTATGAGGTATTTTATCAAATGCCTTTTGAAAGTCTAGATACACAACATCAACCACACTACCCTCATCAACCCTCTCCGTTACTTCATCAAAGAACTCAATCAAGTTTGTCAGACACAATTTGCCTTTAACAAATCCGTGCTGACTTTCATTTATTAACAAAATGCAAGAAGACATTAATAAACATGCATAATTGGTGTGTAATTGGCAAATGAATTTCAATAGAGATAAGTGTGAGGTGGTGCATTTTGGTGGGAAGAATAAGGAGGCCACACACTGCTTGGATAATAAGAGTCTGGATGGGATAGAGGAGCAGAGGGATCTGGGGGTTCAGATACACAAATCACTAAAAGTAGAGACGCAGGTTAATAAGGCCATAAAAAAGGCAAATGAAGCACTGGGGTTCATTTCTAGAGGAATAGAATTGAAAATCAGAGAAGTTATGTTAAACTTGTATAGAACCTTGGTGAGATCACACTTGGAGCACTGTGCACAATTCTGGTCTCCATATTATAAAAAGGATATAGAGACACTGGAGAAGGTGCAAAAAAGATTCACAAGGATGACACCAGAACTGAAAGGATATCCTTATCAGGAAGGGCTGAACAGGCTCTTGAAAAGAGAAGACTGAGGGGTCACCTGATCGAGGTCTTTAAGATAATGAAAGGGTTTGATAGGGTAGACGCAGAGAAAATGTTTCCACTTGTGGGGAGACCAGAACTAGAGGCCATAAATATAAGATAGTCACTAATAAATCCAATAGGGAATTCAGGAGAAACTTCTTTACCCAGAGAGTGGTGAGAATGTGGAACTCGCTACCACAAGGAGTAGTTGAGGTGAATAGCATAGATACATTTAAGGGGAAGCTCGATAAACACATGAGGGAGAAAGGAATAGAAGGATATGCTGATAGGGTGAGATGAAGTAGGGAGGGAGGAGGCTTGTGTGGAGCATAAACGGCGGCATAGACCAGTTGGGCCGAATGGCCTTTCTCAGTGTTGTAGTTTCGATGTACTCGATGTAACTCGATGTAACACACATTTTTCCAAGCAACAATTAATTTTGTTTTGGATTATTGTCTCTAAAAGTTTCCCACCACCGATGTTAGGCTCACTGGCCTGTAGTTGCCAGGTTTATCCGCTCCCTTTTTTGATCAGGGATGTTACCAATTATTTTTTTATTGGTTTTATTCTACACTTTTATTCAAGATATCTTGGCCCTCCAGTTCTCTCCCCTTCTCTCCTGAAGGTACTGACTCAAGCTGGGATGTACTTCCTCTGGTGCTGTCTGTCCTCCATTACCTCATCAAAGAAATAGTTTGACTACGGAAGATATCCAAGTTGAAACATTTCCAGTCCCACCTGACATTTACACGCACTCTCCCACAGGGATGACTCGATCGTGATCAGGGGAAGGGACCAAAATTAGAGACAGGCCATTTAGGAGTGAAATCAAGAAGCACTTTTTCACACAAAGGGGAGTGGAAATCTGGAACTCTCTTCCCCCAAAAGGCTGTGGGTGCTGGGGGTCAATTGGAGCTTTCAAGACTTGGATCGAATTTTTGTTGGGTAAGGGTATCAAGGGACATGGAGCAAAGGCGGGTAAATGGAGTTGAGGTACAGATCCACCATGAGCTGATTGAATGGCGGAACAGGCTCGAGGGGCTGCATGGCCTACTCCTATTCGTATGTTCCTATGAACTTGGTCAATACCCTGGTCAATTTTCCCCTTCTCCACCTAGAATCACTGAGGCCTCTTGTTGGCCCCGATTATTGCCTCAACGCGGGTCAGCTAACCCAGCATAGACTAGGACTTTCACATCTTGCATGGCACGGTTCCAGATTTGGCTTTTTCAACTGAGCCAATGGGAGAATTGGCCCGTTCATGACTAAAAGAGATCTTCTTCCTTTGATAGGGAGTTTCTAGAGAATTAGGGACAAACTGTTTGGAAGAGACAAAACTTGGCCTGCTGTATAAACTGAGTGCAGCCTCCAATTCTATCTGTTCATCCTCCTCTCCTGAAGCAGTGACTCTTGCTCGGGGTAAGGTTTGACGGGTACCAGGTGATGCAGGCCATTCTTTCCGTGTGAGTTTGTGTCAGGAAAGTAGCTGTTCAACTGTGGCCAAGTCCCATCCTTACTCGGCATCTTTTGCTGCAATGCCCCACTTGTTTGAACAGGCTACAGACGCTCAATATCTTGGGTCTAGAGATGAAGATCAGTCAGCTGGGAAGGTGCTTGGCCGGCTGCTGGCGACCATGGCAATATCCCAGCATGAGTCAGCGCTTTTGGGCAGAAGATTGGAAAAACCAAACCCTACAATTTTGACTCCAATGTACCTGGGTCAGGAGCATCCAGCAATTAAAGCCCAGAGAAGCCCAGAGGCCACAATCGCCAGTTACGATTCTTCTTGAAAGTCCAGCTGGGATAGCGAACAAAAGGGAGTCTGTATTTTTGTGAAGTTTTAACCTGTGGAGGAGGGAGCATATATTTAAACTGTGAATAACCTAAACACTGACAAAAGCTGCAGTGTGTCTTCAGTTTTATGTGCTCTGTGCTTTAACAAAAAATATTTGTGAAGTTTGATGAGGAGCCAAGACTATTTTAAGAGGGCACCTTAAACTGGCAGAAACTATGTGCTTAGAATAAAATACTTCCAGAAAATTTAGACGTAAAAGGAAATGTGCTAGAAAAGAATAAAAAAATCAGAAATGGATACATGCAATTTGCCACCTTTCTGAATTACTGTATTTTATCCATTCTGTGGAGAGGGTGAGGGAGCCTGGGACAAGTTGTCTCACAACTCCTATTGCCTCTTGCAAGATCTGCACCCTCCCTTCTTCCGTTAATCACTCGGTTCAACATTAGTTGCCATGGCGTTTGTACCTTTGTTGCTCCAGTGTTTGCCTATTCTCCATCGTTCAGTTACATCATGGGGTCAGCTTCCAGATGTACACTGGTTACACCCAACTCTACCTTTCCACCACTTCCCCTGACCCCATGCCCGTATCTGTGCTGTCAGACTGCCCATCTGATATTAATAAGCCGGAATTTCCTGCAATTGAACATTGGGAAGATTGAAACCATAATTTCCAGCCCCTGCCAAGAATTCCACACCCTTACCACCAACTCCATCCCTCTCCCTGCTTAGAGAAAAAACTATTTCCTTTGATGGGTCCAGAACAAGGGGGCAGGACCTTAAAATTAGAGCCAGGCCATTCAGGGTGATGTCAGGAAACGTTTCTTCACACAAAGGATAGTGGAAATCTGGAACTCTCTCCCCAAAAAGCTGATGAGGCTGGGGGTCAATTGAAAATTTCAAAACTGAGATTGATAGATTTTTGTTGGGTAAGGGGTATTAAAGGTTATGGAACCAAAACAGGTGGATGGAGTTAAGATACAGATCAGCCATGATCTAATTGAATGGCAGAACAGGCTTGAGGGGCTGAATGGCCTCTCCTGTTCCTATGTTGCTTGCTCAGGCTGAACCAAACAACACATGACCTCCACACTCTGTTCACTCCAGAGCTGAGCTTCAAACCCCAAACCCTATTCGCTACCAACAACACTCACTTCTACCTTTTAGTAATTTTGTTCTCGGGATGTGGGCGAGACCACATTTATTGCTCATCCCTAGTTGCCTTGAGAAGGTGGCGGTGGGCCTTTTTCTTGGACCGCTGCAGTTCGTGTGGTGAAGGTGTTCCCACAATGCTGTTAGGTAGGGGATTCCGAAATATTGACCCAGTGATGATGAAGGAACGGCCGATAAAGGTCCAGGTCAGGATGGGGTGTGACTTGCAGGGGAACTTAGAGGTGATGGTGTTCCCATGATGTTGCTGTTTTTCTAGGTGGTGGAGGTCACAGGGGAGGGAGGTGCTGTCGAAGTAACCTTGGTGAGTTTCTGCAGGGTATCCTGTGGATTGTAGGTACTGCAGACACAGTCTGCCAGGGATGGAGGAGATAGATACTGCCCATCTCTACCCCCACTGCCACTGAGACCAATATCAACACCCTTGCTACCTCTAGATTCAACTTTTCCAAGTGCCCTGCCTACCAGCCTCCTGCTCTCCACACTCCAAAACTCCACCACCCACATCCTGCCCTGTTGGCCCATCCCTCCCACCTTTGGCTTCCCTGCCCCTCAACAACAACAACAAACAACAACTACAACATTATTTATACAGCGCATTTAAAGTAGTAAAATGTCCCAAGGTGCTTCACAGGAGCGATTATCAAACAAAATTTGAAATCGAACCACATAAGGAGATATTAGGAGAGGTTGGTCACAGAGGTAGGTTTTAAAGAGCGTCTTAAAGGAGGAGAGAGAGGTAGAGAGGCGGAGAGGTTTAGGGAGGGAATTCCAGAGCTTAAGGCCAATGGTGGAGCCAATGTAGGTCAGTGAGCATAGGTTTGATGGGTGAACTTGACTTGGTGCGAGTTAAGATAGGGCAGCAAAGTTTTGGATCAGCTCAAGTTTATGGAGAGCAGAAGATGGGAATTAATTGAATCGAGTGTCGCTGGGCTGGGAAGATGAACAATCGGACAAGGTTTCTGCTTCTGATCACAATACCCAGTGAGGTTAGGAAGAAATCCAAGTGTGACCTAAGATGCCTTATACAGTTACATTGAGTTACATCAAGTCTACAGTACAGCTCATTCGGCCCAACTGGTCTATGCAGCGTTTATGCTCCACACGAGCAAGAGGCCAGAATTGGAGGAGCGCAGAGACTTTGGAGGGTTGTAGGGTTGGCGGAGGTTACAGAGATAGGAAGGTTACAATCAAATAGCCTGCCAGCACTCACTGTCTGGGCTCACACGCAAAGAGGAGCCGCTGAGCTTGTGGAACTGTTCCCCATTGAGAGTCAGTGCCTTCAGGAGAAAATCGAGAGACAAGAAGAAATAATATAAGATGCATCAATAAAAAAGAAGAAATATGTTTCAGAGCGAACAAAGACTACATATTGCGCTGGATGTTTCTTAATGACATTCATTGAATTACACACAAAAAAATAATTTGACCTTGTCATATTTGCAGGAGAGCTGTCACTGTCACTGAAGCTGCATTCATTATTGCTTTTGTTTGCTATTAATTTTCATAATTACTAATTGAAAGATGAGGCACAATATTATCTGCAGGAAAGGGCAAATAAATATGTCATAATTAGGGTCGAAGATGAATTTTATTTGTCAAATTTAAGTAGATGTGTTCACCAACTCAAAAAGTGACTGGTATTGAGAAGGGATGGAACGTGTTTGGGATTTGCACACCTCTTCTCTCTGTTTTAGTCATCGCAAAGAGAGCAAAGCGATGGACCAGCATTGTAAGCACAGAAATGAAATATGATATGATAATTATCTAGGAGAATGTTAAAGTATTGAAGTAGCAGCCTTTCTCTAGACATTGTGCACGATCCTAAATCAATGGGTGAAATATGCTCTCCATGAATTAGTTCTCACCAACGAAGCTACATTTTTATTATGCTGAGAATTTTTCTCTCCTTCCCTGTGTAGCGTTTGATGGTTTTTTTTATATTGTGAATTCACGCGGGAATTAATACTCATTCATTGCCCCTCCAGAAATTACTTCTGAAATGCATATAATCTAAAAGATGCAAATGAGCTTGACTCGTTGGTCCCTAGTTAATACAAATTATCATCTTCTTTTTCCACTGTCATTACAGGCAGCAATTCCATCACCCTTTTGTGGTGCATTTTTAGATATAAAAATAGGCCCTTTTGCGTTTTGAGAGGGAAATTTTAATATAACGTAGGGACGTGGAGAATTATTTTTAATTATTTTTCCTTTTCAGATGAAGTGCCCAATACATTGATACTCCCAGTGTCACAGATGACCTATTTAATCTTGCTCTTTGTACTGGAATTGTGTACCCTCACACTTTCAAGGATTTTCTGTCTTTTTGACAGGAGGTGTCTGGTCAGTTTCAACCTGATTCAGGAATCCACGGAGAACACTTGTCCTCTGGATCCTCCTCTCTCTTCCACCCTGTCCCTTTTCAAAAATGTAATCAATGCATCACATCCTCATCCCTAGCTCCTGATTTACATCTTCATCTCTCCGATTCTTCCCAAACATGATGGGGTTTTGCGCTATGGGACGAGAGCCTTCACTTACAAAAAAAGTCAGGCAGGGAAAGAATTGTTTGATAACAAATACCATAGATTTTTACTCACAGTGGCTTAGTGAAAGCAGCTTGTACATACTTCAAATATTAAGACCCATTCACTCTTTTTGTGTGGAATCAAAGTGCTTCCCATTCAATGACGTTTCATGAAATTCCAGAGGAGCAGAGACTGCCTTTCCATTCAATCCCATTCTTTCTTCAAGCCTCTCATTCTTGATGATGTTTAAATTAATTTACTCCTATTGTAAAGAATCCCAGTGGATGAAACTGACCCGCATTGGCCTATAACCTCCAAATGTATAGTATCCGAATGGATCAAACCTCTTTCTTATTCACCCCACTGTATGGAATCTCAGTGATTCAAACTCCCATTATATAGAATCCCATTGGACCAAACTCCTTCCCATTATATAGAATCCCATTGGACCAAACTCCTTCCCATTCACTCCCATTATATAGAATCCCATTGGACCAAACCCATTCCTATATTCTATAGTATTTTGATGGACCAAACCCAATCCCATTCAAGCATAGAACTTATGATGGAAATATAAAATTGTCCCTAAGCAATCTGATTTGCACTGTTTAATAAACCAAATGCAGGATACTCAACACGCTGCCTGATAGGGTTAGGAAGTTCAGGACATTCTCAAAGTGTGTACAGTCTACTCGGTGTTCCTATTATTTTTGTTTAGAGTCATTTGCTGACTGAACAATTAAATAGGCTGTGGGACAGAGGGTTATAAATTGGCTGCTTTTAATCTGCTGTTGATGGAAATCCTGATCCATGCGGAACATTTCTTGGCAAACGGATTGTCTGTGTCAGGACTCAGTCACTGTGGCCTTGTGATTCGTTTCTTGTTCCTTTTGTGCTTCTCCTATCTTTTCATTCCTTTGAAAATTTTGGTTGTATATTTTCATTGGTCTGTTTCCCTCTCTCTGTAGCTGTGCATTTCTTACTCTGTCTCTGTTTTTCTTGGTTAAAATGACATTGGGGTCCAAGGTATGTCACAGGACCCCCTCCCCTTTGCATTTATTAATGAACCTCCCTCTTGCACTCTTTCTTTTTATGCTGCTTGACTTCCCCTCCTCATGCTCTTTATCTCCTTTTCTTTCTAACATAGGAACAGGAGTAAGCCATTCAGTCCCCCCGAGCCTGTTCTCTCTAATGTTCTCTACCTGTCCTGCTCTTTCAATGATCATTCTCTGACCTTTCTCTCTGTCTTTCTTTCTTATGTTTTATTTTTTTCTCGAGCTTTCTATCTTGCGCACTCACTTTTTCTTCCCGTCTCTCACTTTTTCTGTCTGTCTGTTCCTCTCCCCAGTTGAAGAAAGTAGAACAGTAGAATTAAATGGCACAATTAAAAGACCTGTTTATATTTTAACACTTTTTTTTAATCCAGCTGGCTTTTCAGCATTTTTTTTAAGGAAACAGAAACCTGAACGGGACTTATCCCTGAAGAAAATCTTGGCCTTTATGTTCATTGCTGGCCGACCCTACCCAGTGCTCAAGGTGTAAGAGTCTGTGGCAATCAGAGATCTTGAAAAATATCAAATGACTATTAGGAATTGAAATACTCTAATGACTGGCATTATCATTCATTATGTACAGGATCCAGTGGGTACAATTGCTCTCTTTTGTTTTCTGTCAGACTTCAACACTGAAAGTGATGTGTGCATGATAGCATAATGAAATCGGCTAAAGATAATGGGTTTGAAAATATGCAGAAAACCCTTTAGTGCATTTGGAACAGAACCAAGCCTACTTTGAAAGAATTGTCCCAGAATATATTAATGAATTATTCGATCCTAAAGATTCTATGTTTTTTATTCAGAATTTTTAAGCTTTTTTCTAAGTGTGAAACCAAAAGTTGAGTCTGTTTAGCCCCTCCTTGTCTCACTGTTGGTCTTTTTCTGTGTCGCTAGCTGTTCTTTCTCGTCAATATCACAGCCGTATCTCGGGAATATATAAACAAGGCGGCACTCACTCCTTTCACATCGTCTCACTAATGGTGACAAGTGGAAATCGCGCTCACCAGTATTGCTGGCAAAGGCCCACGGCCGGAGACATTAAGTTGTAAATTTAAGTGCAGAGCAGCCATGCACTGAAGGGACGAGGATTCTTCTGTGACTCAGGGACACCAGGGTCAGGGCTCTGGATACAGCAACAGAAATGATATCGTCCCACCCAGTGCCACTGCACCTGGGGTCTCTGACAGGCTGCTTTTATATTGGGTTTGGTGGGATTCTCTCTCTGTCTCTCTTTGTCTCTGCTTGCTTGCTCTTTCTCTCTCTGTCATCCTCTCACTGTCCAGGACTCCCGTACTATCTTACTCTCTCACTCTCTCTTGCTCGCTATCTCGCTTTCTCACTCTCTCTTGCTTTTTCTTTCTCTCTTGCTGTCTGTCTCAATCGCTCATTGTTTCTTGTTCTCTCCTCTTGCTCTCACACTTGTTCTCTCCTCTCTTGCTCTCACACTTGTTCTCTCCTCTCTTGCTCTCACACTTGCTCGCTCCTCTCTTGCTCTCACACTTGTTCTCTCCTCTCTTGCTCTCACACTTGTTCTCTCCTCTCTTGCTCTCACACTTGTTCTCTCCTCTCTTGCTCTCACACTTGCTCGCTCCTCTCTTGCTCTCACACTTGTTCTCTCCTCTCTTGCTCTCACACTTGCTCGCTCCTCTCTTGCTCTCACACTTGTTCTCTCCTCTCTTGCTCTCACACTTGTTCTCTCCTCTCTTGCTCTCACACTTGCTCTCTCCTCTCTTGCTCTCACACTTGCTCTCTCTTTCTCATGTTATTTCTTCTAGTCTCTGTATCTCTTATATCATGATTTCCACTTATGAAAGTACCAGCCAGCATGTTACAATGTTGATGTGAAATTTAACTGTCTGTTATTTTAACACCTTTATTAATGTGTTCACTACTAACACTTCACACCACACTATCAGGTCAAAACATTCTCTCACTCACTTAGCCTAGAGATACTAAATATGTATGTGTAGGTTTACAATGATTAATATTTACATTTCTCCCAGTTAGTAAAATTGGGTGTAAATTTCAAAATTGTAGCAAGAAAACAGAAATTAGACAAAATTACAGGATACGATGAGGGAGGCGTTTGTGTGGTTTGTTGGTTATCGATTATTTCAACAAGTTTGTTTCAGCAATGGGGAAAGTAATTTACTGCATCGACTGCCTGGGTTTTATACTGTAACTGTTGTTTGACGCAGCTTGAAGAGTTTAAACATAAGGAAACTATGTACTGATCAGTGTGTTACACGGGGAGAGCTTTATATAGTGAACAGTGTGTTACACGGGGAGAGCTGTATATAGTGAACAGTGTGTTACATGGGGAGAGCTGTATATAGTGAACAGTGTGTTACGCAGAGAGAACTGTATATAGTGAACAGTGTGTTACACAGGGAGAGCTGTATATAGTGAACAATGTGTTACACGGGGAGAACTGTATATAGTGAACAGTGTGTTACATGGGGAGAGCTGTATATAGTGAACAGTGTGTTACGCAGAGAGAACTGTATATAGTGAACAGTGTGTTACACAGGGAGAGCTGTATATAGTGAACAGTATGTTACACAGAGAGAACTGTATATAGTGAACAGTGTGTTACACGGGGAGAACTGTATATAGTGAACAGTGTGTTACACAGGGAGAGCTGTATATACTGAACAGTGTGTTACACGGGGAGAGCTGTATATAGTGAACAGTGTGTTACACGGGGAGAGCTGTATATAGTGAACAGTGTGTTACACAGGGAGAGCTGTATATAGTGAACAGTATGTTACACAGAGAGAACTGTATATAGTGAACAGTGTGTTACACGGGGAGAACTGTATATAGTGAACAGTGTGTTACACAGGGAGAGCTGTATATACTGAACAGTGTGTTACACGGGGAGAGCTGTATATAGTGAACAGTGTGTTACACGGGGAGAGCTGTATATAGTGAACAGTGTGTTACACAGGGAGAGCGGTATGTAGTGAACAATGTGGTACACAGGGATAGCAGTATAGTGAGCAGTGAGGTACACAGGGAGAGCTGTATGTAGTGAGCAGTGAGGTACACAGGGAGAGCTGTATGTAGTGAGCAGTGAGGTACACAGGGAGAACTGTATGTAGTGAACAGTGTGTTACATAGGGAGAGCTGTATATAGTGAACAGTGTGTTACACAGGGAGAGCTGTATGTAGTGAGCAGTGAGGTACACAGGGAGAGCTGTATGTAGTGAACAGTGTGTTACACAGGGAGAGCGGTATGCTTTTTTAGATTTCTGCCACTCTGAATGGAGAAACCTGTGTCCATAAAATCTTTTTTCCAACATTTTCGCTGTAACAAGAGTGTATTGCCATTGGCGATGAGTTCCTCACACTATCATCACCAATGGCAACACAGGACGTCCCAAAGCACTTTACAGCCAATGAAGTACTTTCTAAGTGTAGTCACTGTTGTAATGTAGGAAACGTGGCAGCCAATTTGCGCACAGCAAGATCCCACAAACAGCAATGCGATAATGACCAGATCATCTGTTTTTAGGTGTTTGTTGAGGGATAAATATTGGGCTGGTTCTAGGGAGAACTCCCCTGCTCTTCTTCGAAATAGTGGCCGTGGGATTTTTACATTCACCTAAGAGGGCAGGGGGATCCTCAGTTTAATGTTTCATCTAAAAGACGACATCTCCGACAGTGCAGCACTCCCTCAGTACTGACCCTCCGACAGTGCAGCTCTCCCTCAGTACTGACCCTCCGACAGTGCAGCGCTCCCTCAGTACTGACCCTCCGACAGTGCAGCGCTCCCTCAGTACTGCCCCTCCGACAGTGCAGCTCTCCCTCAGTACTGCCCCTCCGACAGTGCAGCACTCCCTCAGTACTGCCCCTCCGACAGTGCAGCACTCCCTCAGTACTGACCCTCCGACAGTGCAGCACTCCCTCAGTACTGCCCCTCCGACAGTGCTGCACTCCCTCAGTACTGCCCCTCTGACAGTGCAGCTCTCCCTCAGTACTGCCCCTCCGACAGTGCAGCACTCCCTCAGTACTGCCCCTCCAACAGTGCAGCACTCCCTCAGTACTGCCCCTCCGACAGTGCAGCACTCCCTCAGTACTGCCCCTCCGACAGTGCAGCACTCCCTCAGTACTGCCCCTCCGACAGTGCAGCACTCCCTCAGTACTGACCCTCCGACAGTGCGGCGCTCCCTCAGTACTGCCCCTCCGACAGTGCAGCACTCCCTCAGTACTGACCCTCCGACGGTGCAGCTCTCCCTCAGCACTGCACTGGAGTGGGGATCAGTCCCACACTGTACACTGCATTTACTGAGTGAGCTATTGAGAAATCTTCTGAGCTTTTTTTTTGGTAGATTAGAAAAAACTTGAATCTACACATCACCTTTCATCGTCAGGACATCCTAAAATGCCAATGAATTACTTTTAACATGCAGCCACATCTCGGCAGCCAAATTGCACACAGCAAGATCCCACAAGTGGCAAATGAGATGAATGGCCATTTGGTACATATTTTGTTGATATTGTACAGCGGGGAATGTTAGCCCAAGAGAACCCACTGCTCTCCTCGGAGTTATACCCTGGGAGCTTGAATACCCCAGGTTAAAGGTCATCAACTACTGTGGCTTTGGAGCCATCGCATGATTGGGCAGCTATGGTCATGTTGCTTGCTTGCATCAACCTTGAGTTAGGGAAAGCTGAACTCCTTCCTCTACTCTCTCGCTCCCAACTCCCAGTACAGTACCTGACAACGACATGACACTATCAGTCAGTCAGACACGAGCTCACTGCGGGATTGGCGAGTTTGTTCGTCTATCCTGGCTATTCACAGTTCCTCGGCAAAGCCAGTCTTCATTTTAACATTGGAATGGGAATACAGACGCACAGATTGACAAATCCTGACATTTTAGTTATGAAAGGGAAGAATAATCCTTCATTTCATTTGAAAGATTGCACCACAGCATCATTAATGCAAAAGTTAGCAGGAAGGTGTGACTTTGACTGTGCCCAGGATAAGCAATTTGGGTTTGAGGGGTTCCAACTTCCAGTTCCTGTGTAACCGATTGGACAGATGGACAGACAGACAGACAGACAACCAGACGATAGAACTCACATTTCTGTAGCTCCTTTCACGACCCCAGGACACCCTAAAGCTCTTTACAGTCAATGAAGTGTAGACACTGCTGTAATGTAGGAAACGCTGCAGCCAATTTGTGTGAAGCAAGGTGCCACATACAGTATTGAGATAAATGACCAGATAATCTGTTTTACTGATGTTGGTTGATGGATAAACTTTGGCCCAGGATACTGGGGAGAACTCCCCTGAATGATGAAGGAGACCTGGTAAGATAGTTCTATTATATATCAGTAGGAATCTAAGGATAGTACAAGAGGTCTCATGAGTTGTTTAAAATGTTAAAGGATTGTGTACCATAGAAGTTACAAGACAGAAACAGGCCATTTGGCCCAACCAGTCCATGCTGGTGTTTGTCCTCCACACCAGCAGCAGACCTAATCCACCAGCAGCAGATATGCTTAAACTGAGACACAACACAAATGGTGAAAGACCAGCCAGGTGCAGCCTGTACTAATGGCAAACTGCTGGGTTTGGTGAAATTGGCAGCATTACACCAAACACTTGACACGAGCCTGGTGAAACAACGGCACTGATGCAATATAATCGGAGTGTTAGAAGTTACCTCAAGCCCCTTCTCACTTAAAGGGCACATTTACATCTGTAATTACCCTGTCAGTTTACAAAGGTTGAAAAGTTCAAAAGTTGAGGAGTCCCTTGGATTTATGGCTGGCAACATGTTGAAACTGATAGTAGGAAACCTTTCTTGCACGCCACAAAGCGCAGATTGTACAGCCATAAATTACCAGATCACCTCGAGATAATTAACCTTCCCTCCCAACGACACCGACGCAAGGGAGAAATGGGGAACCAGACTAGAAGGGAATGGTTTGTACAGGATATCTGAACATTGAACACAGGATTCTGAATGGGTTCTGCGTTTCATAGTACTATGTTTAACATTGCACACGGTCTTAGAAACAGAATTTTTTTTGCATTAGATGAATTCAAAGTAAAACCTCCCATTTATTTAACCTAATATAAATTCATTGACTGCAGAGTAAATTTCCCTCTATACTGCGCTTAAAGGAAAACCAACAAGCTACTCCCAATGACCCAACGGTGAGCTATAGAGACCGGCAGGTCCTGGGTTCAATCCCTGGTCAGTGCAAGTTACCAGTTGGAGAACTGCAATTGGTTTCTGAGCTCCTGCGTTAGAGAGGGGCAAGTCCAGCCACTGTTTTCTGCACCATCTTTAAAGGAGGGGAGGAAACCAGAAGGAAGGAAAAACCAACAGTAGATGAGGGATGATCCATGACTCCTACCTGAGATCATGGTCAGACTGATCTGTTAGAGTCTTTCAACATGTCCAGACTTTGTTAGCAGTAGGGTTGCCAACTCTGGTTGGACATATTCCTGGAGGTTTCATCACATGACCCTCCTGCCTCCAACCTTCTCACCCCCAAACTCCTGCCATTGGTCATCCGACACGTCCATCCTCACTGTGCCCCGCCTTCCCACGGCCAATCAGAAAGTGAATAGACTCTTCATTACCGGACTGGATGATTTCTCCATGTCCAATATTTTTATAATTAATAAAGAAAAGCATTCGAAGAAAATTTTTTAAAAACACAATTTTTTTAATGCCCCTGTGATTTTTCTCCTGGTTGTTGTTCGCAGCAGTACCCTGGAGATTAATCTTTAATTCCTGGAGACTCCAGGGCAATCCTGGAGGGTTGGCAACCCCTAATCAGCAGCTGAGAGTTGAAGTTGTTCCTCACTCACTGGGGTGTGTATCAGAAAATCACAGGCGAGCAGTTGGAAAACTTCCCGTTCCACCCTTCCCTCGTCTGTTGTTATTATGGGTTACACTAAAGAGCGTCATTATCGGTTGTCCATAAACTTAGTTGGAACTCCAGATGGTTCAGGAAAGCTTCATAAAAACTTTAAAAAGTTACTAACAACTGGGAGATTTATTTTAATACAATGGGGTACCCTCTGATAGTAAAAGTGGAACAGAAACTGCTTTCATTAATCTCTCATCTCATTTTTTGCTAATTTCTCCCCACTTCTCCTCCTGGAGCTATTGAGCCATGCTGGTTCCACTAAACCACAGTCCCATGGACGGACTCCCCTCCCCAGCTCTCTCCCACCTAATGCAAGTGGCCAATCTTCATGTGTAAGTCAAGACAGTCAATGTGGGCAGGCTGTTCAAACCGAGGGAGGACGTCACATCTCCGCCTGAGCTCGGCTTTGATTAACGTCCACACACAACCACTTTCCAGCGGGGGTGGGGGGGTCACGGGGTCGTGGTCGGGTCCCAGAATCACACCTTGGCCACTGATGTTTAGGCCAATCATAGCACCTCCAATAGCTGCCCCAGCTGTGATCAGTTAACGCCGGACAGGCTGGGAATCAAACCTGGGGCCTCTGGTCTGTATCTGTTCTGGGCACCGCACCTCAGGATGGAGATATAGGCCTTGGAGGGGGTGCAGCGTAGATTCACCAGAATTACCACGGGGCTGAAAGGGTTAAATTATGAGGGCAGGTTGCATCGACTAGGCTTGTATTCCCTCGAATATAGAAGATTAAGGGGTGATCTAATCGAGGTGTTTAAAGTGATTAAAGGATTTGATAGTGTAGATAGAGAGAAACTATTTCCTCTGGTGGGGGGAGTCCAGAACAAGGGGGCGTAACCTTAAAATTAGAGCCAGGCCGTTCAGGGGTGATGTCACAAAGCACTTCTTCACACAAAGGATAGTGGAAACCTGGAACTCTCCAAAAAGCTGGTGAGGCTGGGGGTCAATTGAAAATGTCAAAACTGAGATTGATAGATTTTTGTTGGGCAGGGGTATTGGAACCAAGGCGGGTAGATGGAGTTAAGATACAGATCAGCCTTGATCTAATTGAACGGTGAACCAGACTCAAGGGGCTGAATGGCCTCCTCCTGTTCCTATATTCCTATCTTTAGTGCTACATCTGGATGTTTTCAGCTTACACACAGGCCTATGGTGCATGAGCTAAGCTGTGATATAATCCTTATCGATTATAGGGAGACCAATAATCATTTCTCTTTTTCTTTTGTTCCTCTTTAGGTTTTAAGCCATGATGGTGGAGTCTGCATCAGAGGCAATACGAAGCACTTCAGCCAATCAAAATGGAGTTAGCAGTTTAAGCAGTCAGTCAGATGGTGGAGGGCGAGAGAGTGGTTCGAATGGGGATGGAAACGGAGAAATGAGTCCCGTGGACTTGTTGCATCTGCAACAGCAGCAGGTTCAGGTTGGTTCTAGATATTCTTTCTCATTAACCTGTGTGCTGGATAAAGAGAAGCCCTGATCTCCCAAGGCCGGACACATCTTGCAACTGAGGGAATGTGGTAGACGACTGACCAGCCTCAGGCCTTTAGCAAGACCACAGCGAGAGAGTTGTTAGAAAGTGTGTGCTGATAGTCCAGTGCAACAACTCTACTTCGGAGACCCCCACACAGTGATGGGACATCTTGGCACAGCAAAGAATAATAGGGCATTGCAGGAATTGAAAATAATGAAACCACTTCACAGACATGTCAGAAATGCTTCCCCCTCCTCCATTTCGCTGCCACTTTTCCTCTTTCAGCCAAACTGTTGGGATAAGAAAAGGAAGAATTGTTTGTAGCTTCCCCTCCGTTGTGATTGACGGACCTGCAGTGCTCTTGTGTGAGGTGGTGTTGCTAAGGGTCCATACCTACCAGAAACAGCCCAAAATGATTGTTGACAAGACTCTCTCAGCCAGCAGTCAGCAGAGACTTTCACCCGGGTCAGTCTGGGCAGGGTTCAAGCTCAGGTCCCCGTAGTTTAGGGCCAGTATTCTAACCCACTGCTACGATCTTCTTCAGACATACACCAGTCCAAATGAACCCAGAATACGCTGACACGAAACCTGATAGAGAATTCTAGAAGCAACATGTGCCTTCTAATTTATCAGAACTCACTGACCACTTCCTTCAAAACTTGCCTTTCTTCAGTCTCATCCCTCAGTGTCGATCATACGTCGCCTGTACTATAGGCAACACTGAGCCTATATTGTATATAAATGTGTACATTATATGATCGTATGTATGACATACATTGATAATTCCTTTCAATCATCCCTTGCCTTTCCTTCTGTCAGAATCTTGGTTCCCCTCAGAACTGGCTGTGATTGGATGAAATCCAAGATTAAGATCAGTGAAACTTGCTAAAGCTTAGATTTCACACGAACACAAACCCATGACTCCTACATTTCCTCCTATTTACCTTGAACTGAAGCCAGGATCAAATCTTTGAGTCGAGAACTCAGATCTGGTCAAACGTGTCCCAACCAGCCAAGTTCAGTTTGGAGTGGCTCTTTCCTCGGTCTCTGTCCACTCGCTGTTCCTGTTTTGCAGGATAAGGTAGCAGGACAGAGGCACCTACGTAATAGAGCACCGAAGGAGCATCCTTCAAAGCCCCTTCAGCTTAGAGGTCAGCAAGTAACTGAAGTCCAGCAGCTTAAAGTGAAGACTCCTCCCCACTGCTAAGGAGTGTCCCCTGCGATGTTGTGAGTATTTTATGTGATAGAAGAGGTCCCAGTTGCAAGCAGCTATAAGCAGACACTGTTATCTCATAAAGTTGGCCCAGTTGGTTATGGAGAGCAGCAAAGCCTCAGAGAATTTGTACTAGAAAGAAAGACTTGTATCTATATAGCACCTTTCATGACCTCAGGACATCCTAAACTGTTTCACATAAGAACATAAGAAGTCGGAGCAGGAGTAGGCCATCCGGCCCCTCGAGCCTGCTCCACCATTCAACAAGATCATGGCTGATCTTCTACCTCAACACCATTTTCCTGCATTATCCCCCTATCTCTTGATGCCTTTAATATCTAGAAATCTATCGATCTCTGTTTTGAATGTACTCAATGACTGAGCCTCCACAGCCCCCTGAGGTAGAGAATTCCAAAGATTCACCACCCTCTGAGTGAAGAAATTTCTCCTCATCTCAGTCCTAAATGGCTAACCCTTTATTCTGAGACAGTGACCCCTGGTTCTAGATTCCCCAGCCAGGGGAAACACCCTCCCTGCATCTACCCTGTCGAGCCCTGTAACATTCACAGCCAATGAAGTACTTTTTGAAGTGTAGTCACTGTTGTAATGTAGGAAATGTGGCAGACAATTTTCTCACAGCAAGATCCCACAAACAACAATGAGATAATAACCAGATCAACTGTTTTTAGGTGTTGGTTCATAGAATCATAGAAAGGTTACAGCACGGAAGGAGGCCATTTGGCCCATCGAGTCCACGCCGACTCGATGCAAGAGCAATCCGGCTAGTCCCACTCCCCCGCCCTATCCTCTTAGCCCTGCAAATTTTTTCCTTTCAAGTACTTATCCAGTTTCCTTTTGAAGGCCATGATTAAATCTGCCTCCACCACCCCCTCGGGCAGTGCATTCCAGATCCCAACCACTCGCTGTGTAAAAAAGTTTTTCCTCATGTCACCTTTGGTTCTTTCGCCAATTACCTTAAATCTATGTCCTCTGGTTCTTGACCCTTCTGCCAATGGGAAGAGTTTCTCTCTATCTACTCTGTCTAGACCCTTCATGATTTTGAACACCTCGATCAAATCTCCTCGCAACCTTCTCTGTTCCAAGGAGAACAACCCAAACTTCTCCAGTCTATCCACGTAACTGAAGTCCCTCATCCCTGGAATCATTCTAGTAAATCTCTTCTGCACCCTCTCTAAGGCCTTCACATTCTTCCTAAAGTGCGGTGCCCAGAACTGGACACAATACTCCAGTTGTGGCCAAACCATAAAGGTTTTATAAAGGTTCATCATGACTTCCTTGCTTTTGTACTCAATGCCACTATTTATAAAGCCCAAGATCCCGTATGCTTTTTTAACCGCTTTTTCAACCTACCCTGCCACCTTCAACGATTTGTACACATATACCCCCAGATCTCTCTGTTCCTGTACCCCTTTTAGAGTTGTGTCCTCTAGTTTATATTGCCTCTCCTCGTTCTTCCTACCGAAATGTATCACTTTGCATTTTTCTGCGTTAAATTTCATCTGCCACGTGTCAGCCTGTCTATATCCTCTTGAAGTCTATCACTATCCTCCTCACTGTTCACTACCCTTCCAAGCTTTGTGTCATCTGCAAATTTTGAAATTGTGCCCTGTACACCCAAGTCCAAGTCATTAATATATATCAAGAAAAGCAGTGGTCCCAGCACTGACCCCTGGGGAACACCACTGTACGTCTCCCTCCAGTCTGAAAAACAACCGTTCACCACTACTCTCTGTTTCCGTCCCTTAGCCAATTCTGTATTCATGCTACTACTGCCCCCTTTATTCCATGGGCTGCAATATTGATAATAAGCCTACCGTGTGGCACTTTATCAAACACCTTTTGAAAGTCCATATGCACCACATCGACTGCATTGCCCTCATCGACCCTCTCTGTTACCTCATCAAAAAACTCTATCAGGTTAGTTAAACATGATTTGCCTTTAACAAATCCGTGCTGCCTTTCCCTAATCAATCCACACTCGTCCAAGTGACTGTTAATTCTGTCCCGGATTATCGTTTCTAAAAGTTTCCCACCACTGAGGTTAAACTGACTGACCTATAGTTGCTGGGTTTATCCTTAGACCCTTTTTTGAACAAGGTTGAGGGATAAATATTGGCCCAAAACACCGGGGAGAACTCCCCTCCTCTTATTCGAAATAGTGCCATAGGATCTTTTATATCCACCTGAGAGGGCAGACGGGGTTTCTCGTCGCATCTGAGAAACAGCACCTCGGACAGTGCAGCGCTCCCTCAGTACTGGCACTTGGAGTGTCAGCCTGAGCTATGGGCTCATGTCTGTCGACCCACGACCTTCTGACTCACAGGCGAGAGTGAATCACGGCTGACACTTTGAGTTCATAGAGCCTTCCAGGTGTGTACAGTAGATGGGAAAGAGGTTCACAGGGAGGTGTGTAAACCTTTGCCAATTGTATTTGTTGTAGACTTGTTACGAAGCATTGAGTCATAGCTGCAGAAACTCTTGCATTCCTGTAGAGATGTGGATCACCATCTTGGATTCTTGGAAATCTTAATGGTGTGGAACCCATTCGTGATCTGGTAGAAGATTACCAACGTAGTCACCGATACTTTGGAACCTGTGACTATCTGGGGGCAGGGGGCAGCTGGCAGAGGTACCACCAAGCTTGTGGTAGGCGAGAATGGGGAGATTTGCCCCCATACAGTTTTTCCTACCTTATGTGAAATCTTGAGTTCAGATTTAAAAGAAATAAAATTCACAGGCATCAGATTTTTGCCATCACTGTGCCTTGCAGGAAAATTGAAGTGAGTGACAGCCAGGATGACAGGTGATGTACCTGGGGAGAGTTTTCTGTGTTAAAAGGTGCTAAATAAATGCAAGCTGCTATTGTTGTTGTTGTAGTAGTAGTATTAAAGCCTGAGGAGTAGGCCTCTGGGACACAGAACCAGAATGAAGATCAGTGAACGATTGCCCACGATGGACTGTTTGACTAACAGAACTCAAAGACCCATTATCATTTTTCCAGTTAACCAGCAGCACCTCTGAGACTTGAGTCCACCTGCATGATAGGTTACCCTGACCGAAGGGCAAGATATTGGCTAAGCATTTACCCACTGTTTTGCTCTTGTTGGCTTTTTTATTTCCCGGTCAGGAGGAGTTGTATTCTGAATGGATCAGTGATGAGTGTCCAAATTGTCACTTGAAGTGAATGAACAATCACCATTAAACTACTCCTCCTGTTCAAATACAAGCTGGCTGCTTTATACTGTGAAGGTTACATCGAGTTACATCAAAACTACCGCAGAGAAACGGGCCATTCGGCCCAACTGGTCTGTGCTGGTATTTATGCTCCACGCGAGCCTCCTCCCTCCCGATTTCATCTCACCCTATCAGCATATCCTTCTATTCCCTTCTCCCTCGTGTGTTTATCGAGCTTCCCCTTAAATGTATCTACACTATTCACCTCAACTACTCCTTGTGGGAGTGAGTTCCACATTCTCACCACTCTCTGGGTAAAGAAGTTTCTCCTGAATTCCCTATTGGATTTAGTAGAGACTATTTTATATTTATGGTTCCTAGTTTTAGTCTCCCCCACAAGTGGAAACATTTTCTCTACATCTACCCTATCAAACCCTTTCATTATCTTAAAGACCTCTATCAGGTCACCCCTCAGCCTTCTCTTTTCTAGAGAAATGAGCCCCAGCCTGTTCAGCCTTTCCTAATAAAGATATCCTCTCAGTTCTGGTATCATCCTTGTGAATCTTTTTCTTGCACCCTCTCCGATGCCTCTATATCTTTTTTATAATATGGAGAGCAGAATTGTACACAATACTCCAAGTGTGGTCTCACCAAGATTCTATACAAGGATTGGCATCCATTTTGGATTTCTCCTCTTTCTTTATGTCACCATGCGGTGATGTAATTATAGACTGTCTTATCCAGCGGTAATGGTCAAATGATAAAACTTCTTACAACGTGAATTCCTTGCCCACAGTTAGACTAGAGTAGTAAGTCATGCTGATTTTGTGGCACTTAGATTGCATACCAGACAATTGTACTGTTCTTACCTAAAGTGATATTTAGAACAACAGCCTGCATTTATATAGCACCTTTAATATAGTAAAACGTCCCAAGGCGCTTCACAGGAGCAATTTATCAAACAAAATTTAACGCCAAGCCACATAAGGACAGGTGACCAATAGCTTGGTCAAAGAGGTAGGTTTTAAGGACCGTCTTAAAGGAGGAGAGAGAGGGGGAGAGGTTTAGGGAGGGAATTCCAGAGCTTAGGGCCCAGGCAGCTGAAGGCACGGCCGCCAATGGTGGAGAGAAGGAAATCGGGGATACGCAATAGTTATATGTAGGATATTACTTCATATCCTCTCTGCTTGTATAATCATTTTGGTGATGTTTTGTGCTCATCAAGGTCAATAAACTAATTTTGCAAAATGGAACACTTCTCCATTTTATTTTCATCCAGATCAGATAGAACACAGAGCAGGTGCAGAGTAAAGCTCCCTCTACACTGTCTCATCAAATGCTCCCAGGGCAGACACAGGGTTAGATACAGAGTAAAGCTCCCTCTACACTGTCCCATCAAACACTCCCAGGGCAGGTACAGCACAGGTTAGATACAGAGTAAAGCTCCCTCTACACTGTCCCATCAAACACTCCCAGGGCAGGTACAGCAGGGGTTAGACACAGAGTAAAGCTCCCTCTACACTGTCCCATCAATCACTCCCAGGGCAGGTACAGCACGGGTTAGACACAGAGTAAAGCTCCCTCTACACTGTCCCATCAATCACTCCCAGGGCAGGTACAGCACGGGTTAGACACAGAGTAAAGCTCCCTCTACACTGTCCCATCAATCACTCCCAGGGCAGGTACAGCACGGGTTAGACACAGAGTAAAGCTCCCTCTACACTGTCCCATCAATCACTCCCAGGGCCGTTATAACGCAGACCAGCTAAAGGATAAAGCTTCCTCTATTTTTCCTCTTGTGAAGATGGATGAATATTCTTTTATGATTGATAACCATGGAGATAAGAGAGCATTCATACAGAACTTTGATAGGGCCAAGTCTACATGGGCTATTATTAATCAGCATTTCTCACTCCATGGGGTAATTTTGACTTTGTGCGATAGTGTAAAACGGGTGAGAGTGTAAAACGGTTGAGAGCCAATTGGCAGCCCGTTTTACATCTCTCCCCATTTTTATTTCCACTGAAGTCAATCACTGTCGCACAAAAGTTAAAATCATCCTCAATGTTTTCTTATCTTCTAAATTCTGCAGAGTTCCATGGGGTTTGTTTACTGTACTGTGCTCAGGAGCACTGGGCATTGCTCATGCTGTGTTGTGCTGCTCACCTTGCTGCTCGTGAGGAGCTCCTGGTATCTGCTGTCCACATTGTAAGGGCTCAAACCCTTGCTAATCATAGAATCATACACCACAGAAGGAGGCCATTCGGCCCATCGTACATGCGCCGACTCTTTGAAAGAGCAATCCGCAGTATAATGAGCAAATGGTGACTATTAACCCTGGGATTGGAGTGTGGGGGGAGGCTAACCAGGGCCCTTTGGGCTTAAGGCGATGTCCAGGTGACACGCTTGCAATGGAATTTGGAACCAAGTTAACCCTTGGTGGCAGACTCGGTAATCGGTGACCTGAGTGAGACAGGGCCACAGTAATCCAGGGCACTGCCAATGATTGACTGGATGGTCTGGCCCATTGATGGTATTGGCTGGGTGGATCTGTTCCCTCATGGCTTCAGAAAATGCTGCAGATCAGAGCATCGATAGACAGGGCGTCCGAGCTGGCCAAGCAGTGGGAAGCGATCTGTACCGTACTCTAAACTGCTAAGCTGCACCGTTTCAATTCGTTGAACTTAAGTGATACCACTGCACACACTTGAGGGTCCCTAAGCCTTGGCTTTGCCAACCTGTACCTAGATTCTCTGGGCTTGGGTAAGTGGAGAGCTGCCCTCACAGGCAGTCAGTGTGTGCTCTCCATGTCAGGCAAACAGAAACTGTATGGATGGAACTTGGTTCAGGAATTCCCTCCCATGTGCGTCAGACATAGACTGACCAGGAAAAAAAAAAGCACAGTTGGGTTAGACAAAGGCTGTCCATGTAAACAAATTCAATGGGCTAAGTGCAGGGAGCCAGTTACAAGATCTGTTCTCCCCTCTCTACCACAGTGCAGATATTTCTAAGGCAGCAAGGATATGAAGGCCTTAGAGAGGGTACAGAAGAGATTTACTAGAATGGTACCAGGGATAAGGGACTTGAGTTATGTGGAGAGACCGGAGAAGCTGGGGTTGTTCTTCTTAAAGCAGAGAAGGTTAAGGGGAGATATAATAGAGGTGTTCAAAATTGAGGGGTTTTGATAGAGTAAATAAGGAGAAACTGTTTCTAGTGGCAGAAGTGTCAGTAACCAGAGGACACAGATTTAAGGTGATCGGCAAAAGAACCAGGGGAGAGATGAGGAGAAATTTTTTTACGCAGTGAGTTGTGATGATCTGGAATGCGCTGCCTGAAAGGGCGGTGGAAGCAGATTCAATAGTAACTTTCAAAAGGGAATTGGATAAATACTTGAAGGGGAAAAATTTGCAGGGCTATGGGGAAAGAGCAGAGGAGTGGGATTAATTGGACAGCTCTTTCAAAGAGCCGGCACAGGCACGCTGGGCTGAACGGCCTCCTCCTGTGCTGTATCATTCTATGATTCTATATACAGCGATCGCTCAGAACTGGCCTGAGACAATACGGTGAACTATAGGCTCGATCTTTACAAGTGACTATTTGATGACTGGCCCATTCATCCCATGGGCACCAATCAGCGTTGGTACCACTCGTGGAGCTGATAGTTGCAGTGATGTTGCCTCTGAATCTCTGAGGGGCATCCCATCATTTTCTCTCCAGCCCTGTTACATGGCAGTCTTGGCTGTGTGTAATTCTCTTTAGACTCTGTTGGACTGGGTGAAGGAGGGATGGTCACATGGCATTAGTCCTGCTATCTGCGATCCAGCACTCACTGTGAAACTCTTTGTAAATCATAGAATGCTTTCTTTTTAAAAAGACTATCGGTCATTCAGTGCAATTCTCTTTCCCTCTCTAACTCCCTCCTTTCCAGAATAACTGCAGAGTTGCTAAAACCTGAGCACAATTATCCCTAGACCCCAGTGTTCATTTAGATTTCCTCCCCGCCTCGCTGCAGGGCATTGGTCTCACAGGTCTCTGCATCCCACTGACACCTCTCACCCGAGTGCCCAGGAGCTGAATCCCAGCTGGGACTGCGATGTGTTTGCATCTTCGTTCAGTACAGAGGTTCTGACACAGTTGGTAGTTCAAATAAACTTCCCCCACTCCCCACCCTTTCATAAAAAAAAATCTCTCTGAATGTGCCTTTGTTTGAAGGTAATTGACAGGAGCTGGGAATACCAGAATTCCACAGTTCCAATCGGAATCTGCAGAATGTGACCTCACCTTCCAGTTAACACTTTACTGTGGGATTCATAAAGGGGCCTTGGTGCCGTTCAAACTTACTCAGCGGAATTCTGAGCGGTGTGTGTACTAAGCAGGTGTCAGAAAAAGGAAAGAACTTGCATTTCTAACACACCTTTCACAACCTCAGGACATCCCAAAGCTCCTTACAACCAAGGAAGTACATTTTGAAGTGTAGTCATTGTTGTAATGTAGGAAACATGGCAGCCAATTTGCACACAGTGAGGTCCCACCAATGGCAATGTGATAATGACCAGAAAATCTGTTTTAGTGATGTTGGTTGAGGGATAAATATTGGCCAGGACACGGGAGAACTCCCCTGCTCTTCTTCCAATAGTGCCTTGGAATCTTTTACATCCACCTGAGAGGGCAGTCGGGGCTTCAGTTTAAACGTCTCATTCAAAAGGCGGCACCTCCAACAGTGCAGCACCCCCTCAGTACTGCCTGGATTATGGGCTCAAGTCTCTAGAGTGGGGCTTCAACAACAACAACAACTCCTCACATTTATATATCACCTTTAACGTAGCAAGACGTCCCAAGGTGCTTCACAGGAGCGATTATCAAACAAGTATTTGGCACCGAGCCACATAAGGAGATATTAGGACAGGTGACCTAAAGCTTGGTCAAAGAGGTAGGTTTTAAGGAGCATCGTAAAGGAGGAGAGAGAGGGAGACAGGTTTAGGGAGAGAATTCCAGAGCTAAGGCATAGGCAGCTGAAGGAAGGGATGCCAATGGAGGGGCAAAGGAAATCGGGGATTGGAGGAGGGCAGAGACCTCAGAGGGTTGTAGGGCTGGAGGAGGTTACAGAGATAGGGAGGGGCGAGGTCATGGAGGGATTTGAAAATGAGGATAAGAATTTTAAAATCGAGGCGCTGCCAGACCGGGAGCCAATGTAGGTCAGTGAGCACAGGGGGTGATGGGTGAACTGGACTTGGTGCGAGTTAGGATACGGGCAGCAGAGTTTTGGATGAGCTCAAGTTTATGGAGGGTGGAAGATGGGAGGCCGGTCAGGAGAGCATTGGAATAGTTGAATCTGGAGAAAATAAATGCATGGATGAGGGTTTCAGCAGCAAATGAGCTGAGGCAGGGACAGAGACGGGTGATATTACGGAGGTGGAAATAGGCGGTCTTGGTGATTGAGCGGATATGGGGTCAGAAGCTCATCTCAGGGTCACATAGGACGCAAAGGTTGCGTACGGTCTGGTTCAGCCTCGCCCAATGGCCAGGGAGAGAGATGGAATCAGTGGTTGGGGATCTGAGTTTGTAGCGGAGACCGAAGACAATGGCTTTAGTCTTCCGAATGTTTAATTGGAGGAATTTTCTGCTCTTCCACTGGATTTCGGACAAGCTGTCAGACAGTGGAGGGGTTGAGAGAGGTGGTGGTGAGGTGGAGCTGGGTGTCGTCAGTGTTCATGTAGAATCTGACGTGTTTTTGGATGATGTCACCATGGGAAACATAGATGAGAAATAGGCGGTGAGGGAGACCGGGAGGAGGGAGGGGGGAGACAGGGAGGGGGGAGGGGGAGACAGGGAGAGAGGGGGGGAATTGACCAGGAGAGGGTGGAGATGGGGAGGGGTGGGATTGACCGGGAGAGGGGGAGATGGGGAGGGGTGGGATTGACTGAGAGAGGGGGGAGATGGGGAGGGGTGGGATTGACCAGGAGAGGGGGGGAGACAGGAGTTGGGGGGAGACCGGGAGGGTGGTGTCCAGGTAGCGATTGGGAGGGGGAACGAGTGGTGGCCAGCAGCAATCCTTGCCTTTAATATGGGGCTGGGGGGAGAGCTTCTGCACGTCACGGCTCCATATCGGGTTAAGTATTTTTTATAAACTTGCCTACTTTGTGGCGGTCTGCAGCGGTCCCTTTAAGGACTCCCCGTTAGGCCACGTGTAATCCTGGTACCCGCTGCCTCAGAGTGAGCCGATTTGGTGAGGGAGGCATGGAACAGGCATTAGAGCCACTAATTTGCATATACAAAGGGCCTAACACCTGTTTCAGGCGCAGTCCATGGACACCTCTTTTGACGCCTTTACCAATATGGCGACTGGCGCCTTTCCGGATCGCGCGCCACGCTCAGCGCCTTGGCTCCATTTTTATGCCTGTAGAATGGGCGCAGAATCTTCGTACTCCAGGCTGTCCTGTCAGAATTGCTGAGGGATCACAGCCTGCGAGTTATAAACTAGTCTACAATCCTGATTTGCCACAACCACTTTGAACTCCAGGCAGTTTATTCTGTAACACACCCGACACATAACCCAAACCTGATCCGGCAAGCGAACGATCGAAGCATTAAATTCCAATCTACCAGATCACTTCCCATCCACTCCCATCATACTGAATTCCTAATCCCGGAATAACATTGAAATGTTTCATTCTTTTCCAAGCAAAATATTCCCCCCTCTAAGCCACCCAACCCCTTATTTCATTACCTCAGACACACTGAATCGTGCCAGTAAACTTACTCGTACAAGACCGTTTGTTGCAGTCTATCTGGGGTGCTGTCCTTATTTGTTGCATTTCTATCCTGGAAAGCTTTTATTCGAATTGTCTGTGCCCTGGGAATTCAATAAGCTTGGGTTGCAGGACAGATTCCAACACAAATATAACTGAACCTGAGCGAGATTAGACAGTGGAGATGTTTAGAAACGCAATCGCAACTTTGGTCTGTCAGTTTGTCTGCGCACTCCCTCTGACTTTGTGGCTGAAACCTCACTCCAGGGCTTGAGCACATAACCCAGGTTCCCAGTCCCCCAACGCCTCCATTTTAAAATTCTCATCCTTGTGTTCAAATCCCTCCATGGCCTCCCCCCTCCCTATCTCTGTAACCTCCTCCAGCCCTGCAACCCTCCGAGATCTCTGCGCTCCTACAATTCTGGCCTCTTGCACATTTCCTTCGCTCCACCATTGGCGGCCGTGCCTTCAGCTGCCTGGGCCCTAAGCTCTGGAATTCCCTCCCTAAACCTCTCCGCCCCTCTACGTCCCTTGCCTCCTTTAAGACACTCCTTAAAACCTACCTCTTTGACCAAGCTTTTGGTCACCTGGCCTAATGTGTGCTTCTTTGGATGGGTGTCAATTTTGCGAAGCGCCTTGGGACATTTTACTACGTTAAAGGCACTATAGAAATATAAGCTGTTGTAATAACACCTTATTTGCTGAAAGAAGTACGACATAAAAGGAGCAAATAAATACACTGCATGAGAGCACAGCGCGGAATATTACAAGCTCACAAAGGCCGATGGACATGAAAGAGTTGGCAGAAAATTTCAGCTTTCGGAGTGGGCCGGGCTGTGCTTTATTCGCCTTGTGTTTTACCATCTGTGAATAAGTGTCCGCTATTTACCTTGGAATTTGTAATACACATATCGCTAACTGAATTTTATGCTGTTTGATCCCTTGAGGCATTCCAACGTGTCACACTGTGATACACTGCACCGTGAAGGAGCTGGGATATAGAACGGCTTCTCCGGAGAAACACTTACAGGCTTTTCATGGCTGATTATGTTTCTGATCAGGAGACAGTAGTTCGGCAGCTGGGAACAGCTGTGTGCAGGTAATGGATCACTCACATTAGACACGGGGATCCCACACTTGCAAAGGAAAGAGTCTCACATTGGTTGCAACTTGTTAAATTGTTCTGCACTCCAGGGACCTTCCACTTAACTCAAGAGCCTACTTGAGTTGAAGTGGTCTGTTTATTGATTTGTTTTTTGTAAATATTAAGAGCGTTTCCGAGCTTTTCCCCCCTCCCTTCCCAGTTTTCTTGCTTCCTCTCCTGAAAGGGTGCGATTGCGCAGCCACTGGTACCTCGTTCAAGTTTCCTGAGCATAGTTTCTTATAACATCGATGCATTTAAGGGGAAGCTAGAAAAACACAAGAGGGAGAAAGGAATAGAAGGATATGCTGAGAGGGTGAGGTGAAGTAGGGAGGGAGGAGGCTCGAGTGGAGCATAAACACCAGCACGGACCAGTTGGGCCGAATGGCCTGTTTCTATGCAGTACATTCTTTGCATTGAGAGGCAGCAGACTGTTTGACTAGAGGCGACCTCACAGCGGAGCACGGCCGGGTCCTGACCGGTTTGCATGCAAGGGCTTTCCAGGAGGGCTAGCTGGGCAGCGGCCAAGGCCAGGAGCTCCCAATGAACTAGCCCAGTAGTGCTGAGGCCAACTGTAAAAGCCCCACTTGGGATCTGCCAACTGAGCGTGGACCAGGACTGAATCTGGGACTTCCTGATGTTCAGGCCTCAGTACAACATCAACAACAACTTGCATTTATATAGCGCCTTTAACGTAGTAAAACGTCCCAAGGTGCTTCACAGGAGCGTAAATCAGACAGAATTTGACACTGAGCCACATAAGGGGATATTAGGACGGGTGACCAAAAGCTTGGTCAAAGAGGTAGGTTTTAAGGAGCGTCTTAAAGGAGGAGAGAGAGGCGGAGAGGGGGAGAGGTTTAGGGAGGGAATTCCAGAGCTTCGGGCCCAGGCAGCTGAAGGCACGGCCGCCAATGGTGGAGCGATTAAAATCGGGGAGGTGCAAGAGGCCAGATTTGGAGGAGTGCAGAGATCTCGGAGGGTTGTAGGGCTGGAGGAGGTTACAGAGATAGGGAGGGGGGGTGAGGCCAGGGAGGGATTTGAACAAAAGGACAAAAATGTTAAAATCAAGGTGTTCCCTGACCAGGAGCTGGTGTAGGTCAGTGAACACGGGGCGGGGGGGTTGACGGGTGAACGGGACTTGGTGCGAGTTAGGCTACGGACAGCAGAGTTTTGGATGAACTAAAGTTTATAGAGGGTGGAAGGTGGGTGGCCGGCCAGGAGAGCATTGGAATAATCGAGTCTAGAGGCAACAAGGGCATGGATGAGGGTTTCAGCAACAGTTGGGCTGAGGCGGGGCCGGGGATGGGCGATGTTATGGAGGTGGAAGTAGGCGGTCTTGGAGATGGAGCGGAGATGTGGCCAGAAGCTCAGCTCAGTTTAAAGCATCAAGCGCTTTGCAATTTTTGGATTAGTAAAATTGTCCTCCTTGTTCACATCCTACCTCACCGTACACGGAGGGAAGTACAGAATGTAAAGAAAGATCTTGCATTTCTATAGCACCTTTCACAACCTCTGGACATCCCAAAGCGCTTTAAAGCCAATGAAGTACTTTTTGAAAGGTAGTCACTGTTGTAATACAGGAAACGCGGCAGCCAATTTGTGCACAGCAAGATCCCGCAAACAGCAATGTGATAATGACCAGATAATCTGATTTTTAGCGATGTTGGTTGAGGGATAAATATTGGCCCCAGGACACCGGGGAGAACTCCCCTACTGTTCTTCCACCTGAGAAGGCAGATGGGGCCTCAGTTTAACGTCTCATCCGAAAGACGGCACCTTCGATAGTGCAGCACTCCCTCATTACTGCACTGGGAGTGTCAGCCTGGATTATGGGCTCAAGTTTCTGAAGTGGGGCTTGAACCCATGACCTCCTGGAGCGAGAGTGCCACCCACTGAGATACGACTGACACACATCTAGGAAGCCCACGGGGAGACTGCAGTTCTGGCTCCAAATTAAGGATGTGAATGTGTGGGTCTCCAACTCTTTCAGTAGTGGGAAGCCCGTTACATTTAAATTTGGTTGCGTGACTATTGTAGGGGGCCAGCATCTCAAGAATTGAATGCTCTGGAGTCGGGTAAACGTAGCCACTGATGTACTGAGTGGGTGCAAATTCTGGGACCTGTCCGACAGGCTGGCATTTTGAATGAGTTAAGAGGAGATTAATGGATCCAGTCTTCACCTCCTGAAATGTTAATCTGTGAATTTTTGACCTAAATGGGTTGCTTTAACACCCCATTATTCACCAGTGATTTCCATCCAGTCAGTATCGCACTGCCAGTTTAATTAACCCTTTTGAGAAGCTGCTGTTCTATTTTCATTGCTGGTTTGCTCCGCATTGTAAACGAGATTCACTGACGGCTCCTTTAGACCAGCAGAATTCACAGTCCCCAAAAAGCCTTCACCTGCAGCACAAACAAATCCGAGGAGGTCGTGATCCAACTGGCCAGTCCCACCGTGAGTACTGAGTCCAGTTCTGGTCAGTCCCACCGTGAGTACTGGGTCCAGTTCTGGTCAGTCCCACCGTGAGTACTGGGTCCAGTTCTGGCCAGTCCCACCGTGAGTACTGGGTCCAGTTCTGGTCATCGAGACATAAGGGAGATATTCGACTGCTGGAGGCCATGCAGAGAGGATGCACAAGACTGATCCTTAGTGTCAGGATTTGAATTTTAAGGACAGTCTGGAGAGATTTCGGCCTGAAAATGTGGCGTCTGAGAGGTGAAATAAAAGCAGAAGATGCTGTAAAACACTCGGCAGGTCAGGCAGCATCTATGTAGAGCGAGAGACAGTTAACTATTCAGGTCGATGACCTTTTATCAGGACTAGTCTGAGAGGTGATCTTATTGAGGCAGATAAGATAGTTACCGGTGTAGAAAACAGCTCGGCCTCTCGACCGTTCCACCCTGTCCTGGCTGTTTCAAAGCAAAACTTAGCTCTGGTATAAATTGTTCCTTTATATAAACTATTGCTGTATCCACCTGGGATCCTGAGCTTCCTGGATAGAATTATAAGTTTCAGACTGTTTCTTGTTTCTCAAAATTCTGTTTGAATTTCTATTGTTTAATGTAAAAAGGGAAGGTCCAGCCTTGTGTTGCCTGCTTTGCTTTTAGCCCCTCGCTGAGGGAGTTCAACCAGTAATCCTTGCATTTATGTGGCACGTTACCACACTGAAACCTCGCAAAGTGCTTCACGCCATGAATTACTGTTCAAAGTGCAGTGACTGAAGATACTTTTGGCAAACTTGAGGGGGACGATTTTAATCCTGCCCGCCCAGCGGAAACTGGGCAACTAAAACCCCCCGGGGAACTGAGCCATCCCATGTTCCACTCTCTTCCCACAAGCTTCGATTTTATCCCACTCTTGTGAGGGCACAGGGAGGACACCGGTCCGTTAATTATGCGAATCGGGCTCTGACGACCATTTCAGGGCCTGACTGCTATTTTAACCAGAGGCCCACATGGGGAAACGATCAACTGAGCGGGAAGAGGAGCCCAGGTCAAAAGAGGCCCAAACAGGTAAGTCTTTTTAATGTTTGTTTACTTTCCTTTTGAGACCAGGTGGAGCTGGACTCCTCTTCCAGGCCCCACCAGGAAAGTTTAGGCCTCCCCTGCCCCGGATTCCCCCCATACCTCGATCACGAGGCCCTCCCAAAACCCCCTCCTCACGACTGACCCGAGAGCAGCAGACCGAAGGTCCGACTGTGAGCTCGCCACTCGCTGCCGCGTCCCACCGGCCTCGGGGCGGGAGGCTGACCCGGGGGGAGCTTTACAGAGCCGAGGTCAGGACGGCTAACCCCTCACCTCAACCCCCTTGCCCGACCCCAACCCTCGCCCTGGCCTGACCCTCGCCCCTCGCCCGACCCTCGCTCCTCGTCCCTCGCCCGGCCCCTGACCCTCGCCCGGCCTCCGACCCTCGCCCGGCCCCCGACCCTCGCCCGACCCCGACCCTCGCCCGGCCCCTGACCCTCGCCCGACCCCGACCCTCGCCCGGCCCCCGACCCTCGCCCCTCGCCCGACCCCGACCCTCGCCCGGCCCCCGACCCTCGCCCGGCCCCCGACCCTTGCCCCTCGCCTGGCCCCCGACCCTCGCCCCTCGCCCGACCCCGACCCTCGCCCCTC